>NW_004567103.1:66671870-66755764 GCF_000260355.1 Condylura cristata | reverse complement strand
TATATATATATACATATATATATACACACATATGTATACATATATGCACATATATATATGTATAGTCCAAAGGTATTTGAATAATGTATGTATGTTTTGCTCTACACTTTGATTCTGGTGAATCCTCTCACTGCCCTTCCCTTGCAACTCTGGCCTGTATCCCAGTTCATCTTGTATAAATAAATTATATATATATACATATATATATACACACATATGTATACATATATGCACATATATATATGTATAGTCCAAAGGTATTTGAATAATGTATGTATGTATGTGTGTGTGTGTGTGTACATATGTATATAGTGAGAGAGAAAAGCTATCCTAGTTTATGCCTCTGTCCAGAAGAGGGACTAGCATTCAAAATTCAAATATGCAGTGTGGCACCAGTCAGATTGCTTAGACACTAATATCTATCTCCTATGTTTGTATATAATTAGAAATCATTATGTACCCTGCCCAATGGTGAAGCCCAGATCTAGAAACCTGTAACATTATAAGTTGAATGAGTGAATGAATGAGTAAATAAACAAACTAAACACTCCCACCATGTGATAAAAATTTGAAGACCAGTACCTGTATAAGTATGATAATGAAATACAAAATTGATAATTATACCATCTATGATTTGTTGAGCACTAGCTGTATATTCAAATTGTTCTTTTTTAGAAAGTCAAAATATATTAAACAACATAGGAATGACCTATGAATCTCCCTATTTTACAAGTGAGAAAATGAAGACTTTGAGAATTTGTATGGTGGTAAATTAAAAATCCGTTGAGAAAAGACTTGCAAACTTTAGAAGTCAGATTGTACCTAAAAAGACCCTTACTGATCCCACTCCTAGGTATCTACCCCAAAGACATAAAAACACATGACTGGATTAAAAAGATGTGGTACATGTACACAATGGAATGTTACTCAACAACCAAAATAAATAAATACATGCCCTTTGCAGCAACATGGATGGAGGTGGAAAAGATCATACTTAGTGAAATAAGTCAGAAAGAAAAGGAAAAATCCAGGATGGTTTTACTCATAGCAGGAGTATAACGGGCCAGGCGAGAAAATAATAATAATGAACAACTATATACAAGAGACATTTTATGGGAGTGGGGTGGGGAATAGGATCAAAAACAGTGGGGGGAAGGAAATACACTACTGCTATGGTGATAGCACATGGGTGATTTGGTGATGGGAAGCCCATGGGGATTAAAACTGAGATGAAAAAATGCACAAAATAATGTAAAAATAAACTATTATATTATTTTTTAAAAAAAGACCCTTACTGCTTCTCAGAATTCTTTGAGCAAACTTCATCTCTTACCCCAACTTTAGTTCCACTGCCTTTATTTGTACTATCTAGTTTTTTCTCTCATAATGCACATATTTCACTTCTTTCTCTTCAGTGCTATTGCATTTCTTCTCGGGATAAACAGGTTTTTGTGTAACATGTATCATACCTCCAGAGGACATTTTGATTCAGAACAGATGACAGTATCAGGGGTTGGGGGCTGATGAGATTGATGATTCAGACTCTGTTTGAGATTTATTTCTCTGTTATACTACTGACCAGACAGCAAAAAGACAGTACAAAGGACAGAAAGAATAAAGGAAACACACAGTCACTCCTGCCTCCCCCTCCATGGTTGTAAGAACTTGCACAGAGGAAAGAATCCAATATATCACTGGAACTTTCTACAGGTATCTGTTCGTTGTGCTGTTCAATTGGTGGTGGTAATCTGCCTTATAATCCTATTTCTCCTTGTGTCAGTTACATCTACCAAATTTCTGTATTTTTATTCTATGAACAAGACTCTTTCAGACAGAACTAGTACTGACTATTAGAAAAATCTACATTAAAAACTGGAATGTTTTCATATATGAAGTCATATATATAAATCAATTATTTTGTCATTGCAGTTTTCCAAGCATGAACACCTTATCTCTCTCTGATCAGCAGTTAAACTGACTGAGCTTACTCATTAAACACAAAGGGTTAACTAGGGCAAAGCCTCAGACCTGGGACAAAAAATAAATAATGAAGCATTGGAGGAAGTCACTTGAAAAGAAATCTCAAGAATAATCATTAGTTTTTCTGGCTTTCACTACACTACCTCATTTCTACAACTATATTTTCTTTGAGAACAATGAGCTAATGGCATGCCTACTGAGAAAATGATGTGTCAGAGAGCTAAATAACATAGTGTATGTTATTGGTTGAGCAATAATTGAACATTACTATGAACAATGTTCATACAATATAATGCAATGAAGAAGCAGCTTTAGATTTTGTTTTGAAGGGTCCTTTTGTGGAACTATTATGTTGGTTCAGTGGTTTAAAAGTTAGACTTTATTAACCAGTTTCTCTATATCAGTGAGGAATTTGTTGTTAGGCATACATGTGTGGTGCTCTTAAGTATTTCTACTTGAGTGGTCACCTGAAAGAGTAGCACGTTGACTACTTAGCAGTGGCTCTTTTTGTTGTAACAGCTGGCCACAATGTATCATTTCTGATTTAGGAGAAAATTTTACCTTTAATGATAAAAGTGAAGGATTATTGATTTGACTGATGAATCTGATCTTACTATATTTTCAATAAGAACTTTAAAAAGGAATCCTAGTAAAAATCCTAGTAAAACAAATGAAACATTTATATAGGTATTCAGCTAAAATAATGTGGACAAAATGGTCATATAATCTACCTCAATAATGATCTGTAATCAGTCATTCTCATGTAAAATAACATAAAGTCATGGCTTTGGTTTGTTGTCTTGGAGGAAGATTTATCAAATCAAATTGTCATTTATCTACATCTGTATGTGATCTTGAAAGACTTGTGATTTCCTTTATGTTTCTCGTTAAATATAAAATAATAGTGTAAGTAGGTTCATAGTAGTTGTTTAATGTGAACTCAGGCCCACACTCCTACACCTTCAGTTGAAGATGAGGAATTTATCATTATTGGCCTGTTTAATTCTTCATGATAGGGTCTTCTCCATAATATGCAAAGAGTATATTCTTGATGCTATGAAAATTCTATTATTATTAATTTTATTAAATAGCAATAATTGTAACATAGACCATTAGAAGCCTGCTTTAATAAAAAGAATATGTAATCCAAATAGAGATAACTAGGTAGCATTTCATGCAACAGATTGGAAGAAATTTAATGCTTCTAGTAGAGCTGAAAATTTGAGATACAGTATTACATTTATGTGATGTTAACTTCATTGTAAACTGATATACTAAGATAAAAAAGTCAGGTGGAGCAGAAAGACCCATATATATGGCAGACAAACTAGTAAAAAGTAACTATTCAAATATGTGAAACTATCACATATAATGCACATGGATAAAACATAAAACAGTTAATGGCAATGCTTAATATATGAGAGTATATTATACATTTTTTATAAGTTGATTTCAACATTTAGTGAATATATGCACTTGCATTAAATTAGTTCAATTTAATACAAAATGTGTAGAACCTTAGCTTTTTCCAGTGATTCACAAGTGAGAAGGAAATGCTGGTTTAAAAACGTAGAAGAACTCTGTGAGACAGGGCCATGATACTCTTTGATTGTCCAGATTGAGAATGAGCCAGGTTAAATTAAATTGTACATTCTTTGCTTTGCCCAAGTAGAAACATCCAAGGACAACGGTAAAGAAAAAAAAAATTGAATTAAACTTTAATTTGACCAAATGACCAGATCAAGAATTCACTAATACAACTTTATATTCCTGTTCAACAGTTACTGAAAATAAATGAGCTAAAAAATAAATATCAGTAGGGCATTGTTTGTTTTTCTCTTTAATAGAATAACTGTTAATGGATTGTTTTTCCACTTTAAATAACTGGACAATATGATAAAGAGATTGATATTGAAAAATAAACGTAAGGAATCACACGAAATAAACCGCATTATTTCTCTAACTTTGTATCTAAACACACTTTGATGCTGCAACTTAGAGAAAAGAAGAATAAAATAAAAGGGATGGTGGTATTGGTGAGTAGAAAAGGCCAAAATTCAGGAATGCTAAATCAGCTAGAATTTGTAGAGGATCATAATGAGAAGAGGAGCTTTGCAAGAAGGAATTCCAGAAGTCTGCAAGATTATAAGCTACATATGTTTGTCTGAAAGTTGAAATACATAATCAAAAGGCCTCCATGAGGCCTAGCACTGATACCCTGGTTCAAGGTTGAGAGGTGAAGCAAAGTATTAGTGGTCTCAGTGTGCTAAACGACAATGCAGTTTCAGTTCAGTAAGAACAGAGGAATAGTTGAGTAATTTCAACATTTATGTGAAACCTTAAAAAGACTCCACCTATCTAAGATGTGGGTCATGATTATGCCCTATACTTGAGTTCAAAGTTGAATTAGACCTGTCCTAAGAGAGAAATAATGAATTTTCACAAGACCAAAAATGTTTCACAGAAACTATCTCCCATAAAAGACTTCTACTCTTCAAAAAATAACAAATGCAATACAGATTCCCTAAAATATATCATCCATGAGACAATAAAAAGTCCTAGACAGTGGTAGGACAGAAAATATGAACTGTAATCCAAAAAAAAGAAGACAACAAAAACAGACCTTAATATGACCAGAGTAATAAATTTAGCAGAAAGGACTTCAAAGAAGTTTTTATAAACATGTTCAAAGAGTTAACAGAATAGATGCTATATTGAGTTAACAGAATAGATGCTGTATTGAGCGAGCAAATGGGGGGTTTCAACACAGGAATATTTTTTAAAAATGAAAGAAAAAACCTATTTGAAGTTTTAAGCTGAGAAGTAAAATATGTGAAGTGAAATTTTACTTGCTGGGTTAAACTGTGAGAGATATTTATAATTAAAAGGATTGCTGAACTTGAAGACATGTCAATAGATATTATCCAACCAGAAGAATAAGAGGAAAAATGTCTGAACAGGCCCCTCCCTGGTGGTACAATAGGTTAAATCACAGCACATGAAGCTAGCCACAGCTTCAGCATGAGTTTATATCCCAGCCAGGAAGGTGACCCACATGGCTCAGCAGACCTCTCCTGTCTCACCTACTTCACATCTCAGCAGTGGTACATCATCAGTCTGCCTGTTCTGCTCCCCACTCTATCTCTGGTGAATCCTCTCACCGCCCGCCCTACACCTCTGGCATGTACCCCAGTTCTGTATGCATAAAGAAATAAATCTTTAAAAATATATTTGAACAACAACAACAAAAAAAAAACAGAACTCATTGACTTACGGGATAAAATCAGTGTGGCATATGATTGGATATATAGTAAGATAGTAGAGAAAAGAATGAACACAAAAAATATATGTTTGAAGAAACTAAGACCAAAAATTTCCAAATTTGATGAAAAAAATTCAAATTATAAAGCCAGAAAACTCCCCAAGCAGAAAACATGAGCCCCCATAAAAACAAACCTAATATGTATGTGTAAACTGAAAACTCAAGATGAAAAAGAATATTTAAAAAGTACATGGAAATAAAGATAAACTACATTTACAGAAAATTCCATGAATTATGATTGACCTCTGACTAAATAAATGAAAATAACTTTACAGCCCCAGAAAAGAATAAACCAACTCAAGTATTTTGACACATACTCAAAATTGTACCTAATGTTCTAACCAGGACAACAAGAAAGGAGACTTTGGAAAAATAATTCACAGATGATAATGCTTACATAGAAAATACTAAGGAATCAATAAATCACTACTGGAAATAATAAGCAAATTTATAAACATCATAAAAGCAAGATAAAAAGAAGTAATTGTATATCTGCATACAAGCAACAATTAGAAAATTAGATGTGAAAAATTTTAAATTTACATTTGCATCAGAAAGGTTTGAATCATTTAGCAATAGCATTACCAAGAGTAATGAAATGCTATCACATCAAGGACTACAAAACATTGATGAAAGAAAATTTAAAGACCTAAATGAATAGGAGATATATCATTTTCATGGATTAGAAGATTCAATATTGACAAGATGTCAGCTCTACCCAAATTGATCAGAATCAACATAATCAATTTCCCAATAAACTTATTTTATAGATAATGACAGCTTGCTTCTAAATTAATATGAAAAGAGAAACTGCATAGAATTGTCAAAACTATCTATAAGAAGAAAATAATGGGGAAAGAGGATATTTTCAACAAATAACATTAAAACAAATAAGAATGTGAAAAAGAATCCCAAACTTTTATTTCTGCCTCACAATAACACACTGACTTAGAGAGACTGATAAGAGATGAAACATAAAAACATAATGATTTATGGAAGAAAATTTGCGGAATGCTTTCAACAATACCTGGCAATTAGATAAAATCTTTTAAGATAGGGAAACAATAACCTTAAGTGAAAATTTTTTATAAGATTTTTAAAAGCAAAAAAAAAAGGACATAGATTTTGGGGAAAAAACCCTAAAATATAAATCTAACTACACCCTTTTAATAGTATGATATAT
Organism: Condylura cristata; assembly: GCF_000260355.1. Taxonomy (NCBI): domain Eukaryota; kingdom Metazoa; phylum Chordata; class Mammalia; order Eulipotyphla; family Talpidae; genus Condylura; species Condylura cristata. Next base: position 66,749,279 of record NW_004567103.1, on the reverse strand, counting down.
ATGTAAATATATGTATATGCATGTATATTAAAACTCCTAAAATCAGATGATAAATAGCCTTATAAAAATGGACAGAAAACATAAACAGATCTTCATAAAAGACAAGTAAATGATAAAAGCATGAAAAGTTTTTTGACATTAATAGTCATCAAGAAATTGCAAATAAAACTAAGGTGGAATATAGCTTCATACCCATCTGAATGACTAAAATGAAAAGGACCGTCAGCACCAAATATTGATGAAAATAGTGAGCACTAAAAACTCATTCATTCCTGGAAAAATGTAAAATGGTATAATTATTTTGAAAAACATTTTTCTTAAAAATTAAGCATATTCTACCTATGACCCAAAATTGTATTCCTAGTTGTATGCCTAAGAGCAATAAAAAAATATTTTTAACAAAAAGACAAATACACAAACTTTATTCTTCACAACCAGAAATTTAAAATGACTAAGGAATTTATTAAAAAGATAACTGGTTAGCAATAATCACAATGGAATACTACTCAACATTTTAAAAGAATAATTACATAATTAAAATTTTTCTTAAGCAAAAAAAGTCAGATACAAAATAGTATATACCTACGTGATTCCATTTATATAAAACCCAGAAACAAGCATAATTAATAAATTATGACTGAAATCAGAATAATTGTTGATGTAAGGTAAAGGATGTAGACTGAAAAATGTCCAAGGGAAGTTTGGGGGAATGAGAATGTTTCTAATTGAATTGGGATTGGGGTGTTGTCTACCTGAATGCATACATTTGTTAATACTAATCAAGTTGTACACTTAAAATGTGTGCATTTCACTGTGAATTTTACTTCAATTTACTTTGATTTTTAAAAAGGAAAGTAATTTTTATATCATTTATCTATGTTTCACTGTGTGTTATCCTGTTTTGATTCTATATGGTTCCAGTAGTCATCTCACTGTTTTCATTTAAAATACTTCATGGGTCTAGTGATTCTAACATTGACTTGGAACTTCTCATTATGGTGGAGCCCCAGAATAGCAGTTAATTTGGTTTAAAGTAAAGATAAAAAAATAGGAAATGTAAACCTGATAAGTCTGCTTGGGGATTTCTGTGTTGTAAACATCAAGTTTCAGAATAAATGGTTGATATATTTGGTGACTAAATCATGAGATTAAATACCAGAAATAGTGAGTAAACCAACGACATGTATATTGCTCAATTTAACTATAGATGTTGAGCTTCTTATTTTTGCATGTTTTTTTTTTAAACCCACAACCCCACTTTTACAATCTTTCTAACTGCTTATGTGTTTGTATTAATCCTTATACTATGATATTTCTTTTCTTCAAATCTCAGAAATGTGGCTTTTTATTGTGCCTTCTATTTTAATAACTTCTATGACCAGTTTATTCCTCGAGTTATGCTCTTAAAACTCAAAACTGTTTATTATATCCCTTACACCTAGAACTTCTTTAATTTAATTTAAGTGCTTGGTAAATATTTTCAATATTTGGTAAAATGGATTTTATTGAACTATATGGAATAACCTTTATAGGTATTGCAGTCACTTGTCAGGCAATATTAACAGGGATTTGAAGAACTTAGTTCTTCCTTTGTGCCTTCATATAACAAAGTTATTGACAGTGTCAAGTTTTTAAAAATCAAACAAGACATAGTTCCTATTTCAAAAGTTCTACCAGATTATCAGGAGAAAGTCAGTGTATATAACTCATGTCAATAAAATAAGGAAAAATATATGAAAAAAAGAGAGGAAGAGATACATTATTGTGAAAACCCAAAAGGGCAGAATATGTTTGCCTCTATTTTTATTCTTCCATCAGAGTTTGCTATATAGTAGGCCAAATTTAACTTTCTCCAGTGTATGGATGTTGAGAAAGCCAAAAGAAATATTAGTAGTTTTGGTTTTTCTTAAAGATTTATTTATTTATACATGCAGAGCTGGGGTACAGGCCATTTTACCAAATATTGAAAATATTTACCAAGCAGGGGTAGTGAAAGGATTCACCAGACACAGAGTGGGGAGAAGAACAGCTGACTGATGAAGTACACTGCTGATGGGAGCAGCAGGTGGGTGAGGAGAGGTCTACAGCACCATGTGGTCACCTCCGGGGCAGGGATTGAACTCATGCTGAAGTGGCTTTAGCTTCTTAATGCTGGACTTTTTTTGTTTGTTTGTTTGTTCAGTTTGTTCATCATTTTTATTTCTTTTCATTTTTACATCATTTTGTGCATTTTTCCATCTCATTGGCAATCCCCTGGGATTTCCCATCACCAAATCACCCATGTTCCATGATCTTAGTCCAATGTATTTCCTTTTCCATGCTGTTTTGATCCCATTCCTCACTCTAACCCCACAAAATGTCTCTGGTATGTAGCTGTTCATAATTATCATTATTTTCTCACCTGTTCCGTTATATTCCTGCTATGAGAGAAACCATCTGGTATTTTTCCCTTTTTTTTCTGGCTTATTCCACTCAGCCTGATCTTTTCCAGCTCCATCCATGTTGCTGCAAAAAAAGCATGTTTATTTTTTTGGTTGCTGAGTAATATCCCATTGTGTATACGTACCACATCTTTTTAATCCAGTCATCCATTTTTTGGCATTTGGGCTATTTCCATGTCTTTCTAATTGTGAATAAATCAGCAATAAACATGGGGTTACAGGTATCTTTTTCAATCAGTGTTTTTGTGTCTTTTGGGTAGATACCTATGAGTGGGATTGCTGGGTTATAGGGAAGCTCCATGTTTAGCAGTTTGAGGAAACTCCGAACAGTTTTCCATACTGGTTGTACTAGTTTGCATTCCCACCAGCAGTGCAGGAGAGTTCCTTTTTCTCCACATCCTCGCCAACACTTGTTGGTTGCTAGTTGTTTTAAGATGTGCCATTCTCACTGAGGTGAGGTGGTATCTCATTGTGGTTTTAATTTGCATCTCCCTTATTACAAGTGATGTTGAACATTTTTTCATATGCTTCTTGGTCATCTGCATTTCCTCTTTGGAGAAGTGTCTTTTTAGCTCTTCTGCCCATTTTCTGATGGGGTTGTTTATTTTTGTTGAGTTTCATCAGTTCTCTGTATATTTTTGTGATCAATCCTTTATCACTAGTTTTGTGTGAGAAAATTTTTCCCAATTAGTGGATTGTCTGTTTTGTTTTTTGTAATGTCTCTTTTGCTGTACAGAAGCTCTTTAACTTGATGTAGTCCCATCTATTTATCCTTGCCTTCACTATCTTTGCATTGGGTGAATGCTGGACTTATACCCGCTGTGCCACCAGTGAGGGCCCTATTAGAAGTAGTTTTAAGGATCATCCCTCTTGTCAATAAAGAGTCAAGAAGAGAACCTTTTGGAGAATATTTAGCATATCTTTTACAAATTAACTGAGAATAAATGGGGGCAATATCCAAGCTTTCTGTTGAATTTGTTCCTTTCTTTGTAATAACAAACAGCACCAGCCTGTGGGGAACCCTGATATCCTATCACCATAAGTAGATTAGTAGGTTGGTGATTCTTTTAATTGCTCTGTATCATAGGCTTCATATACATAAATTTAGAGGATACAATAGAATAGAAATCCAACTTTCAAAATGTCACAATTCTATATTCTATAGCTCTGTCATTTTAATTCTTTGATAAAATCATCTATGAAAGTTCAGTGATTGGAAAGATGTTGCTCTGTTAAATAAATGCCATTGAGTCAAGTGCTAACCTCATTGAAAGTATTTAACATTAATTTAACATTAATATTAAATATACTTTCTAAAACCAAAATGAATTATGCTTAAATATATTTAGTTTTAGTCTAAGAAATAATGCCCATGACAGCAAACATTTCAAGTGTTACTAATGTTTTCCTAATACACATTAAAACAAATAAAGATAATATGTTTCTTGTGCCACCAATAAAAAGCAAATTCTACTTCTTTAGTGTATGAAGAAAGACTTATCCATTGTCATTACTAGTTGACATAAATGACTTTACTTATCATAAATGTTAGCACAATAGGTCAACCTATATGCACCAGTGTCTATAAAGACTGAAAAAAAATATATATTGCATTCCATCAGAATCTTCTAACATCTGAAATTCAACTTTTAAGTGGATATGTGCATTACCTGGAAAACAATTTGCAAAATAGATTTTTAAAGTTCAGAGTAAATTGGAGAAAAGGCTACATTACATTTGAACCTTAATAAATACTTAATAACCCATAAGACAAATAGCCATGAATTACTAGAATGATTTCAAGCACAATGCTTCTGCATAGAGCCAACCTGCTCTCATATTTTTGCTTACTATGAAACAGGAGTTATAATATTGTAAAGTTTATTAGTCCTGTTGATTTATGTATTTTATAAAATAGGACATTTAAATAATATGGAACTAGAAATGTAAAAACCTGTCTCCTTCATTCCCTTTCTGGTCTCCTCTACCAAAGATAGCTTTAAAATGCCTTTTTCATAGAGAAGGAAACATTAAGATGCCTTTAACTTTGTCCTCTTTATGGAACTTGAATAACGGGTGTGTGTGTGTGTGTGTGTGTGTGTGTGTGTGTGTGTGTGTGTGTGTGTACAAGCTTAGGTCCTCAGGTGGAACCGTGGTTCCTGTGCTTTCGTCCTCGAAGCTGTTTTTCTGGAAGGGAATGGAGGCAGCTGTGTTTACAGCTCAAGTCTTGGCATACATTTACCAGAATCTATTATTCATATCATTCAGTATCAGGGAGAGATCTCAGGCCACCTGTCTATCTGACAAATTCACCCTTTTGTGAGCTTTCTGTTCATAGCAAATTATGTTCACATTGATGAATTGAGTTTTTATGAGCATTGCTAACTAACATTCTCACAGAAGGCCAGGGGCAAGAGCCTGCAAGTGTTTCTGGTCCACAAGTAAATGATAAAAAAAAAAAAGAAGAAGAAGAAAGGAAAAAAATGGTAGTGTTTAAAGACAATTTGCCATGAAGGGATAGTTAAATCAGTTGGCAATGCCTTAATATTTATAATTCCAAGACTTTTCATAAATTACTACAGATACTCTGCTTATAACAAACAAAAACATGAGAAAAAATCCACACGTTATTTTTTCTCTGTAGCGCAGAATAAATATTCTTTTAAAATTGTTCTATGTTTTGACAGGTAACCATTGACCAGCGTAAAACATAGGGTAGTTGAAGTATGCCCAGCATTAATAAATCCAGCAATTTTATACTATAATGTGGAAAACTTACAGCAATTACAGCTTAAATTCCAGCTTCATATTTCCATAGATACAAAATGGATTTTTTTTTTAATCTCTAGAAACCCTATACTGGTTATGAAGCTAAGCCATGTGGCATGAGTTAAATAAATGAGAGCAATCTTTCACAAAAGACTAACAGAAATCCTGCTAAATGGTGGGTGGGGAAAGACCCAATGTTCGTGATAAAAATGAAGATTTCCTTCAGTTCTCTCAGGCTTCTGAAAGAAGCCTTTTGCATTAATTCTGATTCTTATTCTGTATTTCATTTAAAGCAGCTGAAAAAAAAGGAGAGGATTTCATGAGAAAGACATTCTAGTTTTACTATACCCACATTTCAAAGCTCTTACTCAGAAGTTACTTAAAATGATAAACTTGATTTGAAGCAGATCCACTAGTCAGTACTTATTTAAATAAGAAAGCAACACAACATAAATTTTACAGGGTAGTGAAGGATATCATCAATAAAACCCACATTCTCAGTTCACTTCCCAAACTGTGACCCTGTTGTCCCAAAAGTCAGATTATTACCTTAGAGTAAGTGTAAACTTATTCTCTTAAGTCTTAGTGAAAGTCAATGGAAAATTCTAAAGCTCTTCACAGTAGCCTGCCAAAATGTGTCAGACACATCACCTTTCAATGCAAAGACACCATAGCACAAAGAACACTTGGCATTATCCCTTGAAATTGCACACCTTTCGGAGAAGCAAATGGGAAGTGTAGTCTGTTAAACACCATATGTGAGCGAACTGCACCAGTCTCATTTCTCTTTCCAAATGCTACAAGCTGCTCCCTCATTGTGGTGTATGTGACTCTGGGAAAAAACCAGTGACAACCCAGTGTCTACATGCTTCCAATATCGGTTGGCCTCTTGACCACTTGAGAATACTGTTCAGCGCCATACTATGTCTGAGTGATCTCTGGGAAATAGATTGCATAGACCTTTATGTTAATTCAGCAGGGTATTTAAAACTTTTGCAAACTTTCTATTGACTGCCATTGTTTTAGTTTAATAGGTAAAATGTCAACACAGGTTTGTCATCCTTTAAGTATGATGAGACACAGAGGTAGGCAATTTTCTTTTTAATTTTTAAGTTTCCCTGGTGTAAATATATTCAGATAAGTGTTTCTATCTTATTAAAAATAAATGGGGTGGGGGGCAAGTCAAGCCAACAAAATGCTTTATCACAGGTTTGGTTGGAATTTTATGTGGTGAGCATGGTGACCATTCATGCCAGATTCTCTGTAGCAGTGCAGTTTTCAAACAGTCCATTCTTTTATCCAAACATATGTTCCTGTTTTAGTTTAGAAAATATGGTAAAGGCAGCTTTCAAGGCAACAAAAAATTTACCTGCAAGAATTTTTCACTATAAGATTATGGAAATTAACATAGGAGATAGACATTGAGGGTTTTCATGACTAAGTAACCGATTGAAAATAAAATATGCATTTTTTGGTGTCAAGCCATGGCAGGCAGCATCCTGCAGCTCTGTGCCACAGTCTAGTGTCAAACAGCTGAAGGACCACCATTTTGCTCCCTGGAATTGCAACTGCATTTCAAGCATTGCTAGAAGGCTGAAAGTTGGCTGCAGCTGGCAGAGCATTGTTCTTTTTTTAACCCATGTGATAGGTATCTTCAACAGTGTCAAACAAATTTGTAGAGCTGGTGATTAGTTGCCCAAAGAGCATAATGTATGCATTATTAATTAAAGAAGGTAAGTTTGGCTAATTGTCATTTCTATACAGTAGCAGTGCACTAAGATACATTTTAACAATCTATAAATAATTGATAATTTTTTTTCTTTCATCTTCCTCCCTAGTTTGCATAAAACTAATGACTTGGTAAATGTTACTCACTTCAAAATATTCCACTGCTTCTATGAAAATTAAACTAACACTGTAACCTTAGCAAATAAGGAGATTTTTTCCCCTTTTATTGCAGGTTAAAAAAGGAAATATAACACTTGTAACAAAAAAAAATGTAATTCTGTGAAATCCAAATGAGAAACATTAATAATATAAAATCAGCATTAAGAGTGTGACTTTAATAAATAGAATTGACATTAAAAATGCAAAGATATACTTACATATCCATATATGTAAATGTATACAAAGATATATGTTTGCAAAAACCTATATAGGTATATGGATATATGTCCATGTATTAGTATATGGATATATATCTGCATCCCCACAATTCTGCTTATTTAGCTTTTAAGAACCTAATTCTGTGACCCACAGGTTTGCTCCAGGATATCTTCCATATTTGGTGCCAGTGTTTCAATACTCACTAATATCTACATGAATAAGCCTTTAAATTTGGCTGGCAGAGGACACAAAATTTTCTCAACAGAAGTGTTTGTAGATTCTTTATGCTTTGTTAATTGATTATAACACCTAGCTGGATCCTGTAACAAGAGCTTTACTGCAAGGAAAGTACCTAGTCCTCCTTTTTTTTGAGGAGTTCTCTGTTATATATACAAATCCACAATCTGTCAGTCTTGTATAATAGCACAAGACCTTACTCTCTAATTTTCAGTGCAACTGAATGCATTTCCAGAGTTATTGATGGCACTATAATTTTACGTTTATTTTGTTTGGAATACATTGTGCTTTAAAAAAGATTTTTTAAGAAGACCCACAAACTAAAGTATTGCCTAAGTGACATATTGTTATTTAAGCCTTCGTCGAGTCTTACATATGCTTCATTATGATAAAAAACAGGTTGTAAGGACTGATTCTGTGACCTTTTTTTCTCATTTTAACCCTACTGATATGTCACCCATGGCAACCTTAAACTGATTTTAATAGAGTCGATCCTATTATTCATTTAAATTGAGGTGCAAGAGCACTTAGACCAGGGAAATTTGCATTCAGCAAATGGGGATTTGATGAGCAAAAATGATAAGATATATGTTGTATAACATGGCCTATTTTGCTAGCAAATAAACAGCTCTTGAAATTGATAAACTTCAGAATATTTTATCCTCAAATGTTTATACATAAATGATTAAAATGCATTAGCAATGCTGCTTTTGAAAAAAAACATATTGGGGAAACAACACAGTTGTGTTGCTTAAATTTGTAATTAACAAATTTATTACTAATTCTGTTCAGTTCTTTAATATGCTGCATTCCTGAAGAAGAACATTAATACACAATGGCAGAAAGAAGCTAATTTTAAGACTTTGGAGAAATGAATGTCTTTTAATGCTGTGTGTTTCTCTTATCTACATGCCACATTATTGTAATAAGTACATTCAGGAATAATTTCTTTTCAAATATTTTTACAAATCTTGCTCTTATTTGCATGCAAGTAAGTTGTCAGCTTAAATCTTTGAAATGCAAAATATATCTCATTTCTATATTTCATCAAGGAGCCTTTCATGTTTAATAAATTACAACTTAGATCCTCCAAGACTTTGTTTTTCATTAACTAAAAGCAAAAGGATACATTTAAAATCTTAATCACAACCTGCAAGGGTATTTGCATGTTGCTGATATTTGTCTTGATGGGACTTTTAATATTTGCAAACTAATCAGGATAGCAAGGTTATACCAATAATTTCTAAAGACAAAAAACTTTCTACATTATTTTCTTTACTATATTCAAGCTGAAAACTAAAAAAAAAAAAAAAGAGAGAAGACTTTCAGTGCCTTTGCCAAATAATCTGTATTATTATTATTATTATTGCATATACCCCTTTCCTAAAGATTTTTAGTTGAAGAAATGGCCACATCTCAGAAACACTATTGAAAAATGTGCAGAAGAATGTCACATCTGGGTTTGGTGTAGTCTTTTATTAGTGCTCAATCAGCATGTATTGGACAGAATCGTTAACAACACAAACAAGTAAGGTAAATTACACTTCCACTACACCCAATAGCCACCTCGTGATACTGCATAGAGATGTGGATCCAGGAGAAATCAAAAGACATCTGCACTCTTAATTTAACCCCAGCTTAGCTAGAAGACAAGAATATTCCTACTACTTTGGTTTTAGTTGTTATTTTTATTTTGGCCAAATTATCCTAGCTGATCTTGCAGAAAATCTTCTGGAGTCTGCAATGGGATGGATCATCTCATCTCAATAGAGACAAAAAAATCTTGACAGCACAATATCCTTATGGGGGTGAGGGGTTGGGGGGGTCCCTGGGGCCACACAATATAGTGTCACAGAAGAGGCAAACTTCTGTTGAACTTGGTGCCCTGAGACCTTTGGTTAATCTTTTGCTCTAGAATGGAAGATCAAAAAAACCCGAGCAGTTTAAAAATATGCAGCTAATGTCATGTAGTTAAACTGATGTAGCATGCATGTTGTTTTGCAAGCTAACAGGTTAAATATGGCTTTGCTTTAAGATTCCCATCAAATTTCGTTTTTATAGAGAAATCTCTGAAAGCAGAAGGGGTTGAGGGAGGGTGAGGTAAAAAGAAATAAATCATTGTAGTCTCAGGAACAGTAATCCTTGTTGAGGATTTTGGCTGATTGATATAAATAACATCGTCCCCGCCATCTGTCCGAAGAGGGACCTTTCCAGTCAGTGTTAAGCTGCAACGGCAGAATAATTAATGAATGGTGTCCTTTGTGCTGGTAATAAAGACAAGACAAATTATGTTATAATCCAACTGCTGCTCATTTGTCACAGCCAAATAAAATGTCAAATAAAAGTGAGGGGGGCACTGTGTTTGTTTAATGGACTGCAAGCTACCTGTTCCTATTGTTGACAGACAACTAGAGTGTAAGTTCTGAATGTTGCAGAAAAGAAAAACCTCCAAACAGAATTCACATTTCCTCAGGGGTGGGAGTGAGAATGCAGGGATACCATGGGGGTGGACTGACAGATAAACATTGAAGTAAGTTTTAATTAGAGAGCTATAATACCACCCGCTCCTCGGAGTAAGTTGGTTGCAATTATAGAGCAAAAGCGCTGCCTGGAAAGTCCAAGTTCAAAACACAGTCGAGCTATTTACAAATCTGTAAGAATTTGGTAGGGCTCTCATCTTGCATTTTCAAGATAGACACATTCATCCAGTTGCTAGGAAAGCCAAATAATGAAAACATAGCTGGGATTTAGCAAGTTCCACTGGGAATTACCTATGATAGAGGGCAGGGCTGTACTTCCTCAGAACATGCTCCTGCTGTAAAAATTCACAAACCTGGCATTCATACAGGCATCTGTCGCTTGCTCTAATGCCAGTTCATAGTATACATACAAACATCTGCTTCCGTGCACAAAGGGATACAGAGCGCTTGACAGGTCTGTGTTAGCAGGGTTCGCAATGCCAGTTCTTTATGCAAAAACCCTAATGCTTCCCGTCAAGCCATTAGAAGTGATACAATCAGCCCAGGCCCCATTAAGCCATCAGTGTCCACCTGTGATAAAGATGGCCATTTGTTTTCTTAAAGCCCACTTAATGTCTGCTTAACTCAATTTGTCAGGAAATGTAGAACAATTTCCTCACAGCCTGAAATTTGGTAGTGGTTCAAAGTCAAAAGGCCAGGTCTAGTCCTATTCAAATGATATAATAAACAGTCTTCAAATCGAAATCTCCCTTGAGGAGCTGATGTTTACTTAAAAAAAAATGTTAGAAAAGGATAACATTTGCATCCTTTTTTTGTTTCTAAAATGCTGGAATCTGTCTATGAGTGAAAAGGGCCATTGTTTGATTCTGTAAGAAAGTAACTTTATTTTCATTTGAAATTCAGTCAGAAATTGGTTTTCGAAAACAGAAGAGGCCTTGCAAAGCACCAGTTATCTTGCTGTAGCAATCACCTCCAGCCTCTCTAAGAATTCCATTTTAATAAGTGAAAATTTACTTTTTAGCCTAATTCTATTTAAAACCTTCTCCATATTGCTCATGATTCTAATCACTTGTTGGAGATTAATACTGCCTTTTTATATCCTCTAAAAGAGAAAAACAAATAATTGTTTTTGGAAGTATTGTATTTTGAAAAATATATTAATCAAATATGGAAGCTGACTTTGCGCCACTCCTAGTCACTGCCAGCATTTGATCAGTTACCTATTGCTTAAAAATATCTGGTCATCTGGATATTAGAAAAGAATCAGAAGATATTTCTAAGATTAACCAACAGGGGGCTCTCTTAAATATTCTGGATACACTGACTTCCCACTGTTCCAAACTTGTGATCCATGCACACTGAACACCAATTTTGAATACGATTTAAATCCCCAAATTTTATTTTCTTTGTCAAAAAACGTCTGCATTCAGAACATTTAATTTCTGGTTTATCATGTCTTTGCTTGGTAGAACCAGGAGTGAATTATTGATTTGAGTTCTAACAAATAATGTTTCCACTCACTATGCAAGATGAACTGAAGAATTGAATCAATTATCTGAATAATTGTATCAGATATAATCTGTACAATAGGTACAGAACACTTGAAGTAGAAGTTTAGGAAAATAAATTAACTGGATGCTACCTCACGTCTCACATTTATGTATAAGTAGCTTAATGAATATAGTTCCAAAAAAGAAGAAAGGTTGACTTTAAGATATGAGTTAAAGGGATAAGTATATGAATAAAATGTGTTTCAATATAAAATGAATAGCAGCCTTTTTTTTTTTAAACTTAGGAATAGTACCATGAAATTTCATCCTTCCACTGGTGTTGCACTGATAGCTTTTATTTTCCATTCTTCAGAGGTTTAGCAATACAATTCACTAAGAAAGGGTTTGACTGAGGAAGAATCAGAAATTAGAATATGGAATCAGAATATATTTGCATGCATGGAACTGCAGACTCCTCTGTCATTCTACTGGCTATAAATGTGTAGTCGTGTAGCATTATTATATCTTCTGTACTTTCCCTACAAATACCTTATACTTACTATTTTCACCCATGAGAACAAAGTGTCAAACATGCATCTTGCTTTCTAGATTCTGTACTTATATATTCATTAAATAAAAGTTCAACTGCAACAAAAATCCTAGAGGAAAGTCTAGTACATTATTTTCCTTAAAATGAATATATCTATGATTTTGTTTTCTTTTGCAGCATAGAACAACTAAAATTAATCATCTGTACCAAACAGGGAGAGAGTTATTTTTATTATCAAGATAACACATAGAGACATGAAATTTGAAAAATGCATTTTAAAATTAAAGAAATCATCCATTTTTTCTATAAAATAACGTTTTATGTTTAATATTTTGGTTTATTTTCTATCAGTATTTTTTACTAACTACTCGGCAAAACTATTATTATATATCTCAGCAAATATAGAAACTTATTTTATGTTGTCTCTTTTAACAGACCACAAGAAAATATATTAACTGCTTATTGAAGATAACTTGCAAAGTGAAGTAAAAATAAGAAAGTTATAATAACTCTGAATTTGAATCACCATATTTTTTAAAGATTTATTTTATTTATTCATTCAGAACTGGGGTACTGGCCAGAGATGCGGAGGGTAAGAGGATTCACCAAGGACAGAGTGGGGAGCACAAAAGGCAGATCAACACAGTACACTACTGAGGGGAACAGTGGGCGGGTCAGGAGAGGTCTACCGTACCATGTGGATCTCCTCGGGGGCAGGCGGGGATCGAACTCATGCGGAAGTGGCTTAAGCTTCTTAGTGTAGTGCTTTAACCCGCTGCGCCACAACGGAGGGGCTAATCACTTTTTTTTTTTTTTAAGGATATTTCATTTTGACCCTTTTGCTCTGCTTAGCCTACTTAATTTTAAAACCTGTGTAACATTATAGCAAAATTACTTGTAGTTGTATGATTGCTTATTTGGTCTTATTACTCTAACTGTCCATCTACTCAGTCTTTTCAATACAATTATAATCTATACAAATCATGTATACCAAAGACTCTTAGCAATGGAGCAATATTCTGTTCTTTGGAGACTAGCTTTTTAAGAGGGAGGCAAAAACTGGTGCAGTAGCTCTCCAATGTAATGTCTTTAAATGGTAGTTAGAACCAAATGATAAAACGGAAGAATCCTGATCATTGTTTTAAATGGTCACCATACATCCCCAGAACTTTTTCTGAACTGTGAAGAGTAAACCCAAGAAAGTCATATACTGATAATGAGAATGCAATGAAAACCAGAAAGAAATAATCCAAAGGAGTCTTTTGAGTTTTTAATTCAAACTAAGTAAAGAAGATCCTTAGTGTCTTTATGTCTGTATTCTTGAGTTACAAAGCTTAAGTCATCACTTGGTAGACTTACATAAGCCCTCAAGAATACTTTTCAAGAAAGTGGTGCTATTATATATCTTTGTATAGATGGAAATGTCTGTTACCTTAACATACAAATATGAGTGTGCACACTTTGGGGGACATAATTGTTGCTCCCTACAATCAATCATTCCTGTTTTGTTTTACTTTAGAATTGAATGAGATAAGTCTTAGGAAAGCTTAGAAGTTTATTTTCTCTTATTTTTGTTCACGTATTTGTAGGATAGTGCTTGATTCTTATTCCAATGTTTTGCCAGTGCATGTCATGATAGTGTATTTATATTCAGTGATCTTTTTGTTTTTTCTTAGAAACTATCATGTTAAGTACTGAGGTAACATTTTTCACTCACAGAAGATTTCTTTAATTTTCTCCTAGATTATTGCATATTTTTGAATGTTTGTTTTCTTCCTTACTATACTTATAAATAGAGATAATCTTTCAATTCTCTAATTTCAAAATGCTTTGTTTCCACATTGTGGGCAGGCTTCTCTAGTTTATCATCTATATCACTACCCTACTTTTATTTACAATGGAAATTTAGCCTTCCTTGCAAACTTTAATATGGTTTTGCATTTTTTAGTTTGCGCACTGTCTTTCCTCGTCATCTTATCCTAGTATCTTTTCATCTTACCCTGTTCTTTCCTGATGACTTGCTGATCATTTTGTTATATTCTTTGACATTCAAATTTGATTGAAAATGTTGAATAATTTTCTAATTGTCTGGTGACCATTGTGAGAGTTCTGGACTATTAGCATTGTTTTCTTATTTGAAATTAGTTTTTCATAAGTCATATATTGTTGGAAATTTGTTGCGTTTACTCATCTCAAGTGGTGAAATATATCCAACACTCTATGCATACATGTTACATGTTAACCTCTGCTTTAGCTCTAGTGTTATCCTTATTTGGAAGCTATACACAGATGATATTGACAAACAGTTATGTTAATTCTTATGTAGCATATTTTTTTGTAGTATAACCTACTACCCTGACATCACATTTTTCCCACCATATCCCTTAAATTCCTTGCACTTGAAAAAATTAGAAACATAAAACATTAGAATTCCAAGAATATATTCTCAACAGGTTTGCCAGTCTCTACTATGTTTTTCACCTGTGACTATAATTCATATGGTGATGTGTGCCATCACTAGGAATCATTCTGTCTTCTGCTCACAATCTTTTTAGTAGTTTATGGAATAGTTCGGCTGTGTCTAAACTTTCAGGCAAGCGAGAAGTCTTGATCTATAGTTAGAAGGGGAGAAGACTGATAGGGAAGAAAGGAGGAAAGGACACACCCTATGTAGAGCATTACTCCAAAGGGGACTGTGGCCCACACTTGTGAGCTGACATAGGCTTGTTGAGTCTGATTCTGAAATTAGACAGTTGAAGAAAAATAAGGATGTTCCTATCGGTTTCAGAAAGACAGGCTCTTTGGTTCAATAGTTCAGTAGCACAGGTGGTCTTACCACTGGCATTTTCCAATTAAGTTCAATGTGTCTTAAAGGAAATGACTTTTAATATTTCGTCATCACATTACTGTCAGTCCCTGTTTATTTTCAGAATTCTCGTCTATTTTCTTTGCCATGAAGCATATTTGGTTACAAGTTCCAAGAGGTGGGTAGGTGTGCACCAATGAAATGACATTTTAAACCAAAAGTCAAGATTTGCACTGCCTCTTTTTGGAGGACTTCACATTGAAAGTTTACATTCAAATTCTCCCTTGAAGTGTGACCTCTGCTTATGACTTCTTTACATTTGCATCTTTACCTGGAAATGGTAAGAGGCCTGAGAGAGGATATTTATTTTTAGTCTTGCCATTTGCAAGGCTCTTTGAGCTTCTAAGAAGATACTTAGAATCACAAAATGTAAATCAATGATTTATTTAGTGATAAATTTCAAAGTATTATTTTTCCATTTGGGGAATTTTCCTTTTCATTATCTAAACCACACCTTGGTTCTTTATAAAAAGAATTTTGGACTTATACCATAGAAAAAGTTTCTATTGGCTTGAATTGCTGGTAAGGAGGTGTGTGAATGGCCTCAAGTTATACATTTACAGAGGAAATATCATCCAGATGCTCAAATAAGCCTTTTCTTGGCAGACAACTAAGAACCATACCAAAATTGAATCTGAAATCTTTAACAAAAGAATTCCACAATCTCTACCTTTGGAATGGACATTAATTAAAAGGAACAGTCACATCCCCTGTGATCAGAGTTTAACTACTATTTATCAGAGTTCACCACACAATTAACACTTTGAACTGATTAGCAAGTGGAAATCATAGCAAGACATTTTGAAGTTAAAATAGCGACTGGACACAATCTCTTACCCAACCCACTGTTATTTTAAAAGAAAAAAATTAAGTGTCCCACTCATAACGAACTGGGCAGATTTTGTTTTCGGTGAGGTGTTTGCCGTTACATATTGCACATAATGTATGGCACTGTTAGGAGGAAAAAATTGGAGTCAAAGTGGCTGGAAAGTTAGGTCTGCTCTGTAGCACTGTGAGATTGTTGACATCTGCCGAGGTTGGAGCGCTCAGTAAGCAGGAAATGGGGTGTCACTCTGAGTGGTAGTTTACCATTATCCTGGCATCCTAATGAAGTGTCTGCAGTGCACAGAGCTTCTGGATGGCATCTTAACGCACGGCTAAGCAAAAGCACTTCTCTCCCTGTCACTGTCATCCATCTGCCTGCACCCTACTGTAGCCAATGGGATGGAACCATGCTACAATGTGCTATAAGCCATTTAGAGTTGCACATTGCATAATCAGTCCCATCAAATATGTAAAAAATGGCTATTATTGGTTATTTTCCTCAAACTCTGGCACCTGGAGTTTGAAACATTAAAGTTAAACTTTTCAAGTGCTGTTTATGCTATTAATTCCACTTTCTCCCTACTATCTAAGTGGGAATAAGTTGTATCCTCATTGTCTTAAGTCCTGCTAATGGATGGAGAAAGTTGTATGAATATTCATTAAAAATTTCACTGTGCATCACATTTGGTGAATTCATCAATTTACAATATAATGGAATGGTCATTTTTTTTTTTTTTACATAACCATTTCTAAGGAAAAGACAAAGAATAAATAACTCAAATTTCAGGTTGGTTGTTTTCACGTTAGGGTGCATTCTGTAGTTTGCAGTCGTAATTTGAGGTCTTTCAACAGATTTCTTTAAAGATAGGGTACGTTTCACCAGGTACATTTTCATTTGAAGCTAATACTGTCAATGCTGCATGATTAAATTCGGTGCTTTAATATTTCCTCCAATGAATTCAAATTCAGGGGAGAGAAAGCTATCTGTTACTAGGTGGCACAAGTAGAGTAAGGTGTTTTGAGGTATCCTCCCAAAACTTGTAGATAGATCATGTGTGATCCTCCCAGCGTTAGCTGCAAAGCAGCTGGTAATTCATTGGCAAGAATTGAAATAGTAAGGTGGCCACAAAGTTGAGAAGGCGCTTTCTGTAATAGGCAGGGGCAACAGGAATCTGCTAAATTGGGGAGAGGGGTAGATAAATGAGGGCATAACATAATTCAGTTGCATCAGGAATTTTTCGCAAGCATTAAAACTATGGTAAACATAACAGCGGGGAAGCTCGCACTGCAGCTCAGTGGGAAGCTTAAAGCGTCTGCCCGAGCTGTGCCTGGCTCTGGCTCGAGACACTGCTAGAAGTCTCCGACTTTCATTAGCACTCAACAATTCACCCAGTTCCCCAGAAAAAGAAAAATCCAGGCAGCAAAGCCCCTCGCTAATTATTGTAAATGCTCCCAGGTTACGGTATTTGGAGGGCCGTAATGGTTGGATCATGTTAAACTAGAACAAGAGTCCTTCTGAAATAAAAAAAGGAATAGAGAAAATTGGTGTTTGTTTGTTTTAAACCAATGTAGCTTTTCATTTGATCGGTATGGCAGTGTGTTTAGAATATTAGACCACTTCTTTATAATGAAATTTTAAATGACTCAACCAAAGTGTGTGTAACTCCTTTTGAGCAGTAAATGTATAGGTTAATTTCACCAATGTTCTCCTCCATATATACACCCCTGCCCCCAAATTTATGAATGCATGCATGTCTCACAAGTCTCTGATACAGAAACTGTTTCCTTTGAAGGAACTTTGTAATAATGCAAAATTTAATCTGGGAACAAATGCAATACAGTGGACAGACTAGTGCATATCACTGTAAAATAGTCTCCATTCAGTTAAAAGCCGCACCCTCCCCAACCCTATGAAAAATACTGGCTTCTTCAAAGGAAGAGAGGTCTTTTGCTGATGCCCATCAGCAAATGGTGGGATTTTTTAAAAAATGGAATGATAGGTGTTTATTTTTGCTAAATCTAGACTTGGGAATCTGGTTTCTTCATTCATATCCCCCCAGCTGCTGTCAGCATTACAGCACATCAGCTTTTCTTCATGTGCGAATATTTCTCCAGAACTCATTTGCAAAAGAGTGGAAGCAATATTAAACACCACATCCAAACCTCTTTTAAACACACAAAGAAATGGGAAAACACATCAGAACTAGACCATTGAGAAAATCTTCCTTTCAAATTTACTGTTTGCTTCACATGCTAGTATAAAATACCCCACAAAGTCCCGTTTGTGATCCATTTGAAACAATCTTGATTTGCTTAAATTGTCACATTCTTCTGGCACATTTCTTCCTAAATGCAAAAATGGCAAAGAATTCTCCTCCTTCTTCATTATAAAAGTGCAGAATTTCTAGCTTGTTTATTCCTAATGGAACACTTGAGAAAGAAGAAAATATATAAATATCTCTTTCAGAAGATTAGTTGTCTCAATCTTTTTTAAAGAGAGGATTTGTTCATTTTTT
This sequence comes from Condylura cristata, assembly GCF_000260355.1. Classification (NCBI taxonomy): domain Eukaryota; kingdom Metazoa; phylum Chordata; class Mammalia; order Eulipotyphla; family Talpidae; genus Condylura; species Condylura cristata. Next base: position 66,730,999 of record NW_004567103.1, on the reverse strand, counting down.
CCCCATGGTAAACAACTTGGGCTTCTCATTGTAATTTTCCATTGTCAAATTAATGCATTTCACTCTACTGACTTGGTCCCATGGCTCTAAGACATCATACCTATGATTATTCTTATTTTCTATACTATCTATTTATGTGTGTCATTAGAACACAGATCGTTGCAGGATAAGAAATGCAGGAAAGAAACCATGCATTTTCTTAAACAAATTTTGTTGGAACAGCCCATCTCCTCCATTGTAACTCTGTTTTAACAGAGTCTGAAAAAAATCACAATCCAATAAAATAAAACTCTCTTCATTCTTCATGAAAACATATTTCCACGCTAAGAATTACAGGCAAGAAATGGCATACATGTGTTGACTATTCCAAGTCAAGCACCAGAAATTTTGTCTGAACTACTGGTAAATATTCTATTGACAAGGTCAAGAACAGAAATGGCTGACCACCAAGACATAAGGGACAATAAACATTACAAAAATAAGTAGACTGGTAGACAGTTTATCAACTTCAATTTCTAAAGTATTTGCAAGAAGGGAAATTCTATAACTATAATGCAAGTGTGTTCATATGTTCACCTACCATGTATGTATTTCTTCAAAAATTAAACCTTTTTATTTTTAAAAAGCTAATTATTTTCAAGAAATGAGAAAGAGAAAGGTGGGGGAGAGGAGAGAGAAAGAGAGAGAGAGGCTATGGCAAAAAAAACCTGGGCTCAGCAGCTTTCTGGAGGAAATGGTGAAATGTGACTATGTGATTTATAATGAGAAAAGGTATCTACAACATACAATTTTCTACCTAGCTGCAAATAATAATTCATAGTGATGTCCCTTCCAGATAAAAGACCTTTGCTATGTAGGACCCATGTGGTAAAATGATCATGATAAATGTCAGACCAGTGCAGGTAACGGCTTTACAAACCATTAAGATTAGCTGGCTCTTTTTTCCGATGATAACAGTAGCCATGCTGTGACTCTATGTGGTAATAATATCTCAGTCCTGATAAATGCCAGCGCCAGGCAGAGGTGTTTATCATTCCCAGTTCAGAAATGCTGACTAAAGTTACCACATGTTGCCTGTTTTTCTTCTTTTACAAAAGTCTCACAATTAAAAATAAATAAATGAAAGCTGAATCATAAAATTATTTGATTCTCCATTTTGTAAAGTATTTTAATTCTGGTGCTATTAACTTTCCCTTGCTCAGTATCACTATGTGAGCATATCAAGTGAACTGACCAAAAACATAGTCTGTCATGCTAAACATTATCTTCTCTTCAGAGGTCTTTTGTTCAAAATGAAAAGTTAAGGATAAAGTTAATATGTGTCCTTTAAAAATAATTTTAGCCCAAAGAGAGGAGAAATATTTTTTAGTTCACATTTTTCCTAGTTGTGTGACAGATCCTAGTAGTGTTCAAGTGAGATTTTTAAAAATCCCCTGTAAGTATCATTTGTCTATCACTGGAGAGAAGCACACACTTGTTATTAAAATCTTCAAATCTGGAAAAGTATCTATAGAATTTCTGCCCTCATGAAAATGTACAAAGATCATGCTCTATAAAAAATAATTATTTGAGTATTTGAAATGAATTATTGGTTAATGACTAGAAAGATGCCCAGTGATCCAAATGATAAGACTTGTTTATGATTTTAAAAACCTATAAAAGCAAATGTTTATGAATAAATGTAGTTTAAAGAAAATTCTCATAGAACAGTATTTCACAGTATTTTCTTTGCTCAGAATGTTGTCTGAGGATGCATTACAGTCATTTGTAAGTTACAGAAATGTATTTGGCCATCATGATACCACAAAACTTTACTTTGAGAACAAAAACTATCATGGAGGACAATCCGATCATGCTTTTCCTATAAAAATGCCGCCTTTCTCTTCAGAAAAAAAGGGCCATCACCAAAAGTCTGAGGAAGCTGAGTTTAAGATTCTGATTCAGTTTGGTGAATTTTAAGAAATTTTTAGGAAACCAATCCTAAAATTGGTTACATTAAAGTAATAGACCTTAATCAGTTACTTAGAGCCTAAAACTTAAATACCTTTTCAAAACTCAATGTGAGATTAATGTACCAGAAGCCATTAAAATAATATAGCTATACATGAGAAGGAATAGATTTTTTTTAAGATTTATTTATTTATGCTTACAGAACTGGGGTACGGGCCAGAGATGTGGGGGATGAAAAGATTTGAGAGAGACAGAGTGGGGAGCAGAAAAGGCAGACCTACTGAAATACACTGCTGAGGGGAGCAGCAGGTAGGTCAGGAGAGGTCTGCCACACCCTGTGGGTCAGCTCCCTGGTGGGGGATCGAATTCCTGCTGCAGCAGCTTTGGAGAGTTTCATAATGTGATGCTTATAACCTTGCACCACCAGAGAGACACCAGAATAAATGTTCTTATTATCTTATTTCCTGAATATATTTGGGGGTGTATAAAAAAGAATAATTCAAAGGCCTTCAGAAATTGATTAAGTAAGATTTTATATTTTTTGATTTGCTACTAGTTGCTTTTCTCAATTCTTTTGAATATTTTTGTCACAAAGGAGCTAATCTCCCAGAAGCTTCTTGAATATCCCTTCTTCATTGATACATATATTATGATAATTTAATTAAATTTTATCTGTCCCTCTAAATTGTAAAATACCAGACAACAGGGACCAATTTTGGGTCTGCCACAGATTATAATCAACTTTAATAAATATTTGTTTTCATCACCCACATGAATTGTTTAAAAAATGTGTCATGCGGCCCTCCCTGGTGGCGCAGCGAGTTAAAGCACAGCACTGAGAAGCTTAAGCCACTTTCACATGAGTTCGATCCCCTCCTTCCCCAGAGGTGACCACATAGTGCGGCAGACCTCTCCTGACTCTCCCACTGCTCCCCTCAGCAGTGTACTTCATTCATCTGCCTGTTTTCTGCTCCCCACTCTGGTGAAGCCTCTCGCTGCCCCTGAGCCTCTGGCCTGTACCCCAGTTCTGTATGCATAAATAAATAAATCTTTAAAAGAAAAAAAATGTGTCATGCTGTTGACATACCTGGGATGATTCCTCAACAGCCAACTGAAGTTTTATAAGTTAAAAGAATATCATCAAAAATTTATATCCAGTTAGAGGATACACTGAAACAAATGAAATATTCCTCATGGATATAATCAATAAGATAAGAGCCAAAAAATAGTGCCTAGTGTTTGGAAGAAAAGGAACTCTTACATGCTTTTAGAGGGGTTGCAGACTGGTAAAGTCACCATGAAAAGACTATAGAGATTCCCCAGATATATAAGAATAGAATGTCATATGCTTCAGCTCTTACACTTCTGAGTATTTAACTAAAGAATTTGAAATTAATGTATAGCTAAACACGAATTTGAAGAGATGTATGCATCCCTATGTTCATCACAGTAATATTCAAAATAGACAAGATTTGGAAATAAATGTCCACTTGTGGATAAGTGGATATCAAAAAGGATGTGGTGTATATACACAATGGAATACTACTAAGCTTTTTAAAAAAAGATAAATTCTTACCATTTATAAGAACAATGGGCCTTGAGGGTAGTATGTTAAGTAAAAGACAAGGAAAGACAAATTCCCTTTGATTTTATTCATTTGTGGAAAACTTAAAAAATGATGGTATTTGATTGTAACAATAAAATAGCGGTTATGAAAAGGGAAGAGGGGTGGAAAATAGACCTTTAATGTTGATGTAATGTGTATAGACGTTAAATTATAAGGCCATATACTTGAAACCTATGTCATGTTGTAAACCAACATTCAATATTTTTTAAAAGACAGTACTCCCTGAAAATTATAAATGTAAACAAAGTTTTCACTGAATTTATTTATTCCTCTTGTTAGGCAGGACAGTCTCTAAGTAGATTCTTAAATGTCCATGACGTTAAAAAATAACAAAAAACCATAAACTGAGTAGAACAAAAGAACTATTTCTTCCCAATATAGCCCGACATGTGGGTGTCTACCATGTTTTCCATACAGGGAGCAAGGGTGGAATAATGGTTCCAGCATGTATATCAGAAGCAGAACAGCTGTGATATTGCTGACCTTCTGAAAACAAAGGGACATAGTTGTCCTTTAAGAATTACAAATAGAATAAATAGGTCTCCCTATACATTGGTTAATGGGAGAATCTGATCTTTTCTTCCTCAGGGTGAACCTGTGTAACAAAGCAGAATTATTTTTGAAATACAATTTACTACATGGCTATAAATAACTTGAGAATAACAAACACATGGATGATAAAGGCCGGAAAAGTGTCTGGGTGGGGGGGTTGGTCATCAGGTCCAGGGTTCTGCTCTGCACAGAACTTTCTGCCATTGTATAACTTTATCTTATCTCTTTACAAAGAAAAGCATTCAGTTGTAAATGTCCTTGTTTGAGTAGCAACATTTCATGCAGATAAATGCAAATACAATTATCATAAGGCATATTTTTAAAAAATGTGTGCTCAAACCCATGAATCAGAGAAACTATAAAGTCACATTCTTATCATAGCACAAAGGGCTATGATAAGCCCTCTCTCACATCATCTAGGAGTTGCTACTACTCTAGTAGCCTGGAGTTGTTTGATGAAACTCACTTACCACAAGTTCTGTGTAGTTTAAGACTAAGGGACCCGGTGGGCGAGGAAAAGAAATAGCTTAATAGTTTAATACATATATATAAATTATATTTTTTACATAGTTCAGAAAGGTTTTGTAGGCAGTTGTGGTAGAGAAAAGAAAGATGACTTGGGTATAGGTGGAAAACTAAAATGGAAGTATTAAAGAACATGGGATATATAGCAGAATAAATCATAAGGGCACAGGGCAGGAGCGAATGTAAGTGAAAGTGAAAGAATTGTGGAGCTTGTTATTACTGGAAAGATTTGACCCATTTTCTTAGTATACAAGTAATCTAAGTGGTTGCCTAATTTCTTGTGTAAAATAGCCTCCCCTCCCCCACTTTAGTAAAATGTAAAAAGTTAGAGCCATCTCAGTCTTCTCAAATCTCTCAATACTTCACAATAATGAGAAACCATATGCTGAAGGAAAAATATTAATAGAAGATGCTGTCTTTCAGATGCTCACTGAATCAATTGAAAACAGTTGACACATCTTTAGTAAGCTGTGTATGAATCTTAGCTCATTAACTACTCTGGTATTATGTATGCTGATTCCAATTCCTAATATGACACATCAATAAACCAGATCTGAAAAGGTGTCATTTCGATTTTAATGTATCCAATTGTATTTTTAGATGTTCTTCTACTTAGAAGTGTTTGTGTTATTTCCTGATTTTATGAACTATGGAAGAGTAGGTGTGGTTTTGATTTGAATGGGAAACTACTGCCTTCTTACAACCTTTTCAAAGATTTTATTCTGATTATGTTGTAAGAAAAATAAATTGCTCCTCTTTGATAGTATTTCAGCTAAGTTATTGTCCAGTTCCTTTCCAGTAGTTAAATCTAAATTAGCGACAAACATGTAAGTGCAAATATCTAATTGTCCAATTCCTTGAGTATGTGTGAAAGTACTGAAAAGGAGAACATTTCTATAAAATATTTTTCATGTAATGTTTCTTAAGAGCACATTATGTGAACCACCATAGACTTTTAAAAAGATTCTTCTGTACAACTGCATTGCATGACTATCATATCATTAATCTCTCAGTCTATCCAGTGTATTTAGTTTCTTGTGAAATGTCAAGTTACCACCACAATTGTATTTTCACCAGTTATTACCAGTTCCGTTCAAGTACAGCAACTGTATTTTGAACATTCATGCAACTAAATAGTGTTACTGTGAATTGGACTTTTGGAGCATATCATATTAGGAACTGTGTTTGACCTTACTATCAAAGGTATACCCATCCTCAAAGCTTCAGTATTTAAGGACTACTTAATAATGACAAAGAAATCCAGAAATGGGCAATATGGGAACAGTCTGTGCTCCACAGACTCAGGAAGGTTCCTTCTGTCTGCATGACCTCAGTCCCCATTGTCATTTCATGGTGCAACCATTCTACTATATTCTGAGAAGCAACAGGAGAAAGGCAAAAGGCTAACAAGCTAAAATCAATTCTCTCTACACAACTTCCTCAGTAGTCCCACATAACTCTGACTTAAGTCTCATTGACTGGTCTTGGAAATATAGCCATACCAGCTGCCAAGGAAGTTGGAAATGGTCATTTTTAGTTAAGAATATCTCCAGCCCTCCCTGATGGCGCAGCGGGTTAAAGCACAGCAGTAAGAAGCTTGGGCTACTTCTGCATGAGTTCGATCCCCACCTGCCCCCTGAGGTGACCACATGGCACAGCAGACCTCTCCTGGCCCACCCACTGCTCTATTGACTCTATTTCTTCATCTTCCTAGAATTTTAGAGTCTGTCTTCATTCCTTGGTTGCTGGTACTGCTTCACAAAGTCTTTTCTCCCACTTCCACTGTCACATCACCTTCTCTTCTGACACTGACCCTCCTGTTTCCTATAGAAGCACCCAGGATAAATTCATCACTTCAGAATTCCTAACTATTGCTGGGGTCATATTACCATGGCTTAATTCAGAGTCAAAATAAAGAAACTATTTTCACTATATTGAGGACATCCTTTGGCTACTGATTAGGTAAACTGCTAAAGTCTTAGTCAAAATACTCCTAAGAGAATTCTCTCATGTACCAATGAAATCTCATTCTTTTCTAACTTCTCTTTTATGTATGTATGTATATATGTATGTATGTATGTATGTATGTATGCATGTATTTATTTACTTGTTTATTTATTTATTTTAGAAAAGCAAGACAACAACACAAGAATTGAAACTGTAAAATCTCTTGTGCAAAAGCTTCCTCCACCAAATCGCGACACCATGAAAGTTCTCTTTGGACATCTAACTAAGTAAGTTGTAAGGGGTTTTGGGTGTGTTTTCATATACCCATTTCTTCTATGAACAATACTTAACTTCAAATTTCTAAGAGTTTCCAAATGCATGTACCTCATATATTCCCTTTCATCTTATTAAGACTTGCTATAGACACTGAAGAATATACTAGAAATATAAAGGAGAAATTGCAAAAGATACTTTTAAAGGAATTTACTTTTTCTGGCTTTTTCAACAAGGAGATATTTGCTGATTGTCAAACCAGAGCCAGAGTCCTAGGATAAGCCATCTTTACTTTATTATCTACTATAGTGGAAAGAGCATAAAATGATTCAGACATGATTCAAATGACTCCATCCATGCATCAAGTACTGTGACTACAAATAAGTTACTTAAACTCTCTGACATCCAATTTCCTCATCTGTAAAATGTTCATTCAGATTGATATGTTGCTATCCAAGCAATTAGCTAAAAAAAGAAAGTATTCCAAGACCAAAAAAAAAAAAAAAAGGCAAGTAAAAAAGCCCAGAGCATTCAAAGAGTGCAGTGCATCTGAATATCTGGAAGCAGGCCATGGTAGCCAGAGCCTTGATGAAGCAGGAAGATGATGGTAGGAGCTAAGGCCACAGGTGTTAAATGGGTATGTCAGATCACATAAGTTCTTAGGGGTCATGACCAAAGATTTTGGGTTCCATTTTAAATATAACAAATAATTATAAAAGTATAAAAGATCCCTTTGGCTGTCATCTGGAAATTGGATTGCATAAGTAAAATCAGGAGTACCTCTTTGAAGGAGACCATAGTTAGTATAGGCAAAAGGTAATATTGGCTTTATGAGAGCTCTGACATGGAACTGGATAGGGATGTTTTGGAAAAGGTTCATGTTATATTTGCTTGCTACTACTTGAGCTATAATACAAATGCTGAGGCTTTAGTTTTTACCATATATGTACACACACACAGCAGTAAGGTCGAAGCCTGCTAGAACTTCAAATGGCTGGGCAGCTTGGCTTTTGTGAAATTAAATCTCTTTAATCACCTTAATCACCCATTCCTTGGGTTGAGTCATCCCTACAGATTATTCAACTAATCCATTACATGATTTTAATTGTAAATATAATACATGCAAAACACACAGACACATGCAATTTAAACAACAATGGTGCATATGAAAAGTGATATTTGCCTACCAGTCTTTCTTGGCCTACTGAGCAGAAGTCACTAATGTTCTTGTATATATCTTTCCAGAATGGTTTCTAAGCATATCCAAACATATGCGTGCATGGTTGTTTTTTGTATTAAAGTATATCACACAGCACATACTGTTTAGAAACTATTTTGCAACTCATGGACAGCCTTCCAGTGCATTAAACATATTTATCTGAGCCTTTCTAATGGTAACATAGTATTCCATGGTACATAGTCCATAATTAGCCTCACTAGTCACTGCATTAGGGAACATATTCTAATCTAACTCATCATGTCAGTTTCTTTTTTACCCCCAGAGGGAAACCTTGTGTCCAAAATCAAAACATCCATCATTGCTAGACTATCCCTTTTTGTCATCCCCACATACTAACTATGTGGGAAACCCATTATGGTTTACTAAAAGAATCTTGGATTTTACAGAAACAGAAAGATCTAGAGTCAAATCCTTGTTCTATCCTTTACCCGCATATAATCTTAGGCACATAAAATTGGATTAAATAATATCAACCATTATCTTGTGGTTATGAGAATTAAATGAGATAATTCATATAAAATGTCTGGCACAAGGTAAGCATTCCTTAAGGTCAATTCTTTTCCCTTAAGATCCAGACACACCATGAAAGAGGGTTCAAATTACAAGTAATACTGCAGTGCTTATCTCAGTAAATTTAACTGGACAAAGTCATAAAACAAATGAAAAAATATATTCTTTAATGCTATGTAATACCTAGTCCTGGAGATCTTGAGAAATATCCATTACTTAGTCTCAATTATTCCTTTTTATTCCAACTGATAAAACAGCCATAAAATGAAGAAATTGAGAGTCAGCTAAACCCTTATATGAGAAAAAGAAAAAATCCTCACAGATGAGAATCTATCATTAAAAGCCATCAGATAATGAGAATCTTCCATCTTTCTAACAATCAAAACTAGCATGAAAAAAAAAATAATGTCTGATTTTGTTTCCTATCCCTAAAAGCCTAATGTTATTAGAACCTCCATTCAGTCCTGTAGAGGTGGAAATAGATGTTTAAACTAAAACTTAAGATCATATTGTTATATCACCTTTATAGCATTCACATTATAAGATTTTTCTTTATAGATGAACATAAAAGTGTTATTTGATATAGCCATCAACCTTCTTGAGTGGGGTGACCAAATTCTACCCTGCACTGATTTATAAACTGGGTTTAATTGTGCACAAGTGTGTGCACATGATTATATCTTGTTAAGTATTTCTTGCTAAGTTTTTGATAAACAGCCAATCGTGGCATGTCATCAAAGCCTGAGAAGACTAAATAAGAAGATTGTTTAACAAGAATTTAAATATATTCATGTTTGAAAGAATCATTAGGATGTTTTCCTTAGTCTTGATGCATTTGGTACTTCTTCAAAAAAATCTACCGTCAACACTTGCATACAGTGTTTATTCAAAATTGTTGCAAATATATATATTTTGAAGTTTGTTTAGTGAAGGTCAAGGAATGTAATGAAGTGCCAAAAATTCCACTTGACCTACGGACTGTAGCGCCAACAGAAAAGAGCTTCGTTTTTGTAGAGCTCTGAGTTAAACGTTCCCTTAAAAGCAGAGAAGCTACCTACTTGAGAGAAAAATTAGTATAGTATAATTGGACTAGAAGGTGAATGCAAGTTCATTCTTCAAAACCAGAATTTTAAAGGGTTGTGATTATATTACACATGCCTACAACTACACAAGCCCAATAGTCTCAGGATCCTCATTTTTGAACTAACTCAAAGTGAAGTTCTATACTTCTGGTGTTATAGCCCAATAATAATAATAGATTCAGAAGAATCTATTATTTCAAATTGTCATCAACTGGAAACTTTTATTTACAGTCCTTTCACCAATTGACATTACAGTAATAAGCATTGCCAGGTCCTGCAGTACCTTCTGAACCATCATATAAATGGCAGGTTCCATCTCTATAAAATATAAATGAGGTATCTAGTCATTTTCCTATAGCCTACTTCTTTGTGAAGGCAGGGATGCAAAGCAAATATGAAGTTAATGGCAAGGAGGACCTAGAAAGATAAGATTTGCTCGCTGGTGGGTAGTAATTAGGGGTTAAGGTTCCGGGTGTGGGGGGGAGTATATTAGCTATAGAGAACTACTGAAACTATCATCAGGCAATTGTTTGAAGTTTTCAGTGTTTATGAGTCATTTGACAACAGAGTGTAGTGTGAATGAGAGAGAAGGGAAAAAACCCAAAAGGAATTATTTTTAGTGGTGAACATCAAATAGAATGAAAAAGTACAAATCTTGAGAATTTATTGCCCCAAAACATCCAAAATTTTATTCTTCTAGTTTCTTTATCCTTATATCCAGTCACACAGGTTAGTCATGGATTTAGAGCTGTGTAATTGTGTAAAAAGCCCTTCTGACAGCAATTTTTGTTTTGATATATTGCTTTAAAGAATGCCCATTTCTCTATTTTACAAATACAAACAAGGGAAAGATGAAGCTATAAAAAAAATTGATGAAATAGACTGAATTCCATTTTGTAATCATGCACAGAATAATTTATATTCAATCATTTCAGTGTTTCTGGGTGGACTGTACCAAATAGACTATAGGGAATGATGATGATGAAATACTATGTGACCTAGGAATGATTATCTTTCAAAATTTCATACCTTTTTAGCTAGAAACTCATCCCAAGTGATATGGTGGGGATTCTAGAAGGCAAATGGTGCATTTAAAGTTGCTTATAAAATGATCTCCTTTGTGGCCTAGAGAATGAGTCTCAGCACTACAGCCTGCGTTCAATCCCAGCCAGGGAGCTGACCCACATGGCACAGCAGACCTCTTCTGTTTCACCTGCCGTTCCCCTCAGCAGTATATTTCAGTAGATCTGCCTGTTCAGATCCCCACCCTCTGTTTCTGGTGAATCATCTCACTCCTGCACCCCTGGCCTACACTCCAGTTCTTTAATGCACACACACACACACACACACACACACATATACAGCACTTATTACACTGATGGATACTAAGTATCCAGCATAGAGGAAGGTCTATATCAACTTAGTGAACTGTACTTCATATCTATTTTTATTTTTAATGTGGAAATGCTTCTGTTAATAAAGTCAGAAGCAAAGAGAGTATAACTATAAATATGTGGAAAAGTTGTACACCTCAAAAAGAATGTGCAGATACTGAGATATTATTACTTCTTTCTTAGAGCTGTTGAATTATTAGAGGTTTCTCCCTTTATGTTTATTTTTCTCCCTTAACAAGAACAAACAATAAGGTTAAGAGAATAGATTAAAATAATGTGGTTATTGAAATTAAGCAGATCTGAAAGTGATTCTTGAATCTGCCACTTATTGTAGGGAAAACTTTGAACAAATTATTTAACCTGCATTTCTTTTTTTTTCATCTATAAAGAGGAAGTAATAATAAAATCTATTTCTGTGGCAATAAGTAAAACATTAAAGCATTAAAAGTCTTACGCATTTAGGACCTAGATATACTGACATATATCACATATTTTTTATAATGGAGAGCTATAAAGTAATACTTAATGAAATAGATCCAGAAAGAATTGTAGAAACTAGGTTGCAAAAATTTCTAGCTTCCAGAAAATTCTTCATATAATCACAGAATCTTTTTCCAAATCCAAGCTTCTATATTGACCTGTGTAAACGACCCCCCACTTCCTCTAACACCCAATGAGGCTATTTTCACATTTGACAAGTATTATGACACCCCATTCTGTTCCCACATCTCATGTGACCTCCCCAGTTGATACTATTCTCTCACAGACCCTCCATCAGCCTGGTCCAAATCTTGCCCATGTTCTCAGATCCAAAGTGTCTGCTTTCAGAGTGACAACTTACTATAAAATATTATAGTCTACCTTAATGTGAGTAGTGATGGGGAGGCTGGAGATAAGCACAGGTCTTCCTGTTTCTTATCCAGAGTCTCCATTGTTACAACAGTTTTCTAGGGATAGTTCTCTTGCTCAATTATCTAACTTTTCAGGCTGTCTCTGTGCCAGCAGAAAAAACACACACTGGCTTTATGGAAACCAGGTGAGTAAGGTATTTTGAAGTCAATATGGTCTTGTCCTACTTATGCCTCAGTTCCCAATGTAAGGTCTCCTAGGGCTCATTCAGTTACAAAGTCACTAGAACTGGCACTGACCTTTCAAAATTCTGGAATTCCTGTTGCCATTACTATTAATGAAGTATTCTAGCTATTACTAATGTCTCTTTTCCACAGTTTTATTTCCAGGATAAAAATAATACATCATAATTAGAGAAAATTTAGAAAATAAAATATTTCCACTGAGCTGAATTGAACATGCTAGCCAGATTTACTTTGTGGCATTCATCTTGGTAGCCAAAACAGCCTCAAATTTTTGAGAGCAGGAGGACATACAAAAAAAAAAAAAAATCAACTCCTATGTAGGTATGCATTATTCAGAGAAGTCATTATGTCTTAAAAATGGGTGGCTTTTAGAGATGACTTGAAATCTTGCTATTTATTGACTTTCAAAGCTAGTATTGGAAGCATATATTTGTGCAAAATGTAGGTGGAAATACACATTCTTATAGGATACTGGCATTTTGTAAAATAAGTTGAAAGCAGAGTTAAAATCTTCCCTTTTTCATTGATTTCTAAGAAAATCACCCAGCTGTTCATAGAATTCCAAGGTGAAAAACTGATATGGCTGAATAGACAAATCTCATGGAAGCATGCCAGTTGAATGCCTTGTTGAAAGGGGAAACTGTTGAGCTGTGGCTATTTTGTGAGAGTAAACTGATATTTAAAGACTTTCTGTGGTCTTCATGGATGTTAAATAAAATATTCTCCAAAAGCATGTCAAGAAGCAACTTAAATGATGATGACCTAGAAATATAAGGGTTGCATGCGGAAACAATGGTGAGGAAATTATTCCTCCAACCCGTCTTTAAAAAAGCACTGTGGGTGCTTTGAAATTTTGTGGGGGGTGGAAAGAAATAGACATGACTGAAAATGGACTTGAAAGCCAAGAAGCCCTTGACCTTCTCAACTGGTTGTCAAGGGCAATAGCTAGTGAAGCTCCGAGCCTCCTTGGGTCTCTGAGTGTTCAGCTCTGGTGTGCTTTGGAGCAATGTGTGTTTTTCTGTGCAGTGTCTGGCACTCCACCCTTTTTCTGTAAGCTTTGGTCTCTCACCCAACCACAATACCTGATATGCAAGGACTTGCATGCTATGGGTATTTTTACTGGAAAATGAGGAACCTGTGGAAATTGTTATTTTATTCTCTCTCTCTTTTTTCTTTCCTTTTTTTTTTTTCCCCCTGAGGGACAAGGGCTGCAAGTTATTTGAAATAAGCCAGAAGCCTAATAGCTCCTTTGCTTGTGTATTTGAAATGGCACCCTAATCACTTTGAAGAGCTAATGTACTTCCTATGGGCCTGAAATTTCTCAACTGGACTCCCGTGGCAGAATTTGGCCTGGTAGTTAAGAAAATTAATTACTCTGATCGTGAGGATGAAGCAATAGTTCCCAACTCCCTGTAGTAATCATTAAAATGTCATCTACTTAGGAGACATCTTGACACAGGATTTATAAGGTTTGTGAGCTGGGGACTAAGGTTCAATGATCCTTCCAGTGGTGGATCCATGTTCTGGAGGAAGACTTTTGGCGATAAGGTTTTTAAGACAATGTTAAATTACTTTTTTCTTTCAACTTTACATTTGAATGGTAACATTAACCACTGAATAATAGAAAACAAAACAAAACTGGAAATGATTACTTCCCAGCTCTGTCAAGTCTATGCTAGTAGTGGCCCACCCCTTGGGGTTTTTCACTCAGAAGAGGTACATCTTTTAAGTTGCTCCCTACCTTTCAACTGTGAATCTTGGCCCATTACCTAATGGAAAGAACCAGGGGTTTGGAATAAAAAAAACAGGCTTATATCCCAGGCTCAGCCCTTAGAAACTATACAACAATGAAAAACCTTTATTGTCTCTCTCTAACTTTCCCTTTTGCTCCTGTGTGAAATAGTAAACTCACATTTATGAAAATATTTGTAACTGTGAAATCCCACCCACCTGTTCCTTCCAGAATTCTTAAATGGATGCCTAATATATTCCAGCATTGAGATAGGTCAAGGCTTGGTACAATATGGCCTACAGTCCACATTCAGTCTACTGCCTGTTTAGTTATATTACAACACACACACACCTATTGTTTATGTGTTGTCTATAGCTGCTTTCATTCTACAATCATGAGTGAAGTTGCTATAACAAGTTGCACAAGACCAAAATATTTACTGTCTGATCCTTCACAGAAAAAAATTGTTGACCCCTCAACTAGATACTGGATGCAAAAAGTAGACCCCTAGCCCCACTTATAACCTTCTGGGGTAGATAATTAGTAAATAACTATAAATATAGTAAGATATCACAAGATAGTGACAAAACCAAGCAGTGGTTGAAAATTAACCTAGAGAAACCAATGTCTTCCAAAGGAAATAACACAGACTATCCTTAAGGATATCAGCATAGCAGTCAACAGGCATATCCTAAACAGAGAGGCACAGGGGAGAATAATAGTATGGTGAATAAATGTCCAATCCCTTGGAGTGACTGGAAAATTAGGAACCAGAATAAGTGGCAGAATAAAAACTCAGAAGCTGAGCTGATTGGTGAAAAACATATACTTTCCAATCATCTTTGAAATTCAATCTATGGACATTAAGTAAATCGCTGAAAGTTCTGAAGCAGTCAATGAGGTGATGAGATTTGTATTTGTAAAGATGACATTCTTTATGAGTGCAAAGGATGGCCTGTAGAAGGACAATATAATAGAGGCTGACATAACATTCCCAGCTAGAGTTCCCAAAGAAAGACAGAGCAGAAAAGAGGGAGAAATGGGGGGTGGGATACAGGAGGCAAAGAGGCAGTTATTTCAACAGGACATGCTCACAAAACACATATAAAAGGGTTTTAAAAAAGTAAGGTTCGGCCCTCACTGGTGGCGCAGCGGGTTAAAACACTGCACTAAGAAGCTGAAACCACTTCCGCATGAGTTCGATTCCCGCCTGCCCCGGAGGTGACCACATGGCGTGGCAGACCTCTCCTGACCCGCCCGCTGCTCCCCTCAGCAGTGTCTTTCGTCGATCTGCCTGTTCTGCTCCCCACTCTGTCTCTGGTGAAGTCTTTCGCCACCCCTGAGTCTCTGGCCTGTACCCCTGCTCTGTATGCACAAATAAATAAATCTTTCAAAAAAAAAAAAAAAGTAAGGTTCCAGAATGCACTCAGGTTTTTAAACTAACTGAATGATACCCTGAATCCACATAGAGGAAAAAGACAAGATTGGCAACCAGAAAGAAGCTGAAATTTTTGGATATGATTTGGCCATTGTTTGTATTCTACTAGAAATGACCATTAGAAGACAAGATGGCAGGAAAGCTGATTAGGGTCTAGGTTTAAATTGAGGGTCATCAGTTTCAAGATGGCAACAGGGGATGGTCATGAATAATCCAAGGGTCAGTGTGAAGCTGGAAGTCACCGAAGACAGATTCCTGAGGATATCTGTCATTGAAGTGTGTCAGAGGAAGATACTGGGAAAGAAGATATTTGGGGTAATATAATGAGAACTTGACAAGAGCAGAGGTATTTTATTTTGTGGTTAAAACTACCACATCTGGCCCTCCCTGGTGGTGCAGTGGGTTAAAGTGCAGCACTGCAAGCTAGCGGCAGTCGTTTCAGTTCAAGTTCGATCCCTGGCCTCGGAGGTGACCCACATGGCGTGGCAGACCTCTCCTGACCCTCTTACTGCTCCCCTTAGCAGTGTACTTCCTTGATATACCTGTTCTGCTCCCCAGTCTGTCTCTGGTGAGTCCTCTTACCACCTCTCCACCTCTGGCCTGTACCCCAGTTCTGTGTAAATAAATAAATAAATATTTTTTAAAAATACCACTTCTACAAAAAGTTTACGAAATTCTTATGGTGACAGGATAGTGGGCAGAACTTCTCGTGATGACATACTATCCTTCATCTGTGGCTCTTAAAAAATCACAGAAATAAGAAAAAATGTTATTCTTTCCCATAGTCCAGTCCAGAAATTAGAGAGAACTAAATTGTTTCTTCGGTCATTAGAGCACAAGCTGCAAGAAAGCAGGACTTTATCACTATGTTTCCTGCTATAATCCCAGAGTCCTATACAGTACCCTACAAATTATTCAGTAAGTGGAATCCGGTGGCTTCACTGAACAAGCCAGTAATATAATAGACAGCGAGGGTTCCAATTAAGACTTCCCTCTTAAGCCTGGAATCTTAGTAACATGATATATTTCAGACTAGTTCTAGGACTGTTCCATTTTGAGCGTTGTTCCTCTCAAGTTTATCTCTCCTGTCCTGATATTTATCTTTTATCGTGATGAAGAGAAGAGCAGCTTCAAGTGTAAAAGAAGCAATGTGAACATTCAGACTGCATGTCCAGAGGTTCCGAGTACAAGAATGAACAAGTGCCCCAGAGGCTCATCCTCTAGGGCCGGGAGGGAGGGGTGCGGGGATGGGGGTGCTGTGACCTCGGTGCAGGTGACGCCACCTGTGCTGGTACCTGTTCACCCAATCACTGCTGTACCACATGGTGTTGCCAGTCCCTCTGAACTCTTCACTATCTGGGATTTATAACAGATCTTGGAACAGAGAAAACTAACCTTGTATCTGCCATTATTCCCATTCCTGTCTGCCCTCACATCTATCCAGTCTCCCTGTCATCATTAGTTTCCAGACCCAATAATCACCTCCTATTTCTTTAAATTTGTAGCATAAAGTGGATTCTGGATGAGTCCCAGGTGAAGCAAATATATGTGTATATTTGCAAATAACACACTCACACACACACACAAGCACCTATATATACCTTGATTGCTAAAACTTATCCTCTGCTATTACAAATATATAAACCTCTAAATTCAGTTCCCCTGTGTTTGAGCACAGCAGCATAGCAATTTTCAAAGTGTAAGGGGAAAAAAAAAATCAAACAGACCTCAAGTCACCTGATTTCCAGTCCACTAGACCACATTCTGCTTACTTGCCAATACCAATACTCAATTGTGTTCCCAGGGAAGAAGGAATGATAAAACAGAGTGAGAATTAGGAGCTAACTTGTGATAAAGACACAGACCTATTGTTGAAATCCCCTACACATGCAGCTCTTCAAATGAAATTACCTAATTAGTAAACTGACATTTTTATAAGGGATTTCTTGGTGTCTGTCCCCCTGTCTTTTCTCTAGCTGTCACACTCTCTCACTCTTTCTCTCCCTCTCCCTTCCCTCCCTTCTTTTTCCCTCCTCTAACACATTGTTTTCACCAAAAAGGCCCTGGAGAAAGTTTTATTTTTAGGAATTTGCTTTGAATACAAGCTTCCGTCTACCTTCATTAAGGCTGTGTGTGTACATGTACACATATGCACTTAGAGTGTGTTTTTAAAGACAATGACAGTGCTGCCTTTTAACACCTTCTTTCTCCTCTTTAAATGGAAAGCACTGAACCCAGATGCCCAACCACAGAAGATATTCTTCCAGAAGCAGCATCTGGCTTCCTGGCAAGCCCTTCAGGCGAGTTGTTTGGGGAGCTTTGCAGTTGTCTCTCGGTCTGTCACGTGTATCAGATACTGTGGCCTCTCTGGCTGGCATGTTTCGGCAGCTGCCAATTCCTTTCGGTTCACCTTTAATTCTGAGAACTAGTTTCCTCATTTTTATTTCTTACTGGACTTATTTTTTTTCCCCACTGCCCATAAGAATTCCAGGACAGGACTAATTTCTCCTTGCAGTCTGCCTGTCAACTTCCTCTCCAGGCCTCCCCTTTTGAACTGAAGCAAGCCTCTGTCATTTAGTCCTACATTAAAATAGGTTATTTTTAATAATATTTCTTTGCCACTTCTTGTCAGCATAGCTCCTTGTAAACTGTGGGGTTGTTCCTTGAAAAGAAAAACAAAACATTCCATCGGAGTAATTTATTCCGGTCTGTACACAGACATGAAAGTATTCTTGACATTTGTGTATTATTTAGTTAAATCATATTGGCTCCCCACATCCTTGTCACACCATGAACAAAAGAGCATCGCAGGACTGGAAAAGATGAGACAACACAACAACATTTACAAGTAGCACTGCTTCAAGACACTACAATTTCAAAAGTAGCTCTGTGTGTGTGTGTATGTGTGCGTATGTGTTTTACCTGTTTATGTGTATGTGTGTGTGTGTGTGTACATACGCACACACATATATTTTACTGCTGAAGAGTTCTGTGGGGTTTTTTTATGGATAATTGTTAGGAACACAGAGTCCAATGGTAGCCCACGCACCAGGAAGCCGTGACAAGGTGCTGACAAGTCCGGCAGCAGTCCCCAGAATGCAGAGAAGAAAGCAGAAATTAGAGCTGCACGGTGACATCCAGGAATAGTTAACTCGGGGTAGCTGCATATTTCCATGTTGGGTTTTTTTCCTCATGCAAGAAAAAGTAGATTTTATATGAGATTTCAGATCTCTAGACTGTATCATCTGGGCTGAGAAAAGTTTGAGCTTCAACAACGGACAGGAGAAAATCTCAGTCAAATAACAATTGATCTGTAGCCAGTGAGACTCAAACTCACACTTGACTTTGAAGAGGTACACAATTGAAACTGTGGACTTAACTGGAAAGAGAACCTCTGGGGGACAAGGAAATGAATTTAGGGGTTGCTTGGGTCAGGACACTGGGAAAATCTCCTTTGAAACCATCTAAGTAAGAGTAAAGCTCAAATTTAAGAGTAGAATCTTAGTCTTGATGATATTTTTCGGTCTATAATTTTTTCTTTGGGCTTATAATTTGTTAATGTGTACAAAGGAAGCAGGAATACATTCAGAACTTGGAAACTTTATACTAAATATTGCCCTATGTATAGACATTACTATTTCTCACTTCCAGTAATTTTTCTCTTCTGTGGTACACTCATGTTCGTTTCAACCAGGCTCATACCTCTTACAATTTTCCCCTTTCTATTTTCTGCCTTTCTTCCCAATATCATCACCCTCCTCAAATTCTCCCTCCCATCCTTCACTGAGAATTCTCTATACCATCAAAGCATTGTTGCCTATATGATCTTTCTTCCCATTTATTCATGATATAATATCTATGAAGTGGAAACAGTTTTGCCAGGTAGAGAATCAACCTCTGGGGTGTGTTAGCTACCTCCCTGCCCTCTCCTGACTGTTTGCTTCCCTCAGTCTCACGCTCCCACCCAACTTTCTGGCTCTGGTCCTCTCAGGGATTGCTCTCCTCTGCTCTCAATCTCTATTCTTCTCAGGAGTGGGCAAACTAGCCTGCACAAGCAATGGGTACATCCTATATGACTGAGTAATCCCATTGTCTTTTCTTCATTTTCAAAGAGACACTTTGGGACACAGACATAGCAGGCATGGCAGAGGTGTAGGCTCTCATGCAATAAAAACACTTCCTTGTTGGCTCTCCATAAACTGTCAATATGTATCTCATAATATATATTCTTCTCTGGATCAATGTGTTCATTCATTCATCTCCTATTGTGTTTGAGGTATGGAAAAATAAAAGACAATACCCCTAAAAGAATTTTTATCTAATTAAAGTATGTCTTTATGCTTGGACATAAAATGAGAATGAATTTACTCACATGGTTAAAAAAAAAAGTGCAAACTATAGCTTTCCTAAATCTGATTTTTTCCCCATTTGAATACTTTTTTTTGCACTCATTTTACTACTCAAAAAAATTCAACTTTCAAACCCATCTCTTCTGTGATTAAAACATACCTCTCTCTTCTTCTCCCTCTGCTCACCCATCTTTACCACTGTGTCTTTCATTTCGAAGTGCCATTCCAGAGCCTTAAATGCTTTTCTGGCATTGACCTTTGAGTCATCAGGAAGGGATTCCATTCACTCTCCTGGTGCCACATTTCATAGTAAGGGTCAGACATTCCCCACAGAGATAGTGAGACATTTTATGGGTGGTTTACATGCTCCATTATATTTTTCTAATAGAGGAAAGGAGAAATAAAATGCATACCCTGTTTTCTGTGACCTCACTCTCCATTCATATTGCAGTGGAAATAACCAAATACTAGAGACAGCCAAACTCTTTAAGTCATCCATACTTCCATTCATCCTTTTAATCCACCCCCATCACCTCTGGCTTTTCTCTGCTCGAGTCTTCTCTCTGATATCCTGTAACAGGCATGATAGGCCTAGAAGCAGATGACTACATAGAGAAAGTAAAGAAATGTTCATTGTCAGCTTCTAGGAATTACTTATCCCACAACACTTTTCTCCAAGAAATGGCAATCTCGAAGACAACAGGCATGCATTTGTGTGTGGGTTGTGGGCAGTGGAAACAGTGGGGGTGGAGAGAGGGATGGTCAGAGAGAAGCGTTCTGTTCATCACGGACGCAGCCACCTGAAAAACACCAGCTAATTAGCAGGCTGTAGCCACACAACACAGCAGTTTAGAGTAAGAAGTGAACAATACTTTACCTAATTGAAACTACAGAGCCAACTTAGGTAGGCTGCATGCAATTACACAGCTTGGAAGTCAGCCAGGACACTGAGGTTAACAACCCCTTCTCTCACAAAAAGCACCACGGGAACTTTCATGACCACAAGTGGTAAGGCTGTCATCCTGCAGCCCATCCAAAAGGCCTCACCTCTCACTCACAGCCCAGGCTCCACCAGAAAGGCCTAGTGGTGTCAACTAATTGGCTGGAAGAGCGCCCTCTGTAGGTGCAGATGTGCCTGCACCTTGTGACTAATCCACCATTTGCAGAAAACGAACTTCCAAGTACTAGAGGGGAGGGGATTCAAATGACAAGGACATCAGAGGATCAAGCTGTGGACAACAGACCTAGGACCACTCCTCCATATGATAGTTCTATTTACTGCCAACACAACTGCCACCTAAACATTCCAGAAAGTCCTAACACGTGATTTTTCAAACTTGAATGTGCTTACAAATCAAATTGCCTGTGGAGCTGGTTGAAAATACAGACTCTGATTCAGAAGGTGCCGATCTGGTGTGGGTCCTGAAATTTTAGAAAAGAGCAAGTTCCCAGGTGCTGCTGGACTGGGAAGCAAGTTTGCAGAAGCAAGTTCATTCAAGGGGAAGAAACAAGTTCTCTGTGAACCCAAATGCAGAGGTTGGACAAAGAGAAAGTGGACTGATTTAGGAGACTTAATGCCCAGAAGGATTAGGCACAGCCTCCTTTGTCCTAGAAATTAAAAGCAGCAAAGTGGAGAGTCCAAAGTTAACACCCACTTTACTCCTAAAATGCCTTTTACTACTGAGCAATGGAGAGAGGCGGAGAATCTGGTCCATAAAATTGTTTCTTGAATGAGAGGCCCACTGCACAGAGTGGCAATATTTCTCTCTCACAGACTAGTGGTATAAGAGACACACAGGCCAACAGTGGTCTTTGATAACAGCCAAGAATCAAAACTCTCTGATTTCAAGATGAGTCAAGGGAAGACAAGATGGCAGGATGCAGACCTTCAAAGACTGACCAAAGGACAGTCAAGAGAGTGATAATCTTTCTTCAACGCTTTGTAAAATAAAATCAGAGTTACTGAAAAACATCAAAAAATGGGCCATGTTTAAGCTTATATTATGCAAATTTCATTTATTACTATGTGCCACAGATGCTTTCATGCTACAGTCTGCATGAACCATTAAAAACTTAATTGTTGGTTGGATTAATGATTATATTCTTTATCTAGTTATTTTCTAAGTGCTTTTTATACTAATATCTACACATTTTGTGACTTCTTAATGACAGAATTTGCTTTAGATATATGGAAAGAAACACAGACATACACACATGCTTAAATAGCAAGGCCCAATTAATCCCTGCTGAAAGCAGTATGAGTTCCTACATTGAGATATGCTGTAAACACACTGTAAACTAGATAAAGCTTGAGTTTAAATATGCATTTATCCTAATATATAGCTCATCATTATAGCTGCAAAAATGCTATTTCTTGCCAAAAATATATAAATTTAGGGTGTCATTCAAAATATATCACTGGAAATGTTCAAGGAGCTAAGATAGCATGTTAAAGTACATATACCAAAGAAGAATATAAGCATCAATCAATAAATCAACAGTATCTCTGCAGTGTCTTCATACCACACTGGGGAGAGCTAGGAAGATTTAAAAAAGCTTTGCAGAACTACTAATTTAACAGGGGACAAAGGACTTAAGAAAATAAGGTAGAAAGTAAATAATTGTTAGGCATTATATACAAAGGAAATAGACTAAAAGGTTGAAAAGTCTCCAAGGAAAGATTGAGCTTAGATTGAACTTTGACAAGCCCAAGGATTGGGTTTGAGAAAAGCCAGGAGACACCAGAATGTAACAGCCTGTGCTTGTGACAGAGAACTAAGGAGTCGAAGCCCCTCATACAGGAAGAGACCAGGCAGAAAATCTCTAGTCTGACATCTTAAGACTCCAGTGAAGGTTATTGAGCAGATGAAGAAAATAAATTTTGTTTTTCTTTTTAAATATCTCAATTAATCAACATGCCCTATGTAAAATAGATTTAGGATGGAATGATTGAAGGAAGGGGTAGGAGGGCAGGAGCAAACCTGGAAATTGTAACTATCTCAATGTGACTAGCGAGCAATTATTTCTGTGTTGGCTGTGGAGTTCAGTGGGAAGAAAGGAATTCTAGAGACATATTAAAGATAGTCAGAATATTTGCTGATAGGTTAGATGTGACAGATGAATAACTGGAGAGTTTGAGACAATGTCAGTGTGTCTGAGAGGAAGGCTAAAGAGGGTGGAAATTCACTGGCAGAAACTGGAACATTGATTGTGTATGTCTATGTTCTAGTCTCTGCTCTAAAAACTCACAATATAGCCACAAAATAAGAAATCACCTTTGTCCTCATGGAGCTAATATAGGAGCATAGTACTCATAATAAAAATACTCAAAGTAACAAATATGTCAGAAGGTGGTGGCATATAAGGACCTAGAAGAAGTAGGGTATAGCAAGGAACCTCAAGGGTGCTGTGGGAGTGGTTTGCAGTAAAAAGAAAATCAAGTGTTTGGGGAAGAAGGTAAGATTTGAGAAAATATTTAAAAGGAAGAAGGGTTGGGCCCTCCCTGGTGGTCCAGCGGGTTAAAGCACAGCACTAAGAAGCTTAAGCAACTTCATCATGAGTTCGATCCCCACCTGCCCTTGAGGTGACCACATGGCGCGACAGACCTCTACTGACCTGCCCGCTGCTCCCCTCAGCAGTTGTACTTCATCGATCTGCCTGTTCTGCTCCCCACTCTGTCCCTGGTGAGACACCCTCCACATCTCTGGCCTGTACCCCAGTTCTGTATGAATAAATAAAATAAAAAAAATAAAATAAAAGGAACAAGGGGTTAGTGAAAAGGATATGGAAGCCAACGTGTTTTAGACAGAGAGAACCTCTAGGACCTTGTGTCTTGGTGTTTTACAATACAGCAAGGAGGCGAGTGTGAGTGGAGTCCAGGGATGGTGGGGAAAGGAGGGCATGAAGAATCACATCACTGACAAGGCCAGATCACATAGGACCTTAGGGGCCATTACGAGGAATTAATCTTTGCTCAGAGGAGCTAGATACAGAGTTTGCACCAGGAATGGCATGAACTGATTTAAGTTTTGTTGTTGTTGCTATTTTCTTTAAAGATTAATTTATTTATGCATACAGAATTGGGGTACAAGTCAGAGGTGCAGGGGTGGTAAGAGGATTTACCAGAGACATAGAGGGGAGCAGAACAAGCTGACTGGTGAAGTACACTGTTGATGGGGAGCAGCGGGAGGGTCAGGAGAGGTCTGCCATGCCATGTGGGTCACCTCCAGGGCTGAGGATCGAACTCATGCTGAAGTGGCTTTAGCTTCTCAGTCATGTGCTTTAACCCACTGTGCCACCAGGGAGAGCCCTGTTGGTTTTTTATAGCATTTAATAATTTTTTAATTTTTTAAAAATATATCTATTACTTCATCCTTCAGTTTTGTACGATGTATGATTTCCCCATGAAACTCCCACCACTAGTTCACCTGTGCACCATCACCAGAGTCCCTTGCTCTTCCCATCCCTGCCCTGGTCCTTCTTCTTCTCCTGCCCTACAGAATGTTTCTGATCTATAATTGCCTGATGACTTTGACTTTGACTTGATTAAAGTTACTTTTGTTTTTCCTGATTCCTTATTTGGTTCCTTATTTACATTCCTCCTATAAGTAAAACCATTCTATATTTTTCCTTTTTCTTTTTCGAGCTTCTTTCAAAAAGAATCATAATATTGAGTGGAAAACATTTTAATTATTTAGTTATCAATGTATTTTTTAAAAGTTATTGATAGGTGGAAAGTGCTTTATCCATTAGTCTCTGACAGACAGAGAATCTAAAATTAAGGTAGTTTCCCCAGTTGCTTTCACTTGTCATGTCACTTCTTATTCCTGCTTTATCATCTTTAGCATGGGAATAATACTTAACTTTACCCACCTGTCTCATTTGTGTGTGTGTGAGAGACAGATATGTGTGAAAGAGAAATATAATGAAATAAAGAATGTGAAAGCCAAGAATACATACTGTTCTTAGAGTTTGAAACAATTGGAATTCCAAGCAAAGTCCAGTCCAGGCACTTGATCTTGTGCTGAATCCAAGAAAGAGTAGAGAGCACTCTGGATTCAATCAAAGGACCTCAGCCTGCCCCTGAGCTGATGGCAACTCATATGACACCTGGGAAACAGCTTTGCTTCTGTGTTAAAATAGATTGTGGTACCTATACCTCAAAGGACTTCATTACTTATATATAAATAAATATCTGCTATAAACTCAAAGTACTGGGCCCTCTCTGGTGGTGCAACAGGCTAAAGTACAGCACTGCAAGCCAACCACAGCCACTTCAGTGTGAGTTTGACCCCCAGGCCGAGGGGTGATCCACAGGACATTTTGGCCCTCTCCTGGCTTGCCCACTGCTCCCCTCAGCACTGTACTTTGTCCATCTGCCCACTCTGTCTCCTGTGGATCCTCTCACTGCCCCCTGCACCTCTGACCTGTACCCCAGTTCTGTATGCATGAGTAAATAAATCTTGAAAAAAAAATAAACTCAAAGCACCAAAGAGATGAAGCCCTCCTCCACTTACTTCTACTATACCACAGAGAGCTCTACTCATCCTATTGTGAATTTATAATTAATATTTTATTTAAAGGTGTGTTTATGCATACAGAACTGGGGTACAGGTTAGAGGTGTGTAAGATGAGAGGATTCATCAGAGACAAAGTGGGGAGCAGAACAGTTAGATCTACTGAAATACACTGCTGAGGGGAGCAGCTGGTGGGTCAGGAGAGGTCTGCCACACCATATGGGTCACCTCCCTAGCCAGGACTTGAACTCATGCTGCAGTGACTGTGTATAGCTGCATAGCACTATGGTTTAACCCGGTGTATCACCAGGGAGGACCCAAATTTGTAATTGATCTTTTCTCATAGTTAGGTTAACTATAATTATTTGGTGGCAGGAATCACTTCTTCCTGAATTTTGTAGTGCTTCACATAACTAGAAAAAGAATAGAATAACAGGAGATAGTTAATAACTTTAGCAAGTAGATAAGTGAAGGTATATATAGAGAAGGAAATGTAGATTTTGAAAAGCATTTTCTAGAGTCAACACTTCAAATCATGAAAATAAATGTGTCACCCAGCAGAGTTCAGAGCCTGGAGAGAGGATGTGTTTAAAAAAAAGTGTGTGGGACAGAGAGAAGGGAAGGGACCTCTAATCAACAAAAGGAAGCAAGGTAAAAAGTAAATAGATAATTCAGAATCATCCATATTATAAAATCCTAAAGAGTATAATCAAATAGTATAACTTAATAAATAACTTCCACTCCAAAAGGATCCAAATTTCAATTAGATATCACTTCACAGTCAGAAATCTCTAATAACCAGCCATTTATCTAATAGCCACACTCAACTACAGTGATAACTCAAGTTCCTAATGAGAGCTTCAAGATTCAAAAGTTCCTTGTGAATCATCAAAGGATGATAACATGGTGTCTGTTGTAATTTTAATATTAATTGTGTTGTTTGATTACTGTTTCTTCACATATGATAATATGTGTAAGTTTTTGTCACCAGAGCATTTGCGTAATCAGAATCGGAACCTTACATTCCCCAGGGCTTCTCCATAAATGAAGTATACTGGAAATGATAAAAAAAAAAAAATTGCACATAAAACCATTTTCCCAGGCGGCACCTTAAGTCTGTCCTTAGCAGACCATCTTGCAACATACCTAGCCAATAATCTCCATCTCATCTCCCAGTGAGCCCACTTTGTGTGCATGTGTGCCTTTTTAACTGACATTTTGGAATTCACCTGAAAGCACCAATAATTTGCCAAGACTAAATTTGGCCTGTGGAGAAAATACCATATTCAACACAAATCTGGAAGAAACACCATACTCAGTTCTTTTATTCATTATGAGCTTAACATTTATTTTCATCATTATCACAATTTAAGGATTCTGACTTAGTCATGGGAAAACTGGTCTCTAGGCAATAAAGAGTTAAGTCCAGAAAGTTCACTCCCTCTCCTTTTATCTCAATTCCTCCTTCCCTGTGGTACCACAAAATGAATAATGCCTTAGACATAGTTTTTGCAATGCTAATATTTGAACAGTAAAAGATACCTTAAGACCTTCATCAAGATTTTTAAGGCCTCATTTAATGTCAGTGTCAAGGTCTGTGAAGAATAATTAATATAACAAAACAAGGTCTATGTGCCCATCGATTGCCAGGGGATTTATGCAGGTAACTCATTAATGCTGCAAGGGTGCTGCATGTAAATCCCAAAGCCTCGATAGAGAAATGGGACCCAATGATTTTTCCCCCTATAAAAAATACAAACAATGACAAGTATAAAAGCAGATAACCTGAATATCTATACAAACGACTCTATGGCTTATAAAAGTTTTCCATTTACATCCTGTCACCTCTTCTTTGCACATGTATAAAAGATGGGACAATTATTTCTTCAACAAACCTACCCATATAAATCAACGCAGTTTTGCTGTGGGAAGACTGGGTGTTTAAGGCATTTAATATTTCAGCATCGCCAGATTATCACTGGGATCCATTTCGCTTTGTGGTCAAGTGCATGATTAGCACTGTGACAGGATATTGGCCATTTTCGTATGAAGATTTGCAAATCCTAGTAAACAAATACCAGTTGGAAAAATTAAGAACAAGTCTGTGGACTGGAATGCACCCTACTTGTAATGGGAACAAAAAGCTGGCAATCAAATCTAAAGAAAAAGCTAAATCACAGCAGAATGACCTACTTTAAGGCATTTGCCAAAGAGGCAGTGTTTTTAGACAGCTCCTCTGAAGTAGCGTCTTTCTGTCTATGCCATCTGCAGATTTATTACTGCCTGAAAAAAACAACCAAAAAAAAAAAAAAAAGCCCTATTTGAATGATACTAAGAGCCTGGTCTATAGGAAAGATTCCAGTTTTGTGGGTACCACACCCACACCTACTGATGTGGTCCAAGGTTTTGCTTTAGAGGCACCTAATTAAGAAACCCTGACTCATTTACATGGAGACGTTTGATCTAAATTACACTCCAAACCGCACCAAATTGGGAGCATCTGTGAATGTGAAATGTTTGTTCCCTGTGACGGCTAGAACAGGGCCAGCTCTGGACGGCACATGTTCAAGTGACGAAAAATATTTCACATGTAACGTACTTCTGAGACCCACTTTTCCACTAATAATTCATAGTGATCCTAACCAGTATCTGTACTTCCACAATTATTTCAGGCTGTGAAAAATTATGTCACTTTTTTTTTTCCTACAGCTAAAAAGAGGTAGGAGACCACCTACTTTGTTTGTTGTCATGGATAAAAGGCCTTATATACAGCCAGTAGGAAAAAGGCAAAGCTGGATAGTGCAGAGGCTGGCCATCATATATGGAAAGATATATATAATATTGATAACAGCTGGATAAATGACGGAGAGACAGATCGATAGATATGTTAACGTGAGGTCCAGAAATACAGAGTGGTGACCTTAAGAGATGAGACTCAAGAATTATCCCCTTTCGTCACTGCCTTAACTTCTCCATTTGTCCATTAAGCTTGCTGGCTCTCAGCAAAACTTTGTCTCTCAACTCCTCCATGGCCGTGTTTGTGTTGAGAAGACACTGCCATAGAGGTTAGAATATTGACACACTAGAAGTCACATTATCATCTTCATCATCTGCAATGAGAGAGCATTTGATACAGTCCATCTCATTTTCACAAGGTAAAATGTCTAAGTACATGAAAAAGACATTTCTGCCTTGGAATGTGATAAACAATCCTCAGCACATAATTCTCAGGAAAGAGTGCAGTGCTTCATGTGCCATAAATGGGACTTTTTGTAAGTACAGTCAATCCTGCCCTTTGGCCCCTAACAGTCACTTTGACTTCTGTCACATCTAACCCATGTTTCAGCTGAAGTCCAAGGGACAAGAAAGAGACTTCAAAAAATAGTACCAGCTTCTTTTGTCTAAGAAAGTTATTGATACATTGATCTGATGTACTATATTTTGCAGTAGCTAGAATGAGATTTGAATATATTAATATTTTCAGCAGCAGAGCCCAGGGAGCCCAGTTAATAACTTATGCATGGATACATAGATATACTTCAGACAGAGGTAAGGTTTTGCGCTGTCGTGTTGGTAATGCTTAGAGAGATCGAATGAAAGAGGCTGCTCTCCCGAGTCTTTGTTGTGGGCATGCATTATGACAGTATGGAGCCAGAGTTCTTCTGGTTGTCTACACAGCCTGGATTCAATAAACGGTTATATATGCATATTATGACAATGCGGTCAAGGAAACCAGATTTTTTTACTCTACCTTCAAGTGCCTATGTAGCCTAAATCTGGTGCTTATTTTTCTTGTCCCCATTCAGAATGTTAACATATTCATAATTTAATACAGGTTATGTTCATTTTATAATTAAAGTTAGAGACTTAGTTAAAGCACTCAGACTGTACTGTATGAAAAAAATAATCATCTCTTTCTATATTGTACTTTATGGTTCCATGTGAATACTAAATCGGGGTAATCTTAGACTATATTTGTTTGCTCAGGCTGCCATAGCAAAATACCACAGACTGGGTGACTTAAACAACAGAAATTTAGTTTCTCACATTTTTCGAGCCTGGAAATCTAAGAGCAAGGTGTCAGCATGTTGGGTGTCTTCTGAAGTTTCTCTCCTCAGCTTTTCAGCTGCTTCACTCTGTCACCTCACATGGTCTCTCCCCTGGGTCCAACACCCTGGTTCACTGTCTCAGTTTCCTTCTCTTGTAAGGAACATAATGGAGAAAGCCTACCTTAACAGTCTCATCTTAAGACCTCTTTAAGACCTTATCCTCAGATGTAGTCACATTCTAAAGTGGAGGAAAGAGACCCTTAGGGCTTCGACATTTGAACTGAGGGCCCATAATATAGACCACAGGTATATTCACATGCTGCTGACACCCCCTCCGCCAAATATGTACTTATTTGAGCCCCAAACGACAATTAACATTTTCAAATCTGTGGTGTTTCTCAAGTATGATTTTCATCACCTCCTTCCTCCGTAAGGAACAATGAAGTCTCTCTAAGGTTTAGGGGAATGAGCAGCAGCGTGACTCTGCTTATACCTTCTTGCTAGACTGGAAGGAAGCAGTTACCGAGTACAGTAAGTGTTACCACAGTGCCCGCCCGAGCTCCACCCCGCCTTCAGGGACCCCTGCTCTGGAGGCATAAGTGCCTCCCTTTCCATTACTGCCGCCCTCCATTAGGAGCAGATAATGCGAGAGATATCACTTTCACGATAAAGCATTGCACTTACACCACACCTTTCAACTCAGCATTTCCAAATGCTTTAAAAATCATTATTATTTTTATTATTTATTTGTGGAATCCCAGCAGTCTACTCAGCACTGGGAAGTGCAGAGAAAGCCACAAAGCTAAGGGCTCGGTTACACAGACATAAATCGACACTCAAATTTCCCCCTGATGTGCCAGTAAAAATCTGAAGGTAGGAGTTTGTGTGTGTAGAGCCCCAAACAAACAAACAAAAACAGAGAAATATACTTATCTACTTATATAGCTACTTACATAACAGACAAAATTTAGAAAAGGACCATTTGTTGGATTGTGTTGTTTTCTATTAAACTAAGAATGAAACCAAGAGAAAAGCAAGAAAGCAAACACATAGTTTTGGACCTAAAATTCAGAAAATGGAAATGAGTTGCCCTCCTCAAGAGCAACTACACCTAACACTTTAAGAGGGTTATTAAGCAATGCAGGAAGTAGAAATCAATCATGCTCTGCATATTGCTCACTGGTCTTTATTTCCTGGGTCAAATCTGCTTGACATTCAATTTAATGCAGTCTTTCATCAAGCTGAAAGGCCCTGGAGAAACTTTCACTGGCCACCCACATTTTCCAACAGTTTGTTGTCAGGTCTACTTCATTTTTGTTTTCTGACTTTGCATCATCATTGCAGATTCTGCCTTCGCCCACCAAAACTACTCTATTAATTTATACTACTTTACTCCATTATTTTTCACTACTTCCATAGCAGTGAGCCTATGTTGTCCTTCCCACTAGAACTTCACCCAGTGCCTAGCACATAGTAGGTGCTCGATAAAGATTTGTAAGATGAACAACAAATTTTCATTGTATTCTACACGACGGTCTAGAAGTACATTTGACATATCTTACCTCCACAATGAAGTTACAGGCGAATTCAGGTTACAGCAAATCAGAGATAGTCTAGATGCAGATTAAAAGTCTAATGAAATAATGATTTTGATGATTTGATCAAAGACATTTATAGAAAGTATGCACAGAAAGTTCTCTTGAGTAGTGTTGAATTTAACCAGTGAAGGTTTTCGGGGAGAAGTATGAGTTCAGGAATTTTAGATATAATACAAGAGATCATAAACTGGGAATTAGTTCCACTGGAACCACAGAGGAGCACTGAATGTAGAAAGAGGGGTCAGTAGTTGAATTTACAAGATCAGAGAAGGCAAGGGAGTTAAGGGAGGTAGAAGAAAGTTAAATTACTTGGAGTGTTCTAAAGAAAGGCTTTCAAGGAAGATAAAGATCACCAGGTGTAAAGACTCCTTTCAGGATGTTGTCAGTGACATAGGGACATCATTAGTAACAATGCTGGCAAGATACGAAAGTAAGAATTCAGAAAATAAGAGCTGCTACAAGACTGCCAAGTGAAGGGGTGTTCTTTTGACCCCTGTGCTTGATGCCAACCTCCACCCTGGATAGTGCCACATCAGCACCAGAGCTGGGAGCTTAGAAAGGCCTGGGCACACATTGTAGCCTTACGTCTTTCTCAGTCTACATGGAGAGGGAGTCACAAAAGGGCATTTTCTGTGCTTAGAGGAAAGGATGTGAGATGTCTTTGGCAATGAAAAAAAAGATGATATACCCTATTGAATTGGACTGTTTTGAGACTTATCCTTTTAAAGGCAGGGCACTAAATCACTGGGAAGTTGCTAGCTTCATCTCAAAGCCCACCAAGTAACAGCAGCACAGCTTAAAGCAGTTTAAAAATCAAAATTACCTGACTACCCCAAATTAAAACAACAAAAAATTCAATTACTGCCTTGACTCAAGCTGCTTTATTATATTTTGCATTTAGATTTCACATGTTTATATTCCTAAGTGTGATGTCTCTCAAAAAAATGAGTTTAAAATCAGAAAGTAGTAAAGTGGCTTCACAGACACATATGGAAGGTTTTTGTTTGGGGGGTGAGGGGTAGGGGAAGGAATTGGTTTTGTTTTTAGTTCTGTGGCATTTCAGTCCAATCAACACGTAGGCCACTCCTTTAAAAAAAAAAATAAGAAGAAAAACTTTACAAAAAAGTTTTAATGATTCATTGCACAGAGAACTTCTTGCAGACATCTGGGAGTTTAACTAGAGACCTCCAAAGGCAAGTGGAGCTAGAGAGTATCTAACCTGTACTCTCATTTGCAAGAGGGAAATGCCTCAGAGGTTTTCAAGGTGTCAGAAATGGAGGGAAAGGACAAAGGGAAGTGGTCGCATGCTCTCGTTTCCAAGATGAGCAAAGCTAGGATTTCCCCTGGTCATCTAGTGAGTTTGCAGTTCCTATAACCCAGGTTTACTTGAATTATAGAAAGAAAATGAAAATGAGCTACCTTGAAGGCACTTGTGTTCCAACAGATTAGTGATTGTAGGTGGTTAAATGCAGTTAGGGTTCTTGTCTTTTTCATTGCCACTGGGGTAATGTCTTCCCCTAGGCTCTCATCTAGAAAATTGTCAGCACTTCCTCATTGTCCTCACTGTGCTCACTCTACCTGGAGTGCTAATCGTTACTTCCTCGCATGAATGTATCACTCCACCAGATGGATGAGTTTGCTCGGAAATTCCACTCATGCTTCCTGCAATCTATGTGGCACACTTGGCCCACACTCTTCTGTCCCATCCAGCTTCCTGTCTAAGATTTCTGCCCATCACAGGTTCTACCATTTCCTCAAAGAATCTGGCTCAACATCTAGCTCTTAATATTTACTGAAGCACTCTTTCCCTATTCTGCATTTATACCCTTTCTTATAAGTAACTAAACTTTACACATACAGCATAGTAAGCAAAGGTCAAAGGCTATTCTTACTCTCTTTTTAGTCTTACAGTATAAATCAATACAATACAATTTACTGAACACTAAGCATATATCCAATACATTGCCTAATATTTAAAAGAGATGAACTCAATTCATGAACCCACTGGCCAACATTTAGCACCCAGGGACCATTTTATTTTCCTAGATCGCCTATAAAATGGAGGTCAGAACTTGAAAAAGATGGCTGAATCCAAAGGACTTCACCTAACTTCTATGCAAAACTGCCTCCCTTTCTTTGTAATTCACTAAATACTTGTGACTCTCATAAAAGGATGAAATCCTGTTCCCTGCACCATTTTACATGCAAAAGGAAAAAAAAAATGTTAAAATTGTGTACCTTGGTCCCTCTGAACAGATGTGGTCAAATAAATAAGTGAAAATAGCCTTAGAAGCTAACAGTTAATGTGATCATAGGCGGCCTACCTGGTAGGCTATGAATCAAAGGGGATGAATCAATTCTTGAGTCAAACCTGACAAACATTTGGAACTTTAGAACATGTGTTTTGGATAGTCTATTCACTCACTCCTTATTTCCTCTTTTTTTTAAAACTCAAGCATATTTTAACTTTTTTATATTGAATGCATTTTCCATATAAAGCAAATGCATTCAATTAATAAGGTGGAAGTGTAAACCAGTTTAAAACACAATAAAATACATAAACAAAATGAAATTGGTGTTCACATTTACAGAAGTAATGTTTACTGAAAGGACAGAGGTGGCGGACTTGTCACATGTCATTTCAGACAAGCGTAGAACTCAATTTTTGAAATAGAGTTTGGAGAAGATCAGAAATGTGTGAAATGTCAGGAAGTATTTAAATGGTATTATATTCACTGTAATTTAAAATAGTCATCAGTATTAAAATTAAAATTTTCATTCATAGAATGAAAAAAAAACCCACTAAACAGTACAATATCTAAGTTTGAAAATTATTATATTCTCAGATACCATAGGCTTTGAAAGTTGATATTTTTTTTTAAAGATTTATTTATTTATTCATTCATACAGAACTGGGTTACAGGCCAGAGATGCGGAGGGTGAAAGGCTTCACCAGAGACAGAGTGGGGAGCAGAACAGGCAGATCGACGAAGGACACTGCTGAGGGGAGCAGCGGGCGGGTCAGGAGAGGTCTGCCTCGCCATGTAGTCACCTCCAGGGCAGGCGGGGATCGAACTCATGCGGAAGTGGCTTAAGCTTCTTCGTGATGTGCTTTAACCCGCTGCGCCACCAGGGAGGGCCCTGAAAGTTGATATTTTACAGCAAGGAAGTAGAGGTTTACAAAAATGGAAATATATTACTTCTCTGACGTTTCTTGTAAAATAATATCAAGACAGTAAAGAAAATCTTATTTTATTGCAGATTCTGAAACCAGCAGATGGCATTTCTCTCTATTGCCATCATCACTCAATTGCCAAACACTACTGTATTTTCTGATGTAAGGAGGCTGGGAACCACTGATCTATTCCATTAAGATCTCATGTATATCTCAATTTTAATAGTGAAAGCCCTTGTCCAGGTTTCTCCAGTTGCAATAAAGAGCAGTGATATTGAGGAAACCTCAGTTCCTGGGAACCAACTTAATTCAGTGTGTGATCCCAGAACAGGAAGTCTGTTAGAAAAGGGGAAAATCTTTCTGACAAATTCTCATTGCCTTCTGCAACATCGTATGTGTCATTATCTACAACAAATCCTCAAGACCCTCTGCAGAGTCTGAGTCAAACCTTTGCAGGGAGTGTTGAAAGGATGGATATCGCATTTGTTTGAACTGCAGGCATGTGTGTGACCAAATAAAGCAGATCCCTGAAGAGTCTTTTTCCAGATGTATATATGACATTTGTACATTACCCGAGCCCATTTTGGAGAGTGAAGGCCCTTCAAAAGGAATATAATTGGTGTGAATGGAGGGTTGGTACTCAAGAATCCAGATCTCAATTCCCAGACACATCAGTGAATTGTACCTTCAGTTACTGATTTCAATGTCAAGACAGAAAAACAAAAATTGCTCCAGTTTTATTTTTCAGAGAATATTATAGCAAATTTCACAGACCTAGTCCCTAATTCTTGTGTTATAAAACAAGTTACCATAGATTTCCCATCAAAATGGAATTTATATTTATTAAGCAACTGGAAGAATTCATTTCCATATTGTCATTTGCTCAGTTTATGGAATTAAGACAAAAATTTTCTTTCATTTCTGTTAAAGGGCATTAACCCCCTCCCTATGAAGATATGTGTTGTATGTCTAGGGAAAGACCTGGAAATAAATGTAGGATCTCTAAAATTAAATTTTTAGAAATCTTCAAAGTTTTAACAGTCATCATGAAAATCCAAACTACAATTATAACATGCACATTCGTTTTCTTTTAAAAAAAAGTCTCAACTCATTTTCACAAAAACTTAAATATAATCTAACAAAGCCAGTAAATTCAAATAAATCTTCAGTCTAAATTTAATATGCTTTTATGATGGACTGCCTGCTCTCCTGTTCACATCTGACTCATGAGCTTTATATTTCTGTGCAATGTCCAGTTTAAGAAGTCTAGGAAGTGAGGGTAGTGCTTAACCTGCTTTAGATGTGCACAAACTTTAAGTTCCCATCCAGAAATCTGTCCTTTTCCCAGCAGAGATAGCTGGGAGAGGCAGACAGGGTGAAGCAGTCCATCATGAAATATCGGTCAATGTGTTCACCCAATTTACTGACAGACCTTCAGCATAAAGCCACACTCCTGACCCTCATGAGATGAAGCCTAAGGGGGAAATGGCACTGAGTACCAATTCCTATGTCCTGTTGTTCTATGGTCTCAATTAAGTGCTAATTAATTACCACTGGCATCTTGGCATTGCTTGTCAAATTGCATTTAGGAGTATCTTTTCAGTGTTTAAGTATCAGTAGCCAAAATTCACAGTTAAAAATCCCATGTGCTACTATACATTTTTTTTTTCCTCTTCAAAATTATGTTTGAAAATTCAACAAATACCTCTGTAGCCACTGAAGGTAGTTTTCAAATGCAGCAAACAAGAATTGTTATTGTCAATTTTGATTAATAGTTCTTCATTAATAAACATCCTGTTATTCAGTTTCCACCTGCACTTGCTGATGTTGCCTGGAATCAATTAACTCATATAATTTGATTTATTTTACAAAGACATTTTGGGATGTGCTATGCTGATGATAAAGGTCCTATTTTAGCAGTTCTTGATGTCATGTTAGATTGTACCTGAATGGATTTCTGTTTCTGCGTGGGTAGCTATACATAAGTGTATTTTGCGAGTGAGTAGGAAGAAAATGCTGCTTGACAAAATATTGAATTAAAGAATTCATTTTAAAACATTGTAGGGGGCATTTCTCCTGACTATTCTGATTTTATCCAAATACTCCTAAGAAATACATATTGAAATGTTATGTATCCTCTCTCTTAATCAAGGCATTTTATTTATCAGATTAGCAGTTCTTCTTTAAATCCATAAAGCAAAATGGATTTTCTAAGCACCAAATTTAAAATACCAGCTACAGGGCCCTCTCTGGTGGTGCAGTGGGTTAAAGCACAACACTGAGAAGCTAAAGCCACTTCAGCATGAGTTCCATCCCCGCCCCAGAGGTGATCCACATGGCACAGCAGACCTCTACTGACCCACCTGCTGCTCCCCTCCACATAGTACTTCTTTGATCTGCCTGTTCTGCACCCCACACTGTCTCTGTAGAATTCTCTCACCACCCCTGCACCTCTGGCCAGTACCCCACTTCTGTATGCATAAATAAATAAATCTTTAAAAAAAATAAAATAAAATACCAGCTACAGTTAATATATGAGAGTCAACTATTGGATTCAGCTTAATATATGAATTTGTTTTGTTTTAGATGTCATTTATTTTCCTCCCCTAGATATTTACAATCTGTGGTTTCTGGATCCATCCATTTAATCCCAATTATGCACTTTATGAAAACATTTCTTAGATTTCTACAGATAAGTACTAGAGAAACTCTGGGTTTGATGCAAGTGACCAAAATCTAACTCAATTTTTTGGGCAAGAGAGAGAGAGAAGTTATTGGATAACTTAGTTGAACATTCCATGATTAGATATGACTTTAAGTATAACTAGATCCAAGTAAAAAGGCCAGGAGTGAGATCTGCTAAATCCAGTTTGTCTTTCCATCGCTTAAACTCCTCTTTGTTTGCACTTAAGATATTTGCACTTGCTTGCTTTGACTGCACATCTACTAAGATATTTCCTGCTGGGAACAAGATGGCAGCACCGATTGCACCATATCAGTTCAGCATCCTTGGGGGAAAGTAAGCTTCTTTTATTTTTTGTTTTAAAGATTTATTTATTTATGCATACAGAAGTGGGGTACATACCAGAGGTGCAGGGGCAGTGAGATGACTCACCAGAGACAGAGTGGGGAGCAGTACAGGGGTATCAACGAAGCACACTGTTGAGGAGAGCAGCGGGTGGGTCAGGAGAGATCTGCCACGCCATGTAGATCACCTCTGGAGAGGGGATAGAGCTCATGCTGAAGTGGCTTTAGCTTCTCAGTGCTGCGCTTTAATCTGCTGCGCCACCAGGGAGGGCCCTAAGCTTCTTTTTACTGTGGGAATTAAAAAAAAAAAAAATCCCAGGAAACATTCTCCTTGGCCTGCATTGGAGTTACTCCATGTTTGCTCCATTCACAGTGGCATAGTGCCCAGCTCTCAGTAGAACTCAGGGCACAGGATAATCAACTCTACTGACACCCCGCAGACAGAGAGGGGGAATTGTAACTCCCCCCTAAAGATGGAATCACCAAAAGAAAGGATGATGAGGATAAAGAAAAAATGTCCACTTGTCTACCACAATAAACTGAAACTATAACCTTTTTCCTAACATAACTACACTATCATGAGCATATTATTCTACTACATAGGAGAAGTAAATGGAGGCTAAGTCATATTAAAAAGCACTGATGTCCCTAATCAGAAAATGTTGCCTGTCTCTCATTGCCCTTTTCTAGCAAACTGATATCAAGATCTATCAAAAAATTTGAAGTAATATCCAGCCATCCATGCACTTCTTCATGCAAGTACTATTAATGAGACTCTACAGTAAAATGCACACTAACTGGGCACTTGGGCCCCAAAAATAAATAATATAAATAATAAGCCCTAAAGGGCTTATATTATTAAATGAGATAATAAAGTGATATTAGCTAATATTTTGGAATTACATAAACCTGGTTCCAGTCCCAGCTCTTTTACTTACTATTTGTGTAACTGTAGGCAAAGATTTCATTTCTTCTGTGTTTCAGTTCCATACCTGAAAATAGTTAATACTGTAAGAATTAAATGGATAATATATATACTCTGCTCAATAAAAGACCAGGCACATAAGATAATTGTTCGATAATTATTATTTATTACTATTTTCATCAAATAAGATTATATAAACAAATCACGATACATGATGTCTGACACATAGCAAATGCTCAAGACATGACAATTGACAACTATTATTATGTGAAATACAATGAAGAACTAAATTTAAAGGAAAGCAAAATTTTAAAATTCAACAAAAATTAGATCAAAATGGGCCTTGAGAGTTTACCCAGACCTACCCCCATCTTCAGAGAAAACCCTTCAGTAATTCAGATAGAGTAGAATTTATCTTCTCTTCAAAGAAAGTGTTCCCAGAAGCAACTCTCTTCCCTTTTGCTCTCATATTTCATCAGTTTACATAATATTTAATTAAATTACATAATTACAATAATAAGTACAACTGGCATAAACTTGTTTGGGACTCTCTCCTGGGACTTCCCTCTAGTGGGAACAGATGTGCACAGTGGAGCGTCATTAACTAGCCTCAAACATTCAATGTGTTGTGGGCATTGGTCAGTATATTTTACAGAGGAAACAGAGCTAGTTAAGTGGAAGCCAGGCGAGAGAGAGTCAATGGCAATGCAGCCATTTTCTATATCTCTTCATCTTCTTAAATGCCCCCAAGTTCTTGAAAAAATGACTATTTTTTAAACCTTTCTATCGCTGATATGCTCAAAATTTGATAATCAGAATTTTAAATGTGTCTTCTAGGATCTGTTTTACTATTCCATAGTCACAATTACATGTGTAATAAAAAAAAAACTGAATAGGAAGTGGTAGAACATGAAAGATCAGGACTTGGTAGTGCCCTATATCCATTTCTTCTTCCACTCTTCAATAATAGGTTATATAGTAAATCCTCATTTAGCATCTTCCTTGGATGTTGTGACGTTAAGCAAATTGTATTAGGAAATCAAGTCTTTGAATAGCATGGTTTTGGTCAATTCAGCTGGAATTGTTTTTTTCTCATCAATGTTATGATGAGACAACACTGAAAAAAAAAGACCTGTTGTATAATCACTTCTAAGAAGGAAATGATAGGAATTTGTTTTGCTCATTGAAATGACACTATCAATTGAGTAGAACCTAAAAGAATATTAGAATGTGCTTTCTACATTCCACTGGGCAAATCCATTCTAAAAAGACACACATTCTTTATTGTGATGTCATGAATATTTTTTTAAACTATTTGTTTATTTTCTTGCAAATCTCAAAATCAGAATGTGCCCCAAATGGACAGCATATATTTTTTTTAAATTTAGATCTTCAGGGGGTTAATAATGTGTTAAACTCCAGTTAACAGTCACTTAAGGCTGAACTCCAGTGAAGTTCTTATTGATAGTCAGGCATTTCCTGTGATGGAGTATTAGCAATAGCTGAATCTGTCTTAGAACCCTAAAATTTTTCTGATCAGAAAAGGAAATAAGCTACCCTATAGAACTTGTCAAATCAGAAAGAAACATGCCTTTTACTGATGACGTGGGGTAATTTAAAGGGTCTTAAACAGTAAAGGCATACTGCAATCCTCAATTGTAATACAAGATTTAATTTTTCCTAGTTCATCACTGGCAAATAACAACATAGCATAAGAGAGGTCATTGACTAGAGGTGACTTGAAACTGTACAAGACTCAGAATCAGAGGGGACATAGTGTATAAAAACCTGCAGGTCTCTAAACCTCTGAAGACAGACTGATTTTAGTATTGATGTGAAAGACATCTTCAGTAGTCAATTGCAAACATTTTGGTATAAATGACAATTTCAAGTTTAATAATTACTTTTGTTGAAAAAATGTTTTATGAGCCAGGATATACTTTTAGCTTTGTATTAATTCATGAATTAAAATAGCTACACAACCCAAATTATATGATCAGCTTTGTGAACTTACATTGACAGCCATAACACACACTGAAATGCCCTTCAGAACACTGGGTTTACGTGCCAGGGAAGGCTCTCTAGTTGGTCCCATTCCTTGCTTCAAGTCTTCACCCCAGTTCAAACAGCCTTCAAAACACATGGCCATGTATATTCATTGGGAGAAAAAGGAATATTCTGGAAAGTGCACATGGAAAACATTGAACAGGGAACACTAGAAAGAGAAACTGGAACCAGGTCATTAAGGAAATAGTGTGTACTATTAAGAAGCGTGATTTTACTTTATGGACAACAAAAAGCCACTGATAGTGTTCATGCTGAGAGGATTGACCCACATAAAGAGACTGAAGGCCCAGAGTTGCATGCACTCTGTCTTGAAAGGCTCTGTGACTTGTGTTTGGGGATATGCACTGATCGAAGCTCAAGTATTCTAGGAAGGGCAGAAACAATCAACAGTGTTCAGAAAAAAACCTGGCAAAAATTAATGGAGAGAGTCAGACTCCCTTGTACTCCATCTGGGGCTCAGAGTTGAGGTCTGGCCCTCAAGGGGAAATCAACTGCAAACAGAGAGGTCACTTAGGAAAAATGGGTCCAATTCAGGCCTTCTGTGCCCTAAAATCAACAGGCTGGTAGGATCCAAGGCATTTTAGAAGAAACTTAGATACAGCTGAGGCAGGCAAGAAATAGCCCTGAGAATCCTCAGGAATTGTCTTTTGTCACTTTACTTCTTTTATCTTTCTTTTTCCTTATTTATTTATTTACTTATTCATTCATTCATTCATTCATTCATTCATTCATTCATTTACTTACTTGTTTTACATCATTCTTCATTTTGTACATTTTTCCATTCAGTTTCAATTAAAATGATTTTTTTCAAGTTCTTAACCCTTATGAAAGTAGAAACT
Source organism: Condylura cristata (assembly GCF_000260355.1). Taxonomy (NCBI): domain Eukaryota; kingdom Metazoa; phylum Chordata; class Mammalia; order Eulipotyphla; family Talpidae; genus Condylura; species Condylura cristata. Next base: position 66,690,090 of record NW_004567103.1, on the reverse strand, counting down.
TAGCATCTCTCAGGTTATCTGAAAGGGGTTATGTTTCATCTAGTCATTTCTGGCCTGATTTCCTGCTATGGCTAAACCCTCAACTCAAACTCACATCACTACTTGTCAATGTTCTCTTATCCCACAAACCCTCGTTGTTGCTTTCTGAAAGTTCTTGCCAGGACGTACCAGGTGTGGATCATTACAGAGGATTCACGAAGGAAGGAAAGAAGGACACTCAGCCTAGAAGATAATTTGAGATTTAAATTTAAATCATACAATTTAAACTTTAAATCATAGGCATCCTCTAGTTAAAATGCACTTGGGTAATTATACTACTCTCCACGAAGGAATTTTCATGAATTCTCTTTCCCTTGGCCTCCAATTTCTCCCCATATCACTCTCTCCTTTTTAAATGCTCTTTTCTAGCACACAACCTTCATACTAACAGTTCATATTTGATACAGAAAATCTGCTTATTTCTTTTTCAAAACATGTCCCAAATAGTATCTTTCTACAACCAAATGGTCCATCAAAATGGTTTACTAAGAGACAGGGGAAAAAAGATTGTCTCCCTCAAGAGGGATTCTTTTTGCCACTATTGAAATTTTTTTTTCTCTCTAGTATATTTAATCTATAAGTTGAGCATAGCTATATCTCTTTTTGATCTACATATGAGTTACTTTATCTAAATCAATTTGCACATAGTTTATTCCAGTAGCCCTGTATTGTGGGGACCTTTCTGACTATCACCGTCTGGTTGCTTGTTAGTAACAACCATCGTGTCAGAATCTTCTTCCTGACTTTCCTCTTGACTTGAATTTATAGATGCAGTGCTATTTAGACAGGTAGAGTTGTAATCTCACAAGTGAGTCTATTCCCTTGGGCCATTATACATGCAAAATATTTCCTCAACTGAAAAATGTTATTGGAGTATTTCACTGAACACTCCTGTAAAGAAATCCGTGAAATTGCAGTGTTGAAACTAGTAAAAGGGGTCTGCTATAAGAAGCAATATTCTCACTGAGTTGTTGATGCCATTTGAGAAATTTACATCTTGAAACAGCATTGGATGGTGGTGATAACAAGTGTACTGTCAGCAGTCCGCCAGGTCTGTCAATTCATCTCACCCAGGTAAAGCAGGGACAGTTTACTGTCTTATTGCAGAATAAATGTGGGCCCTCAAACCATCAGTAACACTACATGATGATGCTGTTCAGTGACTAAAAGAGGATGAAATTCTCCTGGGAAATGATTAGCACAAGGTTTCTCAGTTTCCAGTTGAAGACTGTATTTATGTACATCAGTGTTGATTTAAACTTCCTTTGATTTTCAAATATAAAACCATCCTTCCTGTATTTGGGGACTTGGAGAGGGGATGCTAAGGTTGTGAATAATTGTGGGGGGAAATCTGACAGGCAAGGCACTAGCAGCTAGACTCAGTGTAGTAGATTGTGAAATTCCCTCAACATCCCATCATTCTCCCTCCTCTCCTATGTTTGTCCCACCCCAAATCACCAAACCAAACAACCGCCACGTGGAAAAGACCAAGACAACTCACCAGCATTGAGAAGTAGTGTTCCATTGGCAAACGTGGTGCAAATGTACCTTTGGGAGGTTATGGACCCTGGGCCTTGGCTGGGACATTCATGAGCAAGATTAATAAAGACTAATTAGATCGCTTTTGTTGAACTATTTCCAAAGTGATGAGCAAAACAGAGCCAACTAAGGAAAATATTTAAAAATCTCCCACTGAGCATGCTCAGAGAGAGCATTTTAACTTACTTTATTTTTAAAATGCTCAACCATTTTCTTCAAAACTTGGCTTGATCTTCCTGATTCAGTGATAACTGAAGTCATGCCAGCTTTGATGTTTTTAGCTTCAGCTGGTTTAGAGCTATATGTGATCCCCCCAAAGGTTGGAATGAATTTGTTTCTGAGTGAAGAAGGAAGCATATGTTTTAACCCTCATGTGCCTTTTTTTTAAAGGATGAATTCACATCCTATATTTTACCTTTGGACTTAACAATTTCTCTTTGAAAGTCAAGGAGATGTTTTTCAAAAATTAAAATGGGAACGCTGGCCTTCAGAATGAAGTCTATGGATTTTGTCTGTTTTCACCAAACACATTTGGTGACTTTAATGTCTGGTGCTATTGTCTTTAAAATGGCAGCAGAGACAAGGCAGTTGAGAGGCTTGAGCAAGATGGACCACACACAAACCTAATTTCAGAACATCAAAAGAACATAAAAATAATATGCAGAAACACTGGAGCATCTTGAACACATTTTTTCCTAACCAGATAAATGACATGAAGAATGGGAAATAAAAATGAATTTACATGGCTTTAATCCACCTGACGATTTAATTTTCCTTCTAATTTATAAAAACAGGAAGGGAGCAATAAACAATGAGATGTTAGATGCTTAGTGGTACCAAATATAACTGATCCCACTGAGAAAGAAGATACTTAGAGGAGAGGGTTCTCGGGGTAACTTGAGAGTCATGTGTAAATTCCTTTCTATTATCAACCAAACCAAGGCTTCTCTCAGCTTTTCCTCAGGAGCAACTGGATCTTTTTACAACAGAGATGGTAAAGAAAGGGAATTGGGGCAGTTAAGATTGATATGATTATTTAATAGGAAGGTCCTAGTAATAATGCAGGAAGATGTGTTAAATGGTTTGTAGCAGACACTGTGGTTGGTGCAGAACTGACATGAGCAGTAGCTTAGGTACAATCTTCCCCAGGTTACTCTAGTTGGAAACATCAAATGGTGTAAGTACTTCCAGATTCCGCAGAGATTACCTTTGCAAATGACTGTGCCAAGGCTAGTAGTATCAAGTTCAATTTTGCTCAATCCCAACTCCCACTATATTCTGCTATGTACCAGAAACTCTGGAAGAACAACAAAAGAAAAGAATTGGTAAAGAAATGACAAATGTCTCACTCTCTTATAATGTCAAAAGAACTATGGAAGGAAAAATTGAAACCAGGGTGAAAGAAAGGTTTAAAAGGAAATTGAGTCTGTGTTTACAAAAGGATTCCAATTCTGGGCGAACTGTCCAACTCAACCAGTTGCTTTGGAGAAACATGATTAAAGTGATGACTGAGGTGTTTTGTGTCCTAGCCTCAGTTTCCTTTATTCCCCTCTGAGTCCAGGAACAGCCAATCAGAGAAGAACCTGGCCTGGAGGCTTGTCAGTGATAATAATTGAAAACATCTGTCCATGTAGCAAGTGTGGGAAGCCAACACAGTTCCCTGACAGAGGGAGTTCTCGACAGCAAAGCCATAACCACGACTGTGCTCATATTCTCCTTCATAGACTTTTCTCACTGCCAGCTGTCTTTATTCTCCTGCCAGGAAAGCAAGGGGCCTAGGGCTCTCACCCAGACTGGGTCTAAGTGAGCTGGGCCCAGAGGAAGGAGGGGGACAGGCTGGCTCAGCACTCTGGGTAGAAAGACAAGGGATAACTGATTGGAAACTAGAAAGACCCAGGACAGGGAAAAGAATAGAAAACAGAGAAAAAAAAAAATGAGACATGAGAAGCAGAGAAGGTTACAATGGAAGAAGAGCACAGATTGTACATTCACATGACGCAGGCTGAAATCTTGGCACAACCATTTCTGGTAGGATTTCAGTCAGCCTCCTTAGCCCTCAAGTTTTCCATCTTTAAAATGGGAATAATGATCATTCCACTCTTTAAAAACTGTTGTCAGCACCTGTAAGGTAATGCATGTAAGTGGCATCAGGCAAGGATCCTGTGCTCCTTGATCAGCTAGTAGAAGGATCACCACTGCAGGGTGACCTAACAAGAAGCAGAGACCTTTACTGCAGGTCCGACACCTGAATATGAGCGAGACATTCCTGCGTAAGGGTCATATTGTAGAATCACCACATTATTTCTATACATTGTTCATCCCCTGGCCTTGTAAAAACTATTTAAGCAACAGGCAATGTTGCTCCCTGTGGCAGCAACATTGATTCTTTCCTATAGTCTCTCTCTACACTTTGAGCCATGTCTGAGCTCCATCCACTTCACTTCGGGGCTGATGGGCCAATGCCTCCCTTCCCAAGGTTTGCCAGTCATTCAGCTTGGTATCGAATGTATCAGGAGACTATCTGATCAAAAGAATGCCATCATTTTAGCCAGCTGAGGAGAAAATTCCAGACTGTGGGTTAGAGAAAACTTAAATCAAGGAAAATTGGAGCAAGGAGAAAAAAAGAAAATAAAGTTCTTAGTGGAACTGTAGGAGGAGGAAAGAAGGAGAAAAAGCTTTATTGAAAATATAATAAATGATTTAGAAAGAAAATATAAGCAAATGATTATAAGGGAGAGCATTAAAAATTACCAAATGATTCTGATCATTTCATTGTTTAATATACTCTCTGCATATAAATTAACTCCACTGGAAACTGCATTGAGTCCCATCACCAAAATACAAATTCACATTATTTCATGTGTGATAGTCACTTGAAAGATAGAAAGGAATAAATCCAGCTTGCAAACCAGAACTTATTTTTAGGGTGGGGTTGAGGTACTGAGAAAAATCTAGCTCAATACATGGGTGGCAAGAAAAAAATACAAAAGGAAAAACTTGGGGAGGCTGACTTTGTATCATTAGTTAAGAACAGTTATGTATTGTATATGAATCCAACATAAACACTTGGCGAAGGATGTTATTCCACTGACAGTGTTTGCCTTTCCTTATGGTCATCAGCTGGTGACTACCGCTACTTGGCTGCAAAGCACTTCATCCATAAAGAAAAGCACCATAAGTAATAATGAGTGTGAGTTTGTGTTCATTGCAAAGCAAGAATTCAGATTCAACAAGAGATTTTTTTCTTATCCAGTTGAAGTGAATCAAACTGGTTAACCCAATTGGGCTTCTATAAAGTAGCAGTATTGTCATATTAGTAATCCTTCTAGAGATGGCACTGGTAGTCGGTGCCAGGCAAGCCTATAAATGTCCAAAGGCAAAAATATATCAAGTCCCTTGACCTGCTGAAGTTGCAACCTTGTCCATCTCTCTGTTGGCACTAGTGAAAGAAATGTACGAGTTAATAATTCCATTAGTAGATATTTTTTTTAAAGATTTATTTATTTGTACATACAGAAGTGGGGTACACAGGCCAGAGGCTCAGAGGCGGTGAGAGGCTTCACCAGAGACAGAGCGGGGAACAGAACAGGCAGATCTACGAAGTACACTGCTGAGGGGAGAGGTCTGCCACACCATGTGGTCACCTCTGGGGCAGGCGGGAATTGAACTCATGCAGAAGCGGCTTTAGATTCTCAGTGCAGTGCTTTAACCCGCTGCGCCACCAGGGAGGGCCCAGTAGATATTTTTAACCATTGAGAGATTATTTTTCCTTTCTTTGACTTTCTCTTCAATATACACACACATGTATATAAACAACCACAGAAAATCCTGATGTTTTGATAATTACAAGTTCAATAAAACATGGTGAGGAGGGGGGAGTTTGAAGTGGGAATGTATATCTATTGGGGAAACTAGATTTAGAAAGTATATATTATAAACACTGTGCAGTTGCTTTTTAAAAATGAAGCAGATATATATGTGTTAATCTGAAAGGATCACATATGTATATAAATGCATATATATATATATATATATATATATATATATTTCTGTATGTATTTCTTTAAATCTGTTTAAAAGCATTAGCTATGAAAATTAATTCTAACATATTTCTTACTCACTTTTTGTCTAATTTGACACCTCTATACATCTATAATTTTTCATTTTTTAAATCCTCACTTTAAAGGGTAACTTGGGTCAAAACCCCGGCAGCTCAGAACTCTCATGTTCCCAGATTCCTTCTCATCCAGCAATGCCCATATATGTCTATAGATATATCTGCTTTCTTTTTGAAATTACTTTTTCAATGAATGGCACATTCCTGGCACATACACCACTACACTCCGTTCCAAATCCCATGTGGACATATTGGTTGATCAAATCACCCTTTCACACTGCAGCTTCCACTTCAGGGTCCTTATCCACAGAACAGATTGTCCCCATAGCCAGGTAAAGCAAACCTGTGTGTCATTCCTGTACTGGAGCGGGTCTCTTGGTCCATTGCCACCATTCTTTTATAGGTGTTATGAAAACAAGAGCGCAGTCTACAGACACACCCTTATGCTTCCAGGAGAACAGGAGGCTCATGTCTGTTTCCTTAAAAATCCCTAGTGTCTGCCTTTCAGTTTCATTCTTTATTTTAATAAATAGATGTAGATCTTATAGTAAAGATATGCATGCACATTCTTTAATAGATAGAGCATGCATAGATACATAAAGTATACACATAAAGATGCAAGATATTACTATAAATCCCTTACATTTTGGGGTTTACTTATTTTGCAATTGGTTTGCTTGTATTCGCAATGTATTTCCAAGCTTGTCAACTTTCCTTAAAATTATTTCAAGTCGGGAGAAGAAAAAAGTTTAAACATTAAGTGATAAATTAGTGAACAATAGAATTTGAAGCACAAGGAAATTAGGAATCTTCTGGCCCAACTGTCTGACTTTCCAAAGGAGAAAACAGAAGTTTGAAATGGCTAAGGAATCCCCAGAATTCTGCGTACAGTAAAAAGTAGAGCCCCAAGAGAAAATTGTACTTCTTTCCTTTTTTAAAAGTTGATCTTTCATCTAGTAAGTTAAATTAATATGCATTCTATGGTGGCAATACCTAATGGGGGTATCCAAATATTAGATTAATTAAAAACACGTAACAAGTTCTGAGTTTGAGTTCAGAACATGAGCATCTAAGTTCAAATCCCCATTTACCACTGATCAGCAATTAGCAAGTTCTTGAGTCTCCGTATGTCAAATAAATGAGAATGATAATTTAAAAAAGATATTGTGCACGATGAGACTTAAATTTCCTCAGTGAGTCACCTTTTTTCCCCCAGACTCTTTTGGCATGCCAGATCAGTAGGCCTCACAATTCCTTAGGACAGTGAAATGGTTTTTTTGTCATTAAATGTTGTAGACAGTCTCTATGAGGAACCAAAACATTTCAACACAAACCTGTGCATTCTATTTTTAACACCTTAACCTAAAGTAATTTCACACCATTCATAAAACCTTTGAAAATAGAGCATCCAAACTTGATATTTTGCGCTCACTGAATTCCTTTTTCCAAAAAAAAAACCTAAATGTTACATTAGATTGTTGCACTTCCAGATTATATTCTCTTTTCATCCTCTGTAGTTTGTTTGAAAGTGTACACAGGAGCAAGGAAAGGAAGAGTGATGTAGGAAATCATTCAACATCTCTGCTAGTGAATTTGACTCTCCTCCTTGGACATAAGAAAAAACAGCTAACAAGTGTTTGTAAATGGCATTGTCCTGACCTTCATAGAAAAATATAGGACAGTACCTCATTTCTCTTTCATTAGCTCTCTTTCTGCTAGAGCAAAAAGGATTCTACATGAGGGAAATATTTAGCCTGCAAGCCACTTATAAAGCAAAAACAAAATTTGTAATAGAAGGAGGGTATAGAATGCACAAACTTCTAATTGCAAACAAAAATAAGAGTAAAATTGAAGGTACACACCACCTAAAATTAAAGATTTTGTAATTTAATTGAGGGAGATAAAACATAGTGTATGAAGAGATAAAAATAAAACATGTCAACAGCAATGTAATACAATCTGAATGTTTAAATGTCAAGAAAGCAAGTAATGAAGCGCTCAGAATACAACTTTCAGAGGTTTCCTAATAAAAAAGCCTTAGTTATGGTTTTGGATATGATGAGTGACACAGAGTGCAAAACAACTCAAATGTGTGTGGTCATAAGGATAGTTGTGCAGGCCACTGGATCTCTGGACCCTGAATACATAACAATCTGTTTCATTGTATATATATATATTTCTTTCAATTAATAGATTTTATTTTTACACACACAGAGGGAATTGCCCTAATTACCCTCATTATTATTAATATGTTGCACTTTATGATGTATATTTGTTGCCAATATTGATACATAGGATAACAAAATCTACAGCTTACATTAGGCCTTAATTCTGTGCATTCTGACAAATGTAGAATAGCATATAGCCACAATTATTATATCAGACAGAGTAGTCTCACTACCCTAAAAATCCTCGCTGTTTCCTCCTTCTCCCTTAACTCCTGGCAACCACTGATCTTTCACTATTTCAATAACTCTACTTTTCCCAGAATGTCAGATACTAAGAACTATACAGCACATGGTCTTCCTGATTGACTCTTCCACCCAGCAATGTTTATCTGAGGTTCTGCTATGTCTTTTCATGGCTGATCATTCCTTCCATTTAACACTGAGTAATACTCCATTGTATGGATGTCCCACAGTTTATTTATCCAACCACCCACTGAAGATCATTTCATGATCTTTTAACTCAAAAAATGAAAGTTTTTAAACTTAAGTTTTTAAACTTGATTCTCAGAACATACATTCTTTTACTTTGTGACTTCTGTGTCTAGGGGAGAATGTTGCCCTTTTCTCCAATATAATATGAAGTTATGAACTTTGTCCTTAACCTTGAATAATGGTCATGTCACCCTCCTATGTCCACTTTATTGGTAACATGAGAGTAATAAACTTTCAAACATACATGAAAAGATAGGAATTATGAAATTAAATTCTGATTTTTTAAATGAGTATAGTTATCATAAAGCATCTATTTGAGGTCATGTCTTGTCTTCTTCTATAAACCTACAACAGTATGCTATCTTCATGAGTCCAAATGGAAAACTGAATTTGAAGTTTTGCCTTTTTCTCTCTTCCTTATCTCCATTGTTAATTATATCCAAAGACAAGTCTGTGATTCTTTCGAAAGTGTCATCCTAAGCTGTTTTTGATTCTCTTAAGTAGAACTACATGTCACCTGGCACACCTGTGTCTTTCTCTTTGACTCCAGATTTCTCATTGACAATCAAATTACTCCAATAATAATTTAATTAGGCTGCCCTGCCATTTGAAGGGAATTCACAATGAGAGTCACTTACTTGGCTCTGTAATCCTGTATACATGTTGGTTTTAAGACAGCACATAAGAGGCTTTGCCAGGAAATTTTAAAAGTTCAAGCAGAAAAAATAATTACAGTATCTTTCAGTCATTTGCCACTTGTATTTGTTTCCTTAAAATGCACAGCTAAATGCTCTCTACATTCAGCTATCACTTGGTAGGTGGGGTGTATCTTATTACCGGGTTATTTTCCAGTACATTTGGCATAGTTAAGGTAAAGTGTATTAACTTTCTCTCAACATAAAGATGAAAACAGAGTTGTAGTGCCCATGAATGCGTCAGCCATTGTCAGGAAGTTAAGAATTGACAGGAGGTCCAAATAAACAACCCTGGCTGGTGCATATACAGTTCTTTCCCCCTGGGATATCTGGTCTAATCCTACAATGTATCTGACTGGCATGAATGTAGAATTACTTTCAATAAAGATTTTATTTCAAGCTTGGATGATTTCCCCAAAAACATCTTGTCACTATGGCAAAGTATATCATAGAATATCTGATTTTTTTTTTCCTTACCAGTCAGCTTTTGAGGGGAAAAAATACACATTTCAACTCAAGTACTCAACTCAGGTCAATTCACTGTAAAAATCACATTTTAACATATCTAGACTGATTAAAGGTTTGTTGTGTTAAAGAAATCAGGGCGCTGTCAACGAAAGCTTACCCTAAAGTCTGCAAACATAAAAAATAAGTTACACATTTGCTCATCTCCATTTTGCACTGTCCTGAAGTAACTTCCCATCGAAGAACAGGCAGGACAGATGACTCCACAAGCTAACACTCTGCTTCTCGGATATTTGTCTTTTTTGCAAGCAAGGAACATTTAAAGGTCACATCTTCCAATACGTATGAGATTGTTTCCAGGCTATATGAGAAATATGAATGGCCTGGTCATGATCATACTAGAATGATCTTCATTTCTCTACTTAGTCTTCTCTCTGGCTTTAGTCTTGTCTTTTCCTTCATGATGCCAAATTAAGTCAGGGTGTTCAAGCTTAGGGAATGGTACGGTAGCAGTAGATTTCTTTATTTTGAATTCACTGAAATGTTTCATTTGGTGCTTGCTTACATTATTTCAGCCTTGGTGTCACTTTGTTTAATGTACGCTTGGTTCGTATAATCTTAAGAATATCTTATGTTACCTACAGCATTTCACCCTTACTAAACTAAAAGCACACAAATCATATGGTTTAGCTCTAATGGGATAGGAGTGATTATTTTAATATTTAATAATCATAGCACATTATATTTATACAATGTTTAAAATTCAAAATCCCTTTTATCTCTATTATTATATTTTATGACTAATATATAATATTATGATAAGATGCATGAGCAAGAATGAAAACTCAGCAATGGAGAACAGCAGATAAAACTCCACCGAGGCACTGAGAGGGCTAGATTTGAGTCTTGGCTTTTTAGCTTAATTGGCTGAGTGACCTTTGGACCGGTCATTTAACCTAGAAGTCTTAAAACCCACCTACATTCCAGATTCCCTAGGGAAGCCTTTCAAAACTCAGAGACCTGGTTCTCAGCCCTTAACTACCAAGTCAGAATCACTGGGCGATCCTTTTGCTTTTTAAAAAACTATAGCCAGAGTGGAAAAATAATGAAACTAATCTCACTCACTTCCTGGGTTATAATATTGCAATAGACAGAAGTAAATGGAATCAAATATAATAAAATGTTTCTATAATTTGCAAAGCATTTTGCATACATTTTTAAACTTAATCTTCAAAACAACCTATGACGTCAAATATGCCATTACTCCACTTTCTAGACAAGGAGTCTGAGTCTCAAGAACTGGTAAGGCCTAGCAAAACCATGGAGTCATTATGTGTAGAACAAGAACTTGAGATTCTGAAATTCCGCATGCAGGCTTCCCCTGGAGCAGTGATTCTCCCTCCCCAATACTACAACATCACATGTAGAACTCTTATTGTGCCCAGAGTCACTGCAGACCAGTTGCAATAGATTGTCTGTGGGTGAGTTCCAGACATTGATGTGAGTTTGAATCCTTCCCAGATGACATTAACATGCAGCCAGGATTGAGAATTTCTGCTCAGATCAACACAAGGTCAGAAAATATAAGTACTATTAGTTGTTTTATGATAAAACATGAATTTGGAGTGGAAGAGAATGACTTGTCGGTACAAAGCTAGACACAAGGGCAGATTTCAGGGTCCCTCTTTCAGAACCATTCTCTCTACTGAAATCTCTCTGATTCTTCAGAGCTCATAGTTACCATCTCACAAATGGTGATGGTTATCTACGAACACCATGGAAGGAAGCATGCAGTAGGAATGGGGAAGAAACAGAGCCAACTTTCATGTGGTCTGATAGTCTAGTCAACCCACAGGTGCTCCACAGGACCTGTGACCATCAGGTTAAAACATCTTGACCTTTCTATCCCCACTACAACTCATCATTGATCATGGGTTGCCTTCAAAACTCTCCAGGCACTCTGGCTAAGGCAAACCTTACAAGGTTTGATCACTGAAGATGATGGCCAACCCCTGATACTGAGGCAACAGTCTTTCCTTGAAAAGAGATCTGCTTAGCAGACCACATATCCACCACAACCCAACCTTAATGCTGCTCATATATCTTCATGCATTTTGGGGGGAACAGCTGTCCCAAGAATTTGGAAGCCTTCCCTTTCTGAGAAAATCTTTGAAGAAAAAGATTTAGTAGGATGAACTCAAGTCCTGGAGCTGCAAATGTTCCTAAACTCACAATTGACAGTCACTAACCTCCTCTTCCACTAGATTCTCCTCCCCCTCAGTTACCACCTTACTAGTCATGGTAGTTGACCCAACACAGTCACTTAGACCCTCATCTCTAAGAGTCCAATCTCTTGATTCATGTCTTCTCAAAGAAGAATTTCTGCCTATGCAATAACCATCAAAGGAAGGCAGCAAAAAAGTGCCAGTCCCATGTGTCCTGGGTGCCACAAAAGTTATTCTCAGTCCTCACTATGTGGCAGCAGCCCTACCTTCACCACTTAATCAGAGTTAATGGTCCCTGTGTAGATGTTCAATCTTCTCCTTGCCCACTGGCCTCTATGGTCAAGAAGCCCCAAGTGCTGGGAAGCAGTAGTAGTAACATATAAAACAATGATTACATATGTCATGCCAGTACAGTGACACAAATTGAATAGCAGCCTTGTTTGGCTGCTATTTATTTTATTCTAATAACCATCTTCATTGCTATCAATGAGTTTAGTTGAGCTAATCAGTTTGAGGATCATAGTAATGGGTTCTGGTTGACATAGTAAAGGCCTCTATAATCATAGGACCACTTCCTAATGACTTTTCAGTTACTTTCCATGACATAACACAGCTATTTTTAAATACATTGCAACTCTCAATTCACCATCCTTGAGAATTTTAACAAATGGGCTACCACCTTGTGCTACCCAAATCCACTCACCTGCCACAACCAATAGAATCCTCATTGCCTGCCAAGAACCAAGTGACCCCGTGCAAATCCCCATCTTTTACTGGTTTCCTTGGGCCACTCCTACAACCCATAATCACAGGTTAAATTCTCTGTGATGAGCATGAAACAGAGTGTGGAATGTAAAGCATCTATCAAGGATAAAAATCCTCTGAAAGAGATATAATTGGAGCAGGACTGAGCAGGGAAAGAAAATGAACTGAGATATGGACTCACCAAAGCCTCAATCAACCCCACAAGTTGTTCTGGAGTACAGTCAACCTGTCTGCACTTTCCTTCAATGGGTGGGAATGGTCACTGTCGTATCTGCAGTGGGCAGTCAGCAGTCTTGGAAAGGTGGCTCAATGCAATTGAGGAAAAACTTGAAGAAGACAACTGGAGGTTATCTACTAGCTTCAGTTTCTACAGCTAGACTAGAAGTGAGTCTGTGAAAGAGAATCTAAGTGATTTACCTCTCTGTATCCCCCTGCAACCATAATTATCAAACTAATAAATACAGGACTAGTCCCTTAATAGCCTCGAGGCTAGGAGGCCCTTTTATAAAGCCTAATATAGTTCTTAATAGTGGTTCCTAAAAAGTGGGGCACTTCATCCTGCTCATAGCGTTTATTACAACAATTGATTACAGATGTGTGTACTGGATGTTAGATTCATGAGTTCACCTAACATCCATATTTACAAGGACATATGCAGAAACTGGCACAATTTATTCCTCCACCCAGTGAAAATTATAGTTATATGTGTAAAAGCAAAATAGTTTCTGTCTTTGAACAAATTAATATATAAGTTTTAAAGGGATTTTTATTTCTGTGGATGCATGGGATATTTTACCTAAAATAGAATTTGATGGTCACATCTTAGACAGGAAAGAACATGGCAACATCAGCTTTAACTGTAACCATCCTTGGTATAAACCCAATACATCATATTCTAAATTCTTCAAGGTTCTTTCAAAACTGTGTACATATTTGGAAACTCACTGCTTCCTCATCTATTGGAAGGAAAATACCCGGCAAAATTATAGACCCCTGACAAGTTCTCAAGCAATATTAGCTCTCTTTATCTCTGTCTTGATGTCTCATTTTCTTGGAGCGTGGTACTCATGCATGCTAGAAATGTAATATCTATACCGTAATTACAACTAATTTTTCTTTCAAAATCCTTTCTTCAAACTTACTTAAATATAGTCAATTTAGAGTCCTTTCTAGACTTCCTCCAAGCCATTTCTAGTTCTGGGAGAGTGTTCATGGCCTATGCATTTGGTGAGAAGCAGGGAAAGCATCCATTAATACAGGTTTTCAATAAATATTTATTGAGCACATAGTTCTATGAGCCAAACACTAATCCCGGTTTAGGGATGCAGCACTAAACAAAAACAGATGAAGTCCTGATGCTTTAGATGCTTACACTGCACTGCAGAAAGATTATAAAGCAGATAGATAAGCAGGTAGAGAATGCTTGGCTTTTGTCACCTGTCCAGATTGGTTTTTATTCCTTCTGGTGTTCAGTCATCATCACCCACTTCCAATCCCAGATGTGGGTTTTGGTCACTGTTAAAGTGGAAATCTGTGAAGCTATCATATGCCAGTTTTGCCTATCAATACAACACAGTAGTTTCTACTCAAATATTTCTGCAGTATTGGAATGAGTAAATCTGGAAGCTTGCTATATCCTTAGACTTTCCCCAAAGAGAAGACAGATGATTTGTCTGATCTCAGAATCTTCAAACCTTCTACAGATCTCTTCTCCCAAGTTGTCCTTTTCTGCGTCCAGAAAATCTGAGTCCTGGCTCTTCCTTCCAACCTTCTGGTTAGTTGTGAATCCTTGAGCACATGGACCTTTGGAAGTCAATGGCATGGCCCCTTCTAATCCACAACCCCAGCTTGCAAACTCCAAAGAAATTTCTCTGTTTTTATATCCTCCCTCCACCGAGCTAAAAATTTTGCTGAAAATTCTTAGGGAAAAGCAAGAAGCATAGGAAAGATAAGTTAAAAACCTAAACCTTTGGTTATGATATGTATGTCACTTCCTCTGGAATGACAATTGTACTTTTTTCAGAAGTTCATGCTTTCATCATTAGTCTGGAAACTCAAACCACCCATTAACTGTAATTCGACCTGCCATCTAATGCAGGAATCTTGAACATCTCTGAATACTTCCTACAGGGAAACCCATAGACTTTTTATGTAAGAACATAATAAGCTTGAAAAAGGCCTCCTTTTTTTTATCCTAGCATATATATGGAAAAAAATCTATATCAAATGTTTGTAGTTGTAATACTTTAGTGCTAGAGTTATAGAGATTTTTACTTTCTATTTTGACTTGTCTGAATTTTTCCAATTTGCTATAATAAATATAAATCCACTATTCATGTGAAGCATTCTAGTCTTTTGTACAACTCATTTCTTCCTGTGGAGTTAAAATTGGTCACTGGGCCAATTCCAGTAACTGGGTCTGCAAGAGAAAAGTTCACTTTTTTTTCCATATTATAACTTTTTGCATTTAGTCATTATGACTTCCTTAAGTATTCTTTCCTCCATCTCAAAGTCCTTCAGTCCTCACATTCTGTTTAGAAGCAGCTTACCTTACTGAAGACATTCACCTCCCTATTTACTAGTTGAAAAGTGTGTCAAATAAAAAGTATCTGACACTTATTTTTTCCCCAGAAAGTAAAATTAAATGTGGATGATACCCAAGTTGCAACAATTCTTCTTCAGCAATTCTGGGACCTTTTAAATAAGGAGACAATTTTCAAAAAAATGCTGAAGATTTGATGTAATGCCCTTAGTGAAAAGTGAAATAGCTATTTTCTTCATTGGTGTAAAAAAGAAAAATAAAAGAGAGATTGAGGGATTCTGAATTTACATATTAATAGTATGAGTTCCTTATGTTTTACCTAACATCACAAAACAAATATTGAAGTTTTACATTCTCCACTAATATAATTAGGTACCTTATTATGCTTGGCTGAATTAATGATGACCCACCCATAACCTCCATACTCTATCTAAAATGTTACTATAGCATGCTCAGTTTTTAACTGCCCTATTGAGCAAAATCAAGTAGACAATAATGACGGATTTATACTATTTTCTTTTCTGAAAATACTTCTAAAATGTAATGTATTTCCTAACTTTTCTCCTCAAATTAGGATAATGTCTTCTCAAGATGGTAATATTCTCAGCGGTTATTCTTAGATAAGCAGAACTCAGGGAATAAAAATTAAGTCTGCTTTTAGTGTTGACATGGTCAAATATGATGAGTGAAACCATTTTAAAGCTTGAGAGAAAATGCCTAAGAGAAACTAGAGCTGAAATGCTCAGCCTACCTATTGGTAGTGCATTCCATTCACAATGAAAAATGATTTCAGATGTATAAAAAATGGTTTGAATCTGGATTTTAAAAAGGTAATGGCATTAACTTGTTTTCTATCCCAACTAAATATCCTTCTCATTAAAAAATCAAAATATGTCACCCGAGACACCTTCTACCTCTCAGACTCATTTCTCTCCCAAATCTTCCTTAGACATAAGGTCTCTTATTAAGATGCCCTTTGATTTTAAACACAAATTTTTTTTTAATTTGTTTATTTATACATACAGAACTGGGGTACAACCCAGAGGTGCCGGGGTGATGAGAGGCTTCACCAGAGGCAGAGCAGGGAGCAGAACAGGCAGGTCAAGTACACTGAAGGGAGCAGTGGGTGAGGCAGGAGAGGTCTGCAGCGCCATGTGGATCATATCTGGGGCCTGGGATCGAACTTGTACTGAAGTGGCTATGGCTAGCTTGCAGTGCTGAGTCCTAACCCGCTGAGCCATCAGGGATGGCCTAAACACAAAATTCTTAAATACCTTAGTTATCTGTGAAAAGAACATGTATATCCCAAAATAAAACATTTGCATACAATAGAATGCTTCTCCACAATCAAAAAAAGATAAACTCATGCCATTTACAGCAACATGGGTAGAGCTGGAAGGGATTATGCTCAGTAAAATAACTCAGAATGAAAAAGAAAATATCAAATGGTTTCACTTATAGGAGGAATTTAAGAAAACCAAATAAGACTGCTGGGGGGGGGTGGAGTATATTGTTATTACAATACAAAACACAACAAAAACAAATAGACAATTATGAACCAGAGCTATCCTACAGGGGAGTGGGACAGAGAGGGATCAGAAGATTGAATCAGAGGAATGTGTGGGGCTATGGTACTGACGGGTAGCGGGGAAGTAAACATTATTATAAAGTGAATAATGTAAATAGATATAGAATAAATAAATTTTACAAAGTTTATCCACATACACACAAAAAAACTGCTTCTTAAATTTGGCTCTGCCACTTAAGACTTGGCTTAGGCCACATTATTCAGTCTTTCTCAGGCTCATTTTGTTCATCAAAAATTCTTCTTTCTCACTTGAAGAAGGAAAAATCTTTTATATATATAAAGTTTTAAATAAAAAGTACTAATTCAAAAACAAAGTACTAGCCACCTTGAGCCCTCCTTGGTGGCACAAGGGGTTAAATCACAGCATTATGAAGCTATCCGCAATAACTGCAGCACTAGGTTAATCCCGGTTGGTGGCTGGGGAGGTGACCCACATAGCCTGGTAGACCTCTCCTGGCCTGTCTGCTCCTCCCCTCAGCAGTGTATTTCAGTCAGTCTGCCTGTTCTGCTCCCCACTCTGTCTCTGGTGAAGCCTCTCACCCCCTGCACCTCTGCTCTGTACACCAATTCTTATATTCATAAATAAATAATTTTTTAAACAAGAGTTTTATATGTATACACACACTCGCACACACACATACACACACACAGATTATCTAAAGTAGTATATTTCAATATGGCTGTGAGTGCAGAAAACAGCATGAAAAAAATGTAGTATCACAAACCAATGGAGAATGGACAATTTATTTTAAAAAAAGAAGAAAATATTTACTGTTTGAAATAAATTTAGTAAAAGGCAAAAGATTCACATGATCTAAAGAGAACCAGAGAGTAAATAAATTAGATAACCCTTAAATTTCACACAGTAAAATATATTTCAGAAAACTTAGGGTAGGTTAAAGAACAAGATCCTTTATTAAATCTAAATAAGTAAGATGTGGGAGTTGCTTATGATAGAAAAGTATGGCCTCCCTGGCAGTGCAAAGGTTAAGGTCTCAGTGCTTTCAAAATAGTTGTAGCCACTGCAGCGTGAGTTCCATCCTCCAGCAGTAGCAAGTAATAATAATAAAAACAAACTAGTAACCACACAATACATCAGACCTTTCCTATCTTGCCTGCTATGTATTTCAGGACATCTGCCTAATCTATTTAAATGGATGAACTTCATAATAACAAAACAAAGGTACAAATTGCAAAAAAAGTAATATTAGATAGAATCTCATGAAATTTTAAATAAATAAAATTAAGGAACAAATGAATTGAGAGACTACAAGTATAATGAAAATAAAGAAACATGTTTCTTAATACATAAAATATTTACACAGCTATACACACAAGGATATTTATTGCAGAATTTTCTATAACATTGCAAAGAATTAGAAGTAGCATGAAAGCCCACCAGCAGAGAAATTGTTAAATAAATTAAGGTATTCCCATACTCTGGAATGTAACAAGAATTCCTTTTAAAAGAATGATATATTTTTACATGTAATGTCTTGGAAAAACGCCCATGATACATAGTTAAGTGGATGGGGGAGGGGGTACTGTAGCATATTATGTATTTTTTATCTTTTGCTTTATATAT
>NW_004567103.1:66644191-66671770 GCF_000260355.1 Condylura cristata | reverse complement strand
GGATGGATGGATGGGTAGGTGAAAGATAGGTAGATGGATGGATAGATTGATAGATAGAAAGAAAAACATCCAGAAGGATCACCCATCTGTTAATTAAAGATATCATGATGAAGGAATTTGACTAGGAAAGTGGGGAAGTCCTACTCTTTCACATAGATTCTCCTCATTAGTACATTATTTTCAAAGGTTATGTGTTACTTTTGTTACACAAAATAAGAAAAATTCCTTAAACAAATAAACAAAATGATAGGTTCTCAGAAAAGGGACAGAAGATATGAGCATCTATTCAAAGAAAGGAAAACCAACGTGGTTTTTTTTTTGTAACTTTTTCCATATTTCCTAAATTGAATTATCCAAAGTATAACGATAGATGATTTTCCACCTATCAACTTAGTAACTATTTTCAGAATAATAGTAAGTAATAATAATAAAACCGAACTAGTCATCTTCCCATTGCTATCATATTTTCGGAAGAGGAGAGCCATAAAAAGCGAGATCTGAGTTCCACACTCATGGTCCCTGGCCTGCTGTGTCACCACCTGGGAACTTGTAAGATTGCAAATTCTCAAGTTCCTCTGCAAACACCTGAGTCAGAAATATAGAAGGTGGTGCCAGGCCGGGCTGTGTTTGATCATGGCTTCTTAATTATTCTCAACTGTAAACTTTGATAACCTTGTTACAGTTCTACTCTTTTTATAATGTCAGAGTTTCTCAAGAGCAGCGCTACTGGAAAATTCTTAGTGTGTGTAGGGGGAGTGGAAGAGCATATGTCCTGTGAATTTTAGTAATTTTAGCAGCATGCTTTATTTCAATCCACTTGATGCCAGTAGTAACTTTCTACCTCACCTAGTCATGATAATCAAAATTACTCCAGACATTGCCCAATGCCAGAGGTAGGGTGATGGGCCAGGGTAGAGGTTGAAAACTTGCCTCTGGTTAGGAACTACTGCCTAAAGGAACTCTTTTATAGGTAGGGAAGATTACATGGAAAGATTGATTTTTATATATCAATTTCACATACACTGAGAAGTCATAGGTTAAAGGGGAATAAAGGGGTATTCTTGATTTGGCACAGTGAATAGCTTATCAGTCTCATAATCTGCAGGTAATGAGTAAATAATGCATATAATGTAAGTAAGATGTGGGAGTTGCTTATGATAGAAAAGTATGGCCTCCCTGGCAGTGCAAAGGTTAAGGTCTCAGTGCTTTCAAAATAGTTGTAGCCACTGCAGCGTGAGTTCCATTCTCCAGCAGTCGCAAGTAATAATAATAAAAACAAACTAGTAACCACACAATACATCAGACCTTTCCTATCTTGCCTGCTATGTATTTCAGGACATCTGCCTGTTCTGTTCCACACTGTCTCTAGTGAATCCTCTCACCCTCCCATACCGCTGGCCTACACCCCAACTCTTGTATGTTTAAATAAATATTTAAAAAATAAAACAAGTGAATAATGGCTAGCTACAGAATTATATAACAAGTATTTTCTCATATACATAGGTAAATGAATTATTTATTCATTTATGTTACCTAAATGCTGGCAGTGTCATTCGCTTGCTGAAAATCTAATAGATTCCCAGCACCCATTGAATTAAGCCCTAAAGCCTCAACAAGATCTAATTAATTAAGCCCTAAATCCTCACCCATCTCTCTTGCATCACTCCTTAGTTTCTAGTCACTCTAGTTTCTTTATTTCCATAGACTTGAAGCACAAGCTCACCCCTCAGTGCCTATTATCCATACCTGGAATTCTTATCCCCTAGCTATGTGCAGCTAAGTAAGTCTCTGTCCATGTTCCCCTGCCTTAGAGGGGGCTTTCTAAGCACCCTGACCACTACATGGAGCTTGTCCTATCATTTACCACTCATTAGACTCATCACTATTTTGTCTGTAGGCAGTCAGAACCCACCCATGCTAAATAAACCAGAATTTCTGGAGATGGATTCCAGGTCATTTGAATTTCTTTAATGGCCCCAGGGTTAGTGGATAGGACCTAAGGTCAGAACACTATTTCTTTCCTTAAACTTTCCTGAAGTACTTCAGTGCTTGCCTAAAATATCTTTATTATGTCAACTAGTGTATTATTGGTTGTATGGTTCTCCTACTAGATTATAAACTTCCTATGGGCAGGATCACTGTTCTATTTATCACATAATCCCTGACATTATTAGTCATGTTCTGCAATTATCAAGGACTCAAGATTTATTTTTATTTTTTTTTATTTATGCACACACTTACATAGTAGGTGTAGACCAGAGGTGCAACAGTGAGAGGATTCACCAGTGACAGAGTAGGGAGCAGAACAGACAGATGTACCGAAATATACTGCTGAGAGGAGCAGCAGGCGAGACAGGAAAGGCTTGCTACCCCAGGAGGAGTAGCTCCCTCGGGACCAAACTCAAACTGCTGTGATTGACAGGACTAAGACTTTAACCCCTGAGCCACCAGGGAGGCCTGGTACTCAACAGATATTTATGATATTTATATTAATAATTATATTGAGTGGTTATGGTAACCAGAGATATTATTTTTCTTTATTATTATTTTCCAAACTTTTAAAAGTTTCATAGAATCGGTTGCTTTATAATCATAAAAAAAAGACATTAAAGCTAATTTTTAAATCTGTTTTTGAAAATAATGATAGATTTGAAGCACAGTGATTAGCACATATATTCAACAAATAATTACTGTTAGTGCTCCTTTAATGTATTACCTCCTATTTGTGGGATTTGGTCTTACCATTTTTACCTCTGGCTATAGTCATCCTATGAAATACATATTCCAACTAGAAATAAGACATTATTTAAAATCTATGGACTATTCATTTTTATTTTACATTACCAATCCTCATATTTAATTAGATATTCTAAATATTGCTTTTAATTTTTTTCTGTATAATACCCAATTAATAAAAATATGCAGCAAGTGAATACTTGAAAATGTTTCAATCTTTTGGTTGAAAGAGGATATTCAGTAAATGCAAAGAAGACTGTCAACTCTGAATATGAAGATACCATATAAAGCTCCTTTTCCATAATGTGCTTTGAAAAATTTGCATACACATAACTTTAACCATCATAAAAGCAAAGCTGTCAGAATCTAGCAATAATTCTCATATAGGGTAATACTTATTAACTTACTTTGCAAAATAACATGCTGTTTGGATATAAATTGAAGACTTTACAATTAGTTTCAACAAATTGACTTATAAATTAACATATAAGGAAATAGCTGAATCACCAGTGATTCACCACCTTGAAAAACATCAGTTTAAAGGGCAAAGTTACTTACAATGCTCTTCTCTTTTGACAATATTTGAAAACAAAGTCTGAATGTAGAGCCATGACTTTAAGGGAGAAATTAGAACCCCTACTGTGTTCGCCCTCAGTTTCATAAAGAAGGTCAGTGTAGACAGCAATATAGTTTGTACCAATGGAAAAGCATGTAGGAAAGCATGTGTTTAGCATGGCTTTCTCTTCTTGCTCCGTCCCCCTGGGATTCTACACATAGAAAACATAAATTTAATGCAATGAAGATGCATTCTATTTAACAGTGTCTCTTCACTTAAGTGATCAAAATCACAAGTAACATTTCACACACAGTGGCTGAGCTGTATTTTGCAAGCCAGGTGTGACCTAGCAGAAGTACATTTACCACCAGACTTTCCTATTTCAAGCTAAACAATTCTAACATTATGTGTGTTGGGAAATCACAGCACTCCAGAGATAGGGAGGGAACATTTCTAATACACCTTCACAACTGGAGAGTTGTCCTGAAGGCAATTTTGTGCCTTTCAACTTCTTTTGCAAAACACTATGGCAACAGCAAAGCACAAACTTAAAAGGAAGTTTGCATCCATATACTTGTTTGGACCTGGACTATTATTAAATGCTTAAGTCTTCTTAATTCAGCATTAATTTTGCATTTTCTAGTAAAAATCCTTCAGTTCGAGGCATTTGGCTATGATTTGAAGCAACTGAGAAATTCTTTAAGTTAGCAATTCAGCTCATTTTTGGAAAAACTTACCCAGGATTAGAGCATGAGGTGTTCTTTGTTTGTATTTTCGGTCTGTGGTCTAACATTTGTAGTACTAAATTATAGATTGCTTCTTAAGTAGTCTTAAATTAATGGATCATTGCTCCTTCCATTTGGGTCCAACAAAAAGGAGTTCTGGAATTTGCTCTCCTTTTTGTGTTTTAAACTGTATATCATTTTCTCAGCTCTTTGCAGAAAAAAATGAATTCTTACCCATTTCAAGATTTTATAAACTTGAATTATACTTAACAGTATAAGATTTGCTTTTACAAGGAATATATCAAGTATTTTCTCATGAAAAAAATCATAGTTGTAATTATTTTTCTGAAGCTATTTTAAACTAAGCAGGGTTAATAAGTAGCTTTTTTCAAGAGTTGTACTTTAGCCTCAATTTCCTATTCATCAAGTATTCACAGTTTAAATTTTAAGCTCTTCATCTTGCTTAGAATCGTTACCTTTGCTCTAAAGTTTTCTTGGAAGTAAATAAAAGGTGAGTAACCAAACATGTGGAGGAATTCCCAAATATTAACATAAGATCTAAATTTTTTTTTTACACCTCTAATCTAACCATCAGTTTATATACTTGATCTCTCTCACCTTGTCATTCAAATATGTCCCTTTTCTTCTGATCTTTACTTTGGTCAGTGCTTTGCTGAATATTTTGTAAATCGGACCTCAGAATTGATAACACTGTCATGTAGTTTAAGGTATAATGAAAGCTAAACCTTACCAAGAGGGGTGGAACTTGCCAGAAGCAATGAAGCTAGTCTATGACTTTCAAGTTAGGGAAGATGTGGTAAGCAAAGATGAATAGATATATTTTCTGCTGAACTCTTCAGACCCTTTCTTAAACTACTGTACATTGTGATTTTCCAAGAAGAAAAAATGCCATACATTGTTCTCCAAAAGTTATTTTACTCTGGGATGCCTTCTTTTGTGAGGTATATCACAAAAATGGTATTCTGTAGAACTCACAATATCGAAAGCTGTCTTAGAGGTATTGCCAAACCCATTGTAAAAGTCTGTGTGATTTCTAAATCAGATTCTCCCTTCCAACAATACAATTCAATTGTATCTTAGTCTACCAGAAGTACAACTTTTTGTTTTTAAGAGTTTTCCATCTTTGATACTAGATTTAAAAAAATTCTTTTTCCAAGCAGGGCTTCAAATTCTTCTAATTTTGTGTCTCCTCTTTACATATGTTTTGCTAGTTGAAGCTTTCAGAAATAGTCACTTGCAATGCCTATGTGGTCTCCACAGTGAGAGTGCATATTATAACATCCATTGATTTAAGGTAGCAAAAAGAAACACTAAATTTTATATAATTGTGCAGGATAGAACTCTAGTGATATTTTGAAACTGTGGTTGGCTCCCTATGTGATCCAAAATAACCACTTAACTATTTAGGAGTACTGCATTTGAGAATGTTTATATTTGAATAATAAAGATTATAATGACATTAATATGTTTTTCTAGATATCCTCAGTTTGCTATCTGCTTTTGTTACTAATTTCTATCCCCATTCTCTATTATAAAGGGATATGATCTAATTTAAATACTGATGTGAGAATGCATTTGCCTTTTTACATGAATTATATAGTTTGGTTATTAGTACCTCAACGTAATATTCATCCTCTAATCTAAAGATTGATTAATTTTTCACCATACCAACAACTGATTGGTTGATATTTAGAACATGAACTACCAAATACACAAACACACATATATATATATATACTTGTCTATATATACACATTCAATAACTATAAATTGAATAAACAAGATAGTATGTATTCTATATAATACCCATATTTTCTTATTAACTTTCTTAATTACATTTGATGTTTTTTAAAGTTATTTCAAATAATTTGATTTTCCCAATTTAGAAAAAAATCCCAAGCTGCTAAAAAGATTTAATCTACTGTAATGCAAATATAACAAGAATACAAAACTATATGTTATCAAGTAAAATCTATTTATAACAAGATTATTTTAAAGCACTCAAGTAAAAATGGGTTTTATTAAAATCAAATAGAAAGTGTGCTAAGAAATGGACCCAAGTTTGAGAGAGAATAGATTTTTCATATTTGCACATGTCTAAAAGCAAAGTGAGCATTTGTTTTCAGGAAACTTAAGAAAATGATGCAGGGAAAAGTTCATTACTGGAGTTCTCTTCCATGACCCATCATCTAAAAGAAAGAAATCCTGCCCTGCCCCACCCTCCTCCCTACCCAACATGACACTGATCCTCAGTTCTAGCCTCCTAACTCATACCATTTAAACTAAATTTTGATCATCTTTTCTAGATCTGGCCCTGTTCTAGATTCTAAAACCAAACTTTTTTACTAAGCAGGAAAAAATTTAAAGAACTCTAGATAACTGAAAAATAGTGTACTCCCACATGAGCCTTATTTCACTACCCTCAATTGCCTTAGTGCCATCTGCTTTATCTTTCTGTGGTATCACCCAAGGAGCTGCGTTAACCCTCCAGTGATTCAAGTTCATCTATATGCTAGAGGTCTCCAGCTTCTACCCCCCACAAAATCCTGAGTAACAACTATGCCCTCCAGTAATCAATTGTTGAACTTCTATTGGTATTAGTCTCAGCTCTGTGAGTTTGACTCAACTCTAGATCCCAGCCATTCAAATCTCACTATTAGTACTACCAACTGAAATTATAGTCATTACTAAATAGGAAAACTCATCCTCAATCTCAATCTGTCTTAACATCATCCCTTTCCCTTTCATTCGCCTGATCTCCAGACCCTTCTGCTTATTCTGTTTACACAATGCGCTATATCGGTCACTCACCTTCATACTTTCAATACACTCTTGCTTTTGATTCTACTTCTCCATTTCCTATGACCTCTGAACTCTAGTCTCTGCTAGATATAGCTGCTCAACCTAGACCTTTAATACTAGTAAGTAAAATTGCTAAAGCCACATTTAACAAATAAGTACTTGATTATTTGATTAGTTATGGTATGGCATATTTAACTTTAACATTTTTTTTTTATGATGGGATCCATGAAGTAATATTGCCACAAAAGGTATTACTTTAAAACTAAAAGAAAATTCTTTTTTTCTTCACAGAATGTCTTACTAATGACTTTTATAATAAAGAGATCTGAGAGATAGTCAAGAGAGATTAAACTGAGATAAATGGCAATTAAATGGAAGTAAAGATTTACTCAATTTGTCCCTACTTGAGGTAGGAGGTTGTTTCCTTTTGGTAAATGCAGTAGCAAAGTGGCATACTTTTCTTATTTTCTGAAGAAAATTTTTAAATTTGAAGTCTCAGATAACTCACTGATACTCTAAAAATATGAGACTCCTTTTCAGAAATGTATCCATGCCAACAGTGCTCACAGGTACAAATGTTCTCCATTTAAAACAGAATAAAAGTAAAAATGTGAGGCAGAAAATTTTAAATACTCACTCCAAATTTGGGAGTCCAAATTTGCCCACAATAAATCTATTGTAACCAAGATACTAATCACAATTCTACAGTGGAAATTAAAAATTCACATGCTCCTTTAGAAGGATCCTATAATAATAATAAAGGTGGTGATAGAGTGAATGACCTTCCAGGACTAACTGAAGAAGTCAAAACATATTGTGGTGTTACAGGACAGGGAGAGGAGCACCTCCAAAGTCCCCAAGGCTGCCAGCTCTAAATAGGTACTGCCATCACATCAAAATAAACAGACTTAGTGTATAAGAACTTCCATGGAAAGGACCTTTAATACAAATACTGTGCAATACAGAAAAAGGGAAGAAGGGAAGAAGAGAGTTTCCAAATCAAGCACCTAAAGTTGTCTATCACCTCATGGTTAAATGCCCAGCCTGAGTTGGCCCAAAACAATGCCTCTGAGGCCTGAAAGCCTGTCACAAGCCTAAGGCACCTTCTGACAGGGACCCATAGAAAGGATCAGAAACAGCCAGACAAGTCTGGGAGGAAAAGAGCAAAATCAATCCCAAAATACAAGCTGCCATTGTTAACCTCCTCACAGGTCTCTCATCCACAGGTTTCAACCAGTCAAGGACCAAGAAACAAGAGCCACTTCTTTGCATGTCTCTCTGCTCCATGTGCCTCCCTCAGATCTCCTCTGGCCCTCCATCTTTCTTCCTTCATTCCTCAGCCTTCTCTTCAGCATCTTCTCCTACCTGCTCAGCTCCACCCTCCCTTGGGTGGGGGAGGAAACCTGGGGCCTCCCCTTTTCCTGGGGGCCACTTTTTGCAGCGGGAATGATGCTTCCATAGGAGCTGGAACCAGACTGCCTGGTTTTGAACCCCAACTCTGTATAACGTTAACACTTCACCACTCTCAACCTCAGTCTTCTCATCTATAAAATGGGCTTAACAATAGAAACTGACTTTAAATGAAAAATAAAATTGCCTTGAACAATATTTAATTCATAGGGTTGAGAACATTTTGCTGGCCATGAAGTCAGGTTGTGGGGAGTCACAAATTAATAACTTTGGCCCTTCTCAGTGTCTTTCAGGTGAAAGATGACAAGGCCTCTTGGACATGGAAGTGGTACTTCAAGGACTTAGGTTAATCAAAGGATAGAAATAAGGCCAGTCTGCTGCTGCTTCTGACTGGCGACCATGTAGACTGCATAGGACTAAGAGTCTCCACCCAGTCCTTCAGTGTCCACATGGGTGCTGAGACCCCATTGCCTTGAATGCAGCTTTCCTTTGCCTATATTCCTTTGCCTGTATTCCCTATACTCATACTTCCCTGGGTTTGGGGTATGCGGTAGGGTGCAGAGTTGGGTGTTTCTTAGCACCCTCTTCTACCATATGCTCTCCCTACTTCCTTAGCATCACTAAAATTGCATTCTTTACTTTTAGTATAAGCCCAGGTCCGTTTCAGTTGTAATAAGCACTATTTTGTTAATTCGTATTTTATATGATGGGGTTTATTTTCTTTTTAAGAGCCCCATGATGGAGCAGGCAAGGTGTTACCATTAATAAAACCACATCCTAATGTTTCATTGGTATCCCACCTCTCCATCCAGTCCTCATGCAGCAGACATTTCTTTGATTCCAATGGGACTCTTTTCCTGTGCAAATGCTACAGAATTCTGCATTTTATTGAGGTGTGAGTTAAACTGTCTATCCAAAATGAATGGAGACATTTAGAATTTTGCCATGCACGTAAATGTCTCAGAAGCTACCTTTTCTACAAAACATATTTCTGTCCCAGCATTTGTCAGGAACACTTTATTCACTCTAATCACTAAACAATTTTTTTCTCAGTCCTTATGTCTGCCTTCCATCATTAAATATGCACATATTGTTCTATTTATTCTGTGTGGATTTTTATATTTTATGCTCACCTGTTTCTTTCCCTTACTATAATCACTTCAAAGGCTGGATCTTTTTGGTGTTTTTCTGTTTAATATATTTATTTATTCATTTCAAATACATTTGTGGAGAACATACAATGGCTCATATTGTGAGAATGAAAAGTTGTACAAGGCAATGAACTCTTCCCCCAGAAGTCATAGGTTGTATTCCCACCTGGTGAAGCATGAAAAATAGAAGACTAAATAGTATCGTGTTAGTTCTGGTTTTTCTGGAGCTACATTTTTTTTCTTGTGTTGCCTTCTCAGTTTTGCCAAAACCAGTCACTGCCCTTTCTTTCTGTCTTAAAATGAAAACTTCAAAGGAAAAAGAAAAAGAAGTCAAGAACATAAGAACTTTATAATTCAAAAGTAGTCACAATTTCATTTCAAACCCCCATGAAATCTTTTTTTTTTTTTTTTTCCTCTCTCTCTCTCCACAGGATAGTGGCCAAAGCCTCCCAGAACCTCATGTCCACTCAGAGCTTAGGGATTGTGTTTGGACCCACCCTTCTTCGAGCTGAAAATGAAATGGGGGACATGGCAGTCTGCATGGTGTACCAAAACCAGATAGCAGAACTCATGCTGAGCGAATACAATAAGATCTTCAGCTAAGAGGAAGACTGACAGACAAGACAAGTTACCAAATATGTCACATCTGTCTTGATGCCTAATATTTTTACATTTCTGTAAACATATTTCTGAAATATTTTTTTCCTTTCAAGCGACAGATGCCTCATTTAGTGAAAACTTAATGATGATTTTGTGTTTAAGTTCCAAACATTTGAATAAAATAGTTGACAATATTTGCCTATATGTGTTCTTCGTTAACCCCTTCAGTGCTGTTTCTTTTAGCACTTGTAAGCATGCATTATACATGCTCCAAGCTATTAAATAATGTTCAGAGCACAGTAAACATCCAAGGTAACTTCAGTATTGCTTCTAGACACTGTGGTTGTCTAAACATGAGAGTGCTTGTGAGTGAAATTAAGAGTGTGTTTGTGTGCACAGGTAAATGAGGCTTCTTACTATCCAATGCGCCTGAGGTAGATGCCCAAACTTGGTAAGAGTAGAAGCACAGGATGGAGGAAAGCAGAAGTCGATTATCTTAAAATAGGACAAAAAGATCAGGTTCACAACCAAAATAGATATATGTCATCTTTCAAGAATATTTTTGAAATGTGTAAATATAGACCAGCTATCCTTGATGCTATATGGTGACATTTACAAAAATATGTTGTATGACAATTTTTCTACAGAAATATGACAGTTTAAAACATTTGCCATTGCCTGTGTGTGTGTGTGTGTGTGTGTGTAGACCACAGCCTCATAAACATACTGTCTTATAAATGATAAGCAAAATTAGTGACCCTGCAGTTTTGATCTCTATACAGGAATTGCATGACTGCTCATTTTTAATGTTAACGTCTATTTTGAATCTTCATCAAACTCTGTATCTTCTTTTTTCACTGGCTATGTCATGTTATGTAGAATTTTTATTATGCTTCTGTGAATGTTTTATTGGTGACTTACATTAAATCCATCTAGAAAGAACTTTTTTTAAGGCTTTATTTTTCATATGCCCTAAGGATTATTTGACTAGGCTTGGATTGTTTTATCCATTTGATGGTTAGTTTCAGTTGTCATGGATAAACAAAAGGGTAACTGTCTAGAATATATCAAACATTGTTTTATGATAAAAAGTAAGTTCTAGCTGAACACATCTCATACTCAGTTTTGTGAAAATATTCTGCTGATAAAAAATGTAGACTTATGTTTGACAGCTTTTTTTTTTAAAGATTTATTTATTTATTCATATAGAACTGGGGTACAGGCCAAAGGTGCAGGAGCCAGAGGTAAGAATATTCACCAGTGACAGAGTGGGGAGAAGAACAAGCCGTTTGAAGATGCACACTGCTGAGGGGAGCAGCAGGCAAGACAGGAGAGGTCTGCTGCGCCATGTGGGTCAGCTCCCTGGCCAGGGATCAAACTCATGCTGAAGCAGCTGTGGCTAGCTCTGCACCACCAGGCAGGGCCCTGCTTGACAGCTTTTTACCAAATTCAGATAAAATAAATGAAAGTAATCCAGTGTGATAGTCCATCTAATGATCCATTTGTTCATAAAATGAAAAATAAAGCATGTAAATAAAGCTCATGAAGCACAGATCCATGAGCAAACACTTCGAACAATAACAAGCTAAGAGTCATAGGCTGTATGGATGGGATCTGTGGAGGGAAGAATCTGCTCAAGAAAGCCACATGTGCGTGCAGCTCTAACACACAGAGCTGGGAGAGAGAAAAGGTTTTTCTTGCCCTCTTGAATGTCTTCATTTTGGCAATGACATCAGCTCATGCCCAAGGACAGGGAAGCAACCTCAGTAAATTCTCAAGAGTGTTTCCATCAACTGGGACATATACACATACCACAGAGCCACGGCCAGTCACAGGAGGCAAACGCCCATGATCTAAAGTCACCAGGAACAGTGAGCTAAGATTTGTCAGCTGCAAGTTCTTCTCCTATGTAAAGTTGTACTTACGGCTTTCAGAAAAACATGGAGGCATAAAAAAAAGTTTCTGGCATTCTATTTCAAGATCTCTTCATTTCCATGACATTCTATATTCTCAATTATATCTTCTCCAAGACTTTAATTACTTTTCTTTGTGAAAGGGGGAGGAGTGGGCTTATCCCTCATGAGTCCATCTTTAAAGTTATTCTGTGAGCCTCAGCCAGAAAGGAGCCAGCCAAAAAGAAATGGCACTACCTGCTTTGAGTGGAACTCACAGCCTCTCGTCACTGCTGCTTTCCAGATTTATAATCTTCAAAAGCAGCAGCTTCTTTAGTTCCAATCTGATTGGACTTAGCCACATTTAAACCCCAGCTGTGTCCTTTCTCTGCCTGCTAAGGGTATTTAACCAAAGATTGTGTATCCTCTCTGGGAAAAGACCCTCCCAAAGTGTTGAGCCAAAGTGCCCCTTCCATGCTCTGACTTACACACATTAAAGCCATAAAAGGCTCTGTAAAGAGGTCATTAGATTCCATGACATCTTAAAGACAGTGACAGTGGTCACCCCAACTGTACCAAGTTTAAAAGCTGAGAGAGGAGATATACTAGTTTTACCCACAAAGGGGTTAAAGTTTAACACACTGATCAACATTATCCATCAAGAAGACATAAAAAGACCATTTTTTTTTTTTAATCCACTTGAGCCAAGTACAAGTCTAGGCACTAGTGGTGCAAGTAGAAAGTAAGGCAAATAGTCCCAACTTCTGTGAGCATCGTAATCTAGAAAGGCTCACATCACCTAGGCATTAGTTAGAGTCCAATGCAAGATCTTGGTAGCAATGTAGCCCTAGGGTTCACCACAACATAGAGATGATCAAAAGGGCTCTTCCCTATTGTAGTGGCCAAAAAGCATTTTTTATAAATGAATCAATGAGTAGAACTTAGTGCAGAGATATTAAGATTCATCAGTGTACAAAGAACCAGATCAATTGTGCCTGGAAGAACAGACCAGAGCTTCCTCAGGAAGGAAACTGTTTCAGTCTAATCTTGACCAGTGAATAAGATTTACCAGACAGAGGAAAACATAAAAGACAACAGAGGACGCAGGAACACTATGGCCAGTAATGAGTGGTTCCACACCGCCAAGAAAAAGTGAGATCCAACAATAGAGAATAAAGAGTATGCCTGGTGATTTTATACAGAAGACAGACTGAAGGAAAAATGTGTGGTCATAAATAGGACATGATAAAATATTTAGATCTTATCCTGTAGGCAAAAGAAACAGAATGGAGGTTATAAAATACAAAAATCATAGCGGAAATGTTTTTCTTAGAATCTCAAATTGCACTAGTGGGCAGAAGAGACAAAGTACTTTGAAGATGTATGTTTGTATGCACACATGTACACTGTGTATGCATATGTGTATTCTTTCACATTTTCTACCAATGCAATAATCAGTTTGTATGTTATCAGTGACTGAATACTTCAGCAGATGGACACCTCTGTCCCTTTCATTTCAAGCAGGGAAGCCTCAAGTTTGCTAAAGCAATGATAATCTTGTATCTTAAAGTGTTTCTACATTATTATGAGTACATATTTTAGGAAATTAAAAGCTGGTCTTTAGAATAAAAGCATAGATCTGAAACAGTTTCCCTGGAAAAATCAAGCTTGTTACTATATCCTGTTTATGCACATAGTTAATAACCAGAACACAAGATGGCATGGACAGAGCTAACAGACTCGTCAGCTCCCAGGAAGTTGGCCCTCTTTCTTACTCACACAGAAAGCATCTTGGAGAAGGTATTTATCCCGTCCTATATGTTGAAAGTCTTACTTCACTTAGCACATGCCATATGCAGGATCACCATGCCACAGCTAATAATTGAAAGCCATATGATGGTTCTCCCTCTCCAATTAGAAAACAAAGGATCCAATTAAGAAAAATTAGAAAAGCTGTTAAGAGGGAACAATCACTTGCCAATGGTGCTGTCCTTACAGTTTAACACAGCTAGAAATTGACCTGTACTTCTCTTTTCCACATTTATTTTTATGAATTATAAGTTAATCACCCTGTCAATTCCTAATTAAAAGGCCCTGCAAAGATTTTCATCAAAAAGGACTGTCACTAAGAGTTCTGGGTCAAATTGCTCTGTTGTTCAAAAACTAGAAATAAACCAAAACAGTATCAACTCACTCCTGGGAAACTCAAATTGTAATACCAAAAAAAAAAAAGACATCTTTAAACATCATAATCTCATGTTATTTGTTCTGTCAAAACAGGTCTACTTATCTTTAGAAAATAGACGCGTGGGTTTCCCCTCCTTTAAAAGGAAAGGTTGCAAATGCAAATGCTCACAGGGGCCAAGAGGGTAATATAAATGAGTAAAGTGGAGCAGGCCTGATGCATGATGAGGTGGTAGCAACAGGGGAAACTGAAGCTCAGCCCCAGGCCAAAAGGGTGGGCTTCTACTCAGCTCAAGCACACATGCTCACGTGGGAATGCGGGCACAATGCTGACAGGTCTTCTGATCCTTCATGAAAAGCCAGAAGTTCAGAAACTTATGTGAAAGCTGATGTTTAAGGCCCCCTAATAAAACACATCTGAGAAAACTGAAACCAAGACCACCATTTTTGTGAACACAATGTTATACCTTCTGATATGGCAAAATAGCAGCTGAAACAAATTCTAGAGACATGAATAAGTCAGAGCAGCAAGTATGAGTAGAAGACAAGCAGTCTAGTTCTCTTAGGAGAACTTGCTGTTTGGTCCAGAGCATTTTATTTACTCTTTCTGGCTCTCAGTTTACCAATCCATAAAATAGAATAGTACTTGCTTTACCTTGCCTCTTTGGACACTCTCATGGGATCATGTGAAGGAAATTAAAATTGGTAATACACCATGTATGAAACTTGAAGTTGTTTCTAGAGACCTCCCTCTTGGCACAACAGTTAAAGCCTCAGTGCAATCAAGCTGTCAATAGTAACTGCAGCTTGTACTCCATCTCCTGGCCAGGGAGCTGACCCACATGGCTCAGCAGACCTCTCCTATCTCTTCCCCTCCTCCCCTCAACTGTGTATTTCAATGGATCTGCCCGTTCTCTAACTCACTCTGTCTCTGGTGAATCCTTTCACCTCCTTGCACTTCTGGCCTAGACCCCAGTTCTTGTATGCATAAATAAATAAAATAAATCTTAAAAAAAGTAGTTGTTTCTTGGCCCTCCCTGGTGGCGCAGCGGGTTACAGCACTGCACTAAGAAGCTGAAACCACTTCCGCATGAGTTCGATTCCCACCTGCCCCGGAGGTGACCACATGGCATGGCAGACCTCTCCTGCCCACCTGCTGCTCCCCTCAGCAGTGTACTTCGTCGATCTGCCTGTTCTGTTCCTCACTCTGTCTCTGGTGAAAACTTTTGCCACCCCTGATTCTCTGGCCTGTACCCCAATTCTGTATGCACAAATAAATAAAAATCTTAAAAAAAAACAACAACAGTTGTTTCTGTTTCTCAACTAGCAACAACAAATGTTGGCAAGGAGGTGGAGAAAAAGGAACTCTCCTGCACTGCTGGTGGGAATGCAAATTAGTACAGCCAGTATGAAAAACTGTTTGGAGGTTCCTCAAACTGCTAAACATGGCGCTTCCATGTGACCCAGTAATCCCACTCCTAGGTATCTACCCAAAAGACACAAAAACATTGATTCAAAAAGATATCTTCACTCTCATGTTTATTGCTGCTTTATTTACAATTGGAAAGACATGGAAACAGCCCAAATGCCCAAAAGTGGGTAACTGGATTAAAAAGATATGATACATACACACAATGGAATATTATTCAGCAACCAAAAAAAAATAACCACATGCCTTTTGCAGCAACATGGATGGAGCTAGAAAAGATCATGCTTAGTGAAATAAGACAGAAAGAAAAGGAAAAATACCAGATGTTTTCACTCATAGCGGGAGTATAAGGACCAGGTGAGAAAATAATAATAATAATGAACAACTATATACAAGAGACATTTTAGAGGTGTGGAGTGGGGAATGGGATCAAAACAGTGGGGGGAGGAAAATGCACTGGACCATGGTGATGGCGCATGGGTGATTTGGTGATGGGAAACCCAAGGAGATTGCAACTGAGATGGAAAAATGCATAAAATGATGTAAAATAAACTATTATATTTTTAAAAATACATAAAAATAAATCTTTTTTAAAAAGTTGTTTCTAATGAATGATGCATGTAGATAATAGGTATCTGGCTTACTGATGAACACTTTAATGCCTTTTAAAGACTAAGAAAAAAAATTGGGACTAGACTCCTAAGATCCTCAAGTACTCTACGAAAATAAAAATATTAAGTCTATAATCAATGTTGCAATCCTGAAGGTTGTTTAGCTGTGAAATGACTTGGTAAGAATTATAAAGAATCTCCTGGAAATGAGTAGAGTTTGAAGCAGGGAGAAATATAGGCATGTTCATGACCACACGGCTATCGCCATTATGCCAATACTGCAGGTCTGAATTCAGAGCCACAGCAGATAAGGGAAATCTGATCATGCCCCGTATCCCACTCAGCCTGTGAGTTTCACCCAGCACCTCTTAATGACAACTGTTACATGCAAGTCACCGTTTGCTGCAGCCCCATTTCCTGCTGAATCCCCAGTTTGGGGATGGAGTTAATTCTGCTATTCTGACAATGATCTGGTATTTGACATCTTAATATTCCAGCCAAGTCACGCACAGTCAGGCGAGTTTGTATGCTACGGCCTTCTGCTTCCAGTGTGATTCCCAGATAAGGTCATTTCTATCTCACCTTCCTCTGACTTCTGCCTCATTTTCGTTCGACACTGCAGTTCTCCTGACCACCTAGAGGACTACCAAGATAAATGAGTCCTCAAAAGACTAATTTTGATTAGCTAATATTTATTGAGTGCTTGTTACATGCCAGGAACTGCACTTTCTACATACTGTTTTATATAATCTTCACAACTCTACGGAGGGAGGTATGATTATTATCCCTGATTTATACTTGAGGAAATGAAGGGGGGAAAAAATAAAGAAATTATCCAAGTTCATGCAGTTAGGAAGTGTCAGGTCAGTATTTGACTCTACATAATGTGGCTCTAGAGGTCCCTGCTTTAATCACCATACCATATGCTCACTCAGGAAAGGAACTAAAGAAATGTATGCACATAAACACCCCAAATACTTATACTCCATATGTGAGTACCTGGTCTCTCTCCTGTTAAAACACCTGATGAGGGGGGCCCTCCCTGGTGGCGCAGCGGGATAAAGCATAGCACTGAGGATCTAAAGCCACTTCCGCATGAGTTCGATTCCCGCCTGCCTGCCCCGGAGGTGACCACATGGTGTGAAGCCATGGTGGTGAGGCCTCTCACCACCCCTGAGCCTCTGGCCTGTACCCCAGTTCTGTATGCACAAATAAATAAATCTTTAAAAAAAAAAAGAAAGAAAACCTGATGAAGGCTTCACTTTCCTCCTAAAATTCATGAAACAAAAAGAGGGATATTATTTCCCCCGAAGAAATATGTAAATAGAGTTCCTTTGTTATCATGAATAGATGACTCATTCATGTTGTTTCTATTATAATTTTAATATTCATGTAGCATCACTTTGTTTTCCTATATGCTGTGCAATGTTCGGACTGTTTAACTGCATTATAAAAACAGAGAATGGAAGTTTCTTTGCCCACATATTTAAATGGACCAATCTGGGTGCCTCTGCTACATGTTACATTGTATTATCCAGCATTGGATCATATTTGTCAATGCTTTGTTATCACCCATCATATTATACAACCTAAATTGTATTGAAATTATATCTGACCCCTTAGGGATCCTATATAAGATGGGGGAAAATGGGTCTCCAGCAGTCATGCTCTTAAATATAATTGAAAAAGAGGCAAGCATCAAGACACACTCTGTTGCCTGCTACTGGAGAATGATCCTGAATGATCCTGATCTAAATGATGCAAATACAGTGAACATCCTGTACAAAAAAAGATGGCAATTTTCTGTAGTGGTGTTGTCAAAATGAAAAGGTCTGGCTATCTTGGTGAGAGACCTGGCAGAAGGATACACACACACACACAGACACACACACCCCCATATAGACTTACCCAGCTGATTTGTGTGATCTTATGAATATAATGAAGCATGCAGTGTCCACAAAACTCTCAAGCAATCAGATGGAATCTATAGAACACTCTCTATTCAATTAGGAGAGTGCTAAGAAATCAGTGAGGTAGTGTGGTAACACCATGCCTAGAGTTGATGCTCAGCATATACTTGTTGGATGAGGGAGCAAAGACAAACAACCAGAACACAAGCAACATTAAATATGAGTATGATCCCTCATCATGTTTCTGATCCACTAGTCATAGGTGTTAAATATAGTATTTCATGCACAGCCAAATCACTCTTTTATATTTACTGACTCCCACCTATAAAAGGACCATCAACGGATACCCCTTCAACTACCTCTTTTGAAGTTTAAATCCCCAAGAAATTCTTCTTTGCTACAATTTGACAGCAGACACCATTGGTTAGACACCAAGATGTTCACTAACCAACTCATACATGTCTAACAACAAATTCTGATGTCCTGCTCCAGAACTGGAAGACTCTAGACATCCCCAACACCCAGCAGCAGCATATTCTCACCAACCCTATGCTGTCAGTTGCAGAGTTTATGTGTTAGATAAGTGTTAAAGAGCATAGGCTTTCTGACCAATGTTTGAAAATCTCAAGTCAAGAAATCTGGCAAATACAGAGCAATGGCCTGAAAAATCCTCGCTTTCCTCTGGCACCATTTAAGCTGACAAGTTTACTTCACACAGACACACACACACACACACACACACACACGCATTTTAAGAGCAGGACTTGCAGTAACCATTCTCACATCACTAGCAAAATGTGTTCAAAGTCCATATTGTGCAGCATACTTGAAGACGTGTGGATTTTTCCACATCATTTGGTGACATTTTGCAGAGTTTAATTTCTGCTCTTTATTGCTAGACCCTACCTTTTTTTCCCTCACAAACATTCCACCAATGGGATTTCCTTCAGTATTTCAGCCCTGGATTCAGATTTTTTCCTCTCCTTTATCATCTATTTGCACTGCTGCCGCACAACTTCACCATGACACATCTACCTGTAGGTTGGCGTCCCGCTCACTACAAGGAGGAGAGAAGAGAGACTAAGGAGACAGGAAAAGAAACTAGAGTAGGATCCAAACTCTGAGAGGGATGAGTCAGAACCACGGAGAGGTTAACTCCAAGGGCTCCACAGAAACATGTCCAGCTCAGTGTGTCCTGTTCCTTCAGTCTCCTCACCAGTTCAGGTGAAAAGCAGCTTTTCAGTTGGAGGGTGAAGAATACAATTGAAACCAAAATTGGTTTGCGCTCACTATTTTTCTAGCTATCAATTCTAAGGTCACAGTCACTAAAACTGGAAACTTAAAAATGACTTCAAAAAGGAAAATGCTAACTAGATTTCACACTGGATCTCATCTTACTTGGCATTACAGAAAGAATGCAGGTATTAAATAAACTGTTTCCTGTATACAATAAGGTTAATTAGTAGTGAGGGATGGAAAATCGGTGTAGACATAACTCTTTTCGACAGGTATCAAAAATAATCCCCTGATCCCTACAGACCCCAGCTGCATTGAAAGAGAAGCAATATAAAAGATTCTTTAAGCACAAAATTTTCAAACATTCTCCAGGTGTCCACAGCACCAGTTAAATAGGCCCTGTACCCCTTGTGCCTGGTGCAATGGACCGGTGCTCCATTCCCTTGTTCTAACTTAAAGGCCCAGTTACTCACACTGAATTTTGAGGTGCAGCAGAAAACCTCACCATACAAAGCATCTGGGATTGCAAACAGAGACAGACGGGAGAACAAAAAGAAGAATATATTGCGGCCTGAATGGGACTTCCCTAAGCTCCTTATCAATAAGGTTAATAAGGGTCTATGCAATTTACTGATCACTAAGATGGAACAACCCTCTTCGCACTCCAAATCTCCACGTTGGTGCTGGCTTTTAATGCTTTTCACAGCCAATCACATAAAAGCCCCTTTGCCCACACCCCAGAGAATAAACTGTGGTTCACTATCCTGGCCTCTATAAAATCTATGATTCGTTATTACACTTCTACCTGCCCTAGTTAAGCAGATTAACAGTTATTTCCTAGAATTTGATCTATGTGGTTCTTTGTAATTGAAGCTGGAGTACTTAGATATTTCTTTTTAAAAATGCATTTCTGAAAAACGCATTCCTTTTTTCTCTGGTTTAATTTTGTTATCCTCAATCATATGCATGGTATAAAAAAAAATCCAAACTTCTATCTCCTCTATAAAATACATGTCATATCAAAAAGGTGACAAGAGGGGGGAAAAGTAATTAGTGAGTTCACAGAGTTCAGTAGAAAAGTTAAAATGGAGTAACACATTACTTTTTATGTTAAGATTTCACAAGACAAATCTTGCCTGTGTTTTAATTGCATGTGACCCTGGCAGTCCTACTCTGAAATGAAGTGCCGTAAAATTAAAGATGACAGACGCTCAAAACAAGTCTTGTGATCTTGATTAGACTACAAAGACCACACTCTCTCTCTGCTACAACTCAGATATCATGGACTGTTTTATTTGGGGAATTGCTTCATTAATGCCTTCTTTGACTAGACATGTTTATTATTAAAAAAAAATACTGAATATGGTGATATCGTGCATAACTAAGTAATTCCAAAAAAACGAGTTATATATGAGTGATTAAATAACCCTAAGGTCCAATATTTTTTTAATGCTTACATATGTGTATGCATATATGGATGTTGGTGAGTGAAGGTCTACATGCATGTATTATATATTCATCTTTGATACATATATCACCCATTCGAACTTAGGAGTTGGTATAACAGTCTGATCAGCAGAATAATTAATCTGTCATATTTCCTAATAGCAGTGTAAAGTTTCCCAGTTCAACAGCATGTTCAGGACTACGAATTACCATATTAAAAAAACTATTTCTGAAAAAATCCTCTTTAGAATTTTCATTTTCCCAAGCATACCCAGAAAGAGAATTGGATTTAATTCATCTTTTCAAACTTGTTGCCAAATCAGTCCACCTAAATTATATAAAACATAGAATATATGCTTTCAAATCTTGATTGTGCCTTATAAAACAAAAGCAATGCATTAGGGAAGAGCAGGGTCCTTGTAGGATCCTCTGGCTCCTGTGCACATAACTACAGGCCAGCTGGAGAGTATCTTAATTAAGTGTCTTAAGTCCTCCGAGTCAGGTCTTTTTCCTTACCATGACTCGGTCAGATTAGACAATTCATACAATTCTGATTTCATGATTTTGTTTCATTTCAAAAACACTTTTTCAACTCAGACAAAAGGATTTATACTAATTGTAGCAGTGCTACTATAAACAGGGATCTATGGATTCAATCTAGAATGAAAGAGAATCAAAACTGGGAAATCTAATTTCCAGGGTCCATTTTGTTATTGATCATGTTTGAAATCACGAAAATCTTCATATACATCTGCATCAGTTTTTAAAAATTTTTAAATACAAATAGCAATTTCTTCCTTACCTAGCAAATAGGGCTATTGTGAAAAAAATAAATATGGTAATATATAGTAACATTCTTTGAAAGTGTAAAAGGTAATGCTACCTAATCAACAGTATTTTTAGTTCAATTATTCTGTAGATGGTCTTCAAACAGTTTTTATTTTTCATTTACAAGTGAAACTGTCCTATAAATTATAATACTGTCCCTATATATACTTGCCTTTATATATATGTGTGTGTGTGTACATATATATGTATATATATATGTACACACACACACACACACACGCCTTTAAGATAAAATTGCTATTCCTGTAGTTTCTCAGTACTGTGTTAAAAATCCTCAAGTGTGGGATGTGGTATACATCTCATATAAGAGATTTTTTTTTTTTTGGGCCATAAGAACACAGGATTATGGACACCAGAAAATGCTTATTAGACTCTGAGTGTTAAGAAAAGATGTGATGTTGAGAAAACTGGAGTTACATCTATTTGCTTTCAGTTTCTCTGCCTCGGTGTTCCTATCTCCTTATTCTTGCCCTCTGCTCTTTCCTACATAGTACTATGTCTAGTAATATGTTTGAATAATTAAGCAGAAAATATTGGAGGGCAGAATATTTTTAATAATATAATAGTTTATTTTTTCATCATTTTGTGCTTTTTACCATCTCAGTTGTAATTCCCATGGCCTTCCCATCACCAAATCACCTGTGTGCCATCACCATAGTCCAGTAAACTTCGCTCCCCCCACCGTTTTTGATCCCATTTCCTATTCCGCCCCAGTAAAATATCAGAAAGTAGGAATCTTAACCTAGAATTCATCATTCTCTGGACATTGGGGCTTTGGCAGATACATAAATTCCTGGATGTACATTTTTGTAGAATTGAAGTCCAAAGTTTTCATCATGTCCTCAAAGAGCTCTGTGACTAAGAATAACCATTCTAGATTAATTTCCCAACCTAACCAATACAGTGACTTTATGTCTGAATTAAACCTCAAATGAGCGACTTTTACCCAGCTCCCATGGTGTGCCAGGTCCTAAGGCATTTCCACAACTTACCCTCTGACTGCCTGGAGGACAGATTGGCCCAAGGAGTTAAATATATGTCTAACAAAATCAATTAGTGCACAACAAAAATGATGATTTAATCCTTAGGGGAACTCCCATTTAAAATCGATGAAACTTGTAAATAGGGGCACCCATGAAATTAAGATACTTTGCCTGTTATTCAACCGAAGATATCTTTTATTTTAAGAATAAACTCAATAGCAATACAAACAGTGCATTTAAACTGTGCCAGACAGATGCCCTATGCCTCATGGAACTTCTACATCATTAACTGCCACAAATCAAAAGGACTGTCATTGTTTTTAATAGGATTACATAGAACTCAGTAACAGGAAGACTAGCTTTAGACTGAGTAACTGGCCAGTAATTTGGATGTTTAACTAAATGATTGGCTTCCAAATTGACAGGTCATCCTCACTGAACTACCACTATTCCATGAATTTTCATGACCAGGATCACAATGGTTCATTTGCATGTGTGAAATTCCACTGTGAGGCTGGCTTTTGAACTGGTTAGCTCAGCCAAAGATTAGTTTCACAGTGCCATGCATTCATGCCCTAGAAATACCTTCGCATGAGGATAGCATAGATCTTCCCAGACCCCTCTATTTAAATGCATTCTTCAACAGCAAGGATCAATCAACAAAAAGGTAATGACTATACTGTGAATAGAGGAGGGAATTGGAACACTTGAAAACTAAGATTAGTACCAAAAAGACTTGGGTTAGGACAGTGAAATGTAAAGTCTTCAAATCTCAAAACAAGGTTTGGATACGCATGGGAGTATTGCTAAGACTAACTTCTACTGTATTCAGTGAATACCCTGGTATCAATACCACCATTCCTAAGAATCATTGACCCTTGGTTATGTATAATACAAAGGGACTGAGGCAACAAACTCAAGACCATGTGACTAAGTCTTTCCCTTAAGAAGTGTATGGCCTTGTAATAGGGGCATAGGCAAAAGTAAAAAATCAAATAATCCACTAACTTATCATGTGCCAGTTATCTTGCAACAAGACTGATATAGCAGTGATGTAATGAATATCTCAAAGATGAGAAAATCTTAATATAGGAATGTTATGTCACTGCCCATGGGAATGGAACTAGAAAGTGGTGTAGAACCATGTATGCCTATTTTTTTTTTTTGAAGATTATTTTATTTATGCATACAGAACTGTGGTACAGGCCAGTGGTGCAGGTGCAGGAGAGGACTCGCCAAAGACAGAGCAGCGAGCAGAACAGGTAGGTCTACGAAGTACACTGCTGAGGGGAGCAGCGGGCAGGTCTAGAGAAGGTTGCTGCGCCACTTGGATCACCTCTGGAATGGGGATCCACCTCACACTGAAGTAGCTGTATCTGGCTTGCAGAGCTGCGGTCTAACCCGTCACGCCACCAGGGTGAGTCTTTGTCTATTATTATAAAATACTTACTAAAAAGATGATTCCCCAAATATATTTATTGTAATACATAATCTAAAAATGTAATAAGAAATATAAACATCTAGTGATACATAATTGTATCATTAAACAAGGGAATATATAAATCATGAGATGTTATAGGGTATGGAAACATACATCTGAAGACGTGTGATCTTATACCTCTGAGCCACATATAGTGCTGTAAAGCAATGATACATCAATAAAAAAATAAATAAAATCTACTGTACATGAATACTAAGCAAAATTTTGCTCAAAGAAAAACAACTTATGAAACCATAAGAACAGTATGATCCCATTGTTGCATATATTAGAACATGTATGTACCCATACAGTAAAATAAAGCAGTGATTATCTTTGGTTGTGAGATTATTAGTAATTTTCTCCTATGATTTCTGGCACATCCCCAAACTTTTTCTTTGAGCTTTTATTACTTGCATAATTAGAAAAGCCCAAGTACAATTTTAAAACTATATAAGGGGTCATCTATGCCTATATATGGTAATTGATACCAACAATGAGATCAGAGGAATTCCAAACATCAGGCACTTAAAGAAAACAAGAAAAGCTCTATGAGGGTGATGACTTTTGAAGGAAAGGCATGTCAAAAGAAAGGGAAGGAACGAAAGAAGGCAAGGGTGTAACAGGGCAAAGACCCTGAGACAGAAATTGGAAAGATTCAGTTTGGGGAACAACAAGCTAGTTTGGCTACAATGAGAAGTTCCACTGAGGAAGGCATCCAGACATAATTGATATTATTTCTATTATGGATCAACTTTTAAAAAATGGAGAGTGAAGGGGCTCAGAAGCTCAGTGGATATGTGGAGGACTACGGGTGACTTGGGGTGTGTGCAGTGTGGTAACATACAAGAGGTATGAGCCTATACTTCTGAATCATATACAGTATATTGAAACCATGTTACCTCGTTCAAATAATTTATATAAAAGATGGAAGTAAGTAAAACTAACATGCCTTATGTGACAACATCTCTAAGTCATAATGGAACAGAGCACCAGGCAAATCCTTTGGCTTGGACCCCAGCTTCCTAAGCAGCTTCACAGTGCAATTTCACACATGAGGAGATAGGTAAGGGCCAAATTGTGGAAGCCCCAAAATGTCAAGCAAACAAATTGGACTTTGTCCTATAGACAGTGGGGCATCTCTGAAGTTTTGAGCAGGGGACGGTAGTAAGAGCAAAACGTTTTTTTGGTAAAATTAACCTAACAGCACTAGGTAAGTGGACTGGAAGAGCTATAATTGCATGTCCTTTTCTTATGTTTCTTCATGATTTTTTCATGAGGAGTCTAAATTCCTCAATTAGGATTTTAAACATCTTGAGAAGAAAAATTACGCCTTATATTTCTTCATATCTCTGGTATTCCCAAGCAGCAGAGGACTCTTTAAACAATTGTTAAAAGTGCCAGCTTTGGAATTAGAGAGCCTTTAAAGGAGTAACCTGACAACACTAAGCCTTGGAGTGCTTGCCTGAGGCCAGTAGTAGCCTCTTCCAAGGACAGTGACAAATATTAAGTGAGACTAAAATTTGCGTGTGTAAAACCTATAGAGAAGAATAGTGTATGCTTTGGTAACATGTGCTAGCAATCATTATCATGCCTAAGAAGTTATCAAGACAAGTTTGCTGGTGAAGATGATGATGTTGAAGCATAATATTGACTAGTTTAGTGAGTAAAAGAATGTGAGCTAAATAGAATTGCAAATTGTAACTATAAAGAAATTGCAAAGGTGATTATTTTATGTGCAAGGTTGGCCATTAGAAAAAAATAAAAGCAAAATTTGAGCCCTAATACCTACAGGAAACTAATACCTACAGAACCCAGCAGGACAGGTGTCTATAAGTCAAAATAAGCATTAAGCAAGTGAAAAGGAAAGAACCACCTGACATTGGCTTGCTGCACTAA
The DNA here is from genome assembly GCF_000260355.1 of Condylura cristata. NCBI lineage: Eukaryota > Metazoa > Chordata > Mammalia > Eulipotyphla > Talpidae > Condylura > Condylura cristata. The sequence goes on along the minus strand of NW_004567103.1, from coordinate 66,645,853 downwards.
TAAATGGTATTAGCATGAAGAATGAGCTTATGAGAATGAGTAATAATGACTGACAGATTCAGCCCAAAAACCTTCTCATTGAATTTCTGCTAATCAATATTGTCACGATGTAACCTTATTTTACAACAATATCCCCCTACATGTAGTTCAAATAGGCAGTCACTTCTACAACCCAGTTCTTAGAGAGAAACATGGTCTAGGTCAATAAAATGCAATGGATTGAAAATTACCAAATATATATATATATATATATGTAAGAATCCAAGTAATGAAATTAACCAAAAAACTACTGCTTACTACAAATGGTGGACTTAGAAAGTAAAGCAGGGTCTTCCAGGTAGCCTAGGGGTTAAGTCTCAGTCTGTCACTTCTACAGACTGAATTTGATCCCTGGCCAGGGAGGTGACCCACATGGTACGGCAGACCTCTTCTTTCTCACCCATTGTGAGAAATGTATTTTGGTCAATCTGCCTGTTCTTCTCTCCACTGTTTCTAGCGAGTCCTCTCATCCCCCCATCCCATACCTCTTGCCTACACCCCAGTTCTTCTATGCAAAATAACAACCACAGAAAAGGAAGTAAAGCAGTACTCTGAAAAGTGATGTATTTATTCTGACTCAGAGTAATATTTCAGTATAACAAAATAGCTGAGGAGTAAACAAAATTTTATAGTTCATTTATACAGCTAAGAAATGCTGAAAGAAAATTTTACATGTATCCAAAAGTAGACAGAGCAGTAGAATAAATCTCCAAAAATTCACTGGACATTTTGTAAAAAGATATCTGAAATGCTACTCTTATACATTTATAGCATCAGAAATTATACTGAAGGTAAAATAAAACTATATCAGATAGAAGTGACTTCTCATCAACATTTCATCTAACCATCCAATATACAGAAAATTAAAGAATTATAAAAGATAAATATATTCCTTTCCATGGAGAAAAGAACTGACCCACTAGATTTGATACCCCAAAATGAGTGCAACCAGGAATTATTTTAATGAGTCTAATTTCAGTTGTAGTTCATTTTCACTTACTTGACAACATAGCAGAGCTTTATTTACCTTTCTAAGTAAATCTGGGATCTGAGAATATTTTTTATCCCTATGAGATGACCCTTAACTGTAACTATAAAGAAATTAAAAGAGATCACAAATTATAATTAATCTCAAAAATATTCCTTCATATAAACTAATCTCTTCTTTCTCCTGAGTCAAGTTATTTAAAACTTCTACAAGTAAATCTACTCTCCCAGGTGAACACAAAAAGACCTGCCCTCTATATCCACAAAATTGATTTTTTGTTAGCTTTTAAATTCTTCAAAATCCTGAGGAAGGCTTTAAAAAGCCCCTGGCATTACAGTTGTCATTATTACCCCTATGGTTACAGACAATATATGTTTAAGCCAGTGATTGGCATTGTGATGAACTGAGTAAAATGATGTCTAAGCAGTAAATGACAGAAAACATGCATGTATATATATTATTGAAATTTTTTATTTCTGCATTAATTGCAGTTTATGAATTTCTCCATTGTCTTTTTTTCTTATATTTTTAATATCATGACTACAATTTTTTTTTAAAGATTTATTTATTTGTGCATACAGAACTGGGGTACAGGCCAGAGGCTCAGGGGCGGTGAGAGGCTTCACCAGAGACAG
>NW_004567103.1:66640425-66642451 GCF_000260355.1 Condylura cristata | reverse complement strand
GGGGGGGGGAGACTAACCCTGGAGAAGTAGTAGAGAGATACTAGTGCACAGATGTTTTTCTTCTTGCTTCCACATTCCACACTACTTCAGTCTGACCCCAAAACACAAATGCCAGCCAGAAGAAAGCCCACCCAAGAATCACGTAGATGCCAAATTGAATTAGTTAACTCCTGATTTAAATATAAGGATTTAAATATAGTACACTGAGTGGATCAATTCCTTAGGTTGCTATCAGACCACAGGTATATATAGTCTTTAACGAAGTTTTTCTTTAATATTTAAAGTCAATAATAACAAAGAAAAATATAATAAACCCACCCAAAGGTAGAATGCTAATACTTTGCTTCCAACTTGCTTCAGACTTTTCAAATAAAAGAAGTGAAACCGCAGAAAAAAGTCAAGTCTCTTCTGCCTCAACCCCGTTCTCTTCTCATCTTAGAAGTAATCACAACATACACTGACATGACTCCTTCCAGAAAGTAATCCTTCTCTCCTTTTACCACCTAAAATGTATACATAACAATTTATGTGTATAAGCAGAAATTGTGTAGCTTTGCATTTTCACACACAAATATTCTATGTATCATTCTGAAATTTTTCACTTTTCTTTTTTTTTTTTTTTAAAGATTTATTTATTCATACAGACTGAGGTACAGGCCAGAGATGCGGAGGGTGAGAGGCTTCACCAGAGACAGAGCAGGGAGCAGAACAGGCAGATCGACGAAGTACACTGCTGAGGGGAGCAGCGGGCGGGTCAGGAGAGGTCTGCCGCGCCATGTGGTCACCTCCGGGGCAGGCGGGAATCGAACTCATGCGGAGGTGGCTTAATCTTCTTAGTGCTGTGCTTTAATCCGCTGCGCCACCAGGGAGGACCTCACTTTTCTTTTTAAGATCTGTGCATGGTGGTTCATCTATAGATGTAATTCACACATATTAAATGCTAAATAGTAATGTTTTAAAGGTTTATTTATACATACAGAACTGGGGTACAAGCCAGAGGTGCAGGGGTGGCGAGAGGCATCACTGAAGAGTGGGGAGCAGAGCAAGTACACTGCGGAGGGGGCAGGCGGCAGGTCAGGAGATGTCTGCCCTGCCATGTGGGTCATCTGCCGGCCAGGATTGAACTAGCACTGAAGCGGCTGTGGCTCCCTTACAGTGCTTTTTCCAAACCCGTTGAACCATCAGGGAGGGCCAGTAATTATTTTTTTTTTAAACCTAGGAATTTCTGCTTGAAGAAGGAAAACTAAGCCCAACACCTTTTACCAGACTCCTCAGTACACACATAAGTATTTTTGTCCTCTATACTACACTTCATTGTAGTCGCAGTCATAATAATAAATGCTGGGAACATTCTTAATATTCCTGAATAAGGGGTTGTGGTGAATCAAAAGGAAGAGTTCTGTCTAAAACACATTTGCTTTGAAATGATGCAAGGTCTACTACCTACCTAAGAGAACTGAAGTAGGTGGTAAGTGTTTGGGTTTCATGGGAGAAATCAATACTAGAGATAGAAGTATAAGCCTGTAAGCATCATTTAAAGCCATGGAACTAGATGAAGTCATGTAGAGAGAAAAAGTAGATGAAGAAGATAAAATGGTCTTAAAAGGACTCTAACATTTATAGGAAGTATAAAGGAGAAGGTCTCACTGGGGGGTGGGGGGGGGACTGGGAAAGAATAGTCAAAAAGTGAGGCACTCTGGGGATTCTGGTATCAAGAAGATGTGCTTCAGGACTAGGAAATCTTTACTGGAATGGAGAGGATAAGATCCAGAGTAGAGACACAAAGAGTGAATTGGAGGTGAAGATATAAAGAAATTGTAGAATAAATATTTTTAGAAAAGTTTTGCTTTGGCAGGCAGAACAGACATGCTCTAGAAAGGTCTTTGTGAGCAATTAGAGTTTTTTCTTAATTTGGAAGGTATTTTTAGCATTTAGCATTTTATATACTAGTTGGGCCAGTTTAGAGGAGGAAATTAATGACACAAACAACTGCAGAATTAAAGATGGCAGGTACATATAAATGTGT
>NW_004567103.1:66600425-66635425 GCF_000260355.1 Condylura cristata | reverse complement strand
CCAGTGTACAGTGCTTATGACTATCTGACTATTCTCTTATCACTAATACTACCTAAGGATTTGATCCAGCTGCATGAAATTCTCACAGCTGTTGGCTCAATGGACCACTTAAGCACTCCAGCTGCAGAAACAACACACAATTCTTGAGGCGAAATCGCCCACCTTCTCCAGCTGCAAAATGCCTAATTGGGCATTTGAAGCTTTGCACTTGGCTATTTGACTACCCTACATTGCTTTTGTAATAGCTAGCTGTTGACAGTGTCCAAGAAAAAAAAAAATCTCTTTAGAGCTGAAAATGGGAAGTGGGGAATAATGAAAATCCATATATATTGAATAATTTTGGAAGTGTTTTTAACTATATTTGATAGATATCACAACATAGATCCTTGTTCTTATAAGTGCAAGTGAATACTATAAATTATGCCATCTTTGAAAGTTTTTATTAATATCAGCTCATTAATTACCCTAGATTAAGATACTTCATATATAAACATGACTTTTTTCCTTAAGCCAACCAATAATATTTTTCTCACTTCCATTTATATATGTGAATAGTCAACTTAGTAAATAAACTACCTGAAAAATGTATTCCTAAACTTATTTTCATAGCTGTTTCCTTTGAAACTCATTCCAGAGTAGGTACAGTTATCAAGGTAGAAATAAAATTTCAACAGAACTTTGACTTCCCTTAAATTTAAAGCTGAAGTCTTCTAAGTAGAGAAATTCGTCATTAGATGGAAGATTTCAAAAATGGATTTTTAGGTATCTTCTACCCTCTTAAAATATTTCTTACTGGCGAAAATGCAAAAAATAATTTGTTCATGAAACACAAGCACAGCTGTTAGACAAAAATATAGTAAGTATGGAAAGCAAGAGGAAGACTACAGTGGACATATATTATTGCCATTATGTGCATTACTTTATTAAGTCTATATACAATAACCTTTCAAGAGAAGTGGCATGATTCCCACTTTATAGAGAAGAAAATTTGAGGCCTGCATAGAGGTTAAATGATGAAGATGATAAAAATAAGTTAAGTGGTAGGGTTCAAACACAATGCCTCATTTGCCTGCTTTGTTCTATATTCACCTACTGCTTAATTAGAATAAAAGAGATAATAAAAAAACTTGATATGAAAATCATGGCCATTTGGAACCTATGTAGTTTGGCTCACCATTCCAATTATAGATATAGTTAAAGCTAATGAATTAAATCAGGTGGGGCTAAAAAATGTCTAAAAGAAACAACTGAAGAAAATGCATACCCCATTTATCAACTGTTACACCATAAGGTACTTCCTAATTCACCTCATTTCTCACTGTCTCCCCAATTTCAGTCTTGTAGAAGAAAGTGTAAGCAATAGGATTGAAGAAGGGACCTTCCACTTCAACAGAGTCAATAAATAAAAGCATTATAGAGTCAGAGATAAAATCTTCTCTGTGTCCTCAAGCTACAGTTCATTCATTGGGACTGGCTTACATCCTCTAAAGATTTTGTTTCAAGTTGTTGCTTAGTTCTGTGTATCTAAGTTTGAAAAACATTACATGCATTATCACTTAACAAATGGATGAGTCCTGGGCTAATTACTACACACTGTTGGCCATTTTCATCCCACTCAGTCTCTCAGGGTAGTCAGTTGAGTCCCTTTATTATAAGCCAGGTGACTCAACTGTATCTCATGGCACAGAAAATAGCCCTCACATAAATAGCCCTCACATACAACTGCCTGTCAAACTCACGTCCCTCCACCAATATAGGCAGTACAGCCTAAACCTGCTGTCAGCTCAAATGCAAATGATGGAGAGTTAATCATGTTGTCTTTATAAACAAAGAAGATCACATCAATTTTCATATCATTTTCTATTTCCAGTATGAACATCTCAGTAGTCTTTAATCAAGTCGTAATTTCTGAGTTCATTCCAGTCTCGTGGGCCTCAGAAATGTGCTCCGGGGCAGAAAAAGAATGGCTGGATAATGTGCTAGAGGACACAGGCAGCCAAGGCACAAACCCGCTCTGGGTGCCGCTGGCTCCTTGATTCCCTCTCTTCCTACCTCCTCCTCTTCCCCAAAGATTGGGTTAGTGGCTTGGGTAACCTTCTGTTTCCCAATTTCCCTAACAATATTTTATCAGGAGCTTGATACTCATTTTACTAATTGCTAATTAACCAAGACCGATCCCTTAAGAATCCTTGACAATGTAAGTAAAAAAAATCTCACTTCCTCTTCTCGCATGAAGTGTGGGACAAATGCCTTCTGCCTTACTCCAATGATGAGCTGAAGGTTACACATAAGAAATATATATAACTCAGATGTCATGATGGCTCTTAAGTACTAAGGGAACAATTAAGATTGCCTGTTAAGAGTCCATGGCCTACTGAAAATTTCAGAACCTCTCTCTGGCATACAAAAATGCTAACAATAGCTGAATTAAAGGTTACATACTATACTTACCACAGCTTTCAGCAAATTATTGCAGAAATAAAGAACCACCAGTTAGCATATAAAACCCAAATAAACAAAGCAGATATTTACCTAGTCATGTTTCTCTACAAAGAGGGTCAGTGAATATTACAAAATATTATCATTTCTATGATAAAGAGAAGGGGGAAATATGTATGAACCTTAGGCTCAAAATATCCGATCAACAGCAAAATTCAGTTTAATATACACAGTGCTCATCAGTTATGAAATAAAAATTGAATTAAATTAAGTAAACCCCTGCACCATAGAACATTTCTGAGCAGAGTAGGGATGATCTAGGAATTAGATCAAAGGAACCATGTAGAGTTTCACCCTATTATTTAAGGTAGGAATCTGACTAGATAGGATTGCCTCAAAGCAGGAAGGAAAGACAACACTGAGCATAGATTTGGTGAAAGACACATCTATCATCTAAATATCCCCTCTGCAAAGCTATGGGGAATACATGATTTTTTCCCCTATTATTATTTATAGGGTGAATTTAGTAATGTAGAGTAAGTCTACTTTGTTCAAAATGATTTTGGCCAGTTCCAACGGACCTCCTTATGAGGCACCTCATCTACAGGGCAGTCCCATGGCTTGAAGAAAAGGAAGTGAAGGGGCAATGTGTTGACAAATCCCTAAGCTATTTAATAAGATGAATATGAAACACAGTTTTTTGCAACAACTTCTCAAATCTCATATGAATGGCAAGAAAATATTCTTATGAATATTTTATATTACCATTACCTATATTAAATGATTTCTCAAATTTAAAAAAAGAAAGAAAATTACAAATTCTGATGGATAGCCTTATTTTTCTTATGAAGAACTTGGAAAAGCAGATCTCTGTATCTCCATTATGCCAAAACGAAGACATGGGAGAAAGTGCTTATGTCTTTCAAGAGAATTCAAGTCTTCCTTTTCCTATAACCCCTGAAACACTGAGGTCAGATAAATTACTGTGTACTTAGTATACCTAAAATTTTGAGATGTGGAAAGACACATTTGGGGAAACAGACCCCAAATAGAAGAACTCTCACAGAGCTCCAGTAATAATTGAGCTCGTTAGCAAAACTAACCTTGGTTTTCCTCATGTGTTTAGTCCTTCTTTGAAACTGAAGTGCCCACCTCACCTAAGAACAGGCTTTTATGTGAGACATGGAGGTGAACCTAGAAATCCAGTAAGTCAACTCATTCTAATGATCAAGCCCTCTTGAAACACTTTAACAATTGTGTTGCTATGTGTACTGGGTCAAATTGAAATCTCTCACATTTGATATTAATGGTCATTTTTTTCTAACTGATTCTTAAGAAAAAATAGAGGAACCATTTCTTTCACTATGGAATCTAGCAAGCAAACATCATGAACTTGCATTGCCAGGGAGAAGACATGATGAACTCCAGCTCAGAATCATATTGAATCAGGTTCAATTCAGGACATAAAATGAAATGAAAAGCCCAAACTAATTAGATTGTAATGAGCAGTTCATATGCCTTATGTTGTTTTATCACGTGCAGTAGGTGCTGTATCCCCACAGTGAATGACTTCAAGCAAGTCATCAGCTTGTACTGTGTTCAAGAATGCTAATCAGAAGGAAAAGGGTCTTTTTATGATATGCTTGAAGAAAACAAGATTGATTGTAGCTTCTTGATCATAGCAGTGCCAGTGGAATGGCTTTATCTCTATTAAACTTCACTTGCATTTCTGGAAACCATGGAGTGTCCTAATGAGACAGGCAGAAATAAAGGAGTTCATTAGTGCAAAATTGCTAAACTTGAAATGTCATGTAACAAGTTGGGTGCTGATATTCTGACAAATATTCAGACTGGGTTTGAAACTCAAATACCAGTTTGATTTCTTCAGTCATTGCTTTCCACCTCTCAGATACCACATTAATGTTTGATGAATCCCTAAATCTGAAATTCAGGAGCCTTTTTACTTGTATAAGTAAATACCTTATAGCCCCACTCCCACCCCCCCAAAACAAAAACAAAACAGAAAACCTTACAGTTGTCATAAGGTACCAAAATGCTCTCCAATACAGCATAGCCATAAGGGAACTATGTTAAACTAAACCAAAAGAAACATAAACTAACAAAAGTAGTATACCATTTTCTGTGTGCAAGCCATTGCCAATTTGCTCTTGATCCCTTACCAACTCTACCCCTGCTCTGCTTTGTATCTCTAGGAATTACATTTCCCAGACTCCTCTACGAACTAAATTTTGGTAGGTTTAGCCAAGGAGACACAATGGCAGAATCCTGGGAGTAGAAAAACAGGATGAATCAGGATTTGTTTTTTGGTTCTTTCTCTGCTGTGATTTTGCCATTGGCAAAGACTGTCCTCTCTGTGATTGTGGCTCCTGAATACTCTCTCCCCTCAGAGGTAACAGCTCCAATCGGGAGATTTTCCGTAAGAATTCAATTCCCCAGGAGTAGTCTTCATCCCCAGCTGGGAAAACAATACCTACTCCAGGTCTCCTTTCAACCACTAGGATGTCGGTGACTTCCTCCTGTTTCTAATTTTTGGATTCCCTCACCATTACTTTGTCAAAAATCCCATCATTGAAGTGACCAACTCCCTGTTTGAAATTGACTCTGTTTGAAATATCTACGGTGGTTTCTGTTTTCCTGCCTGGACCATGACTGATAGAATGGTTTTAGTTCTGAGTTTCCTTCTGAAGAAACAGCATTTCCTTTGAAATTACCTTCATGAGAAAATAATCAAATGAAGATTAGAGAAAACCTGCTGAAAGAAACAATTTAACACCAAGTTCTTTATAAGACAATTCCCCCACAAAATAGTTTATGTACATCTGATAAAGGGGTCTTTTAAAATGGTATCAATGAGAAGTCTTCGAACATTTGAATGTCTGCACACTTCTAACCTCTACATATTTTCTCTAAATAACTTTATATTGTGTTTAACTACCACTTAATTTGCTGCTAAAGTTATGTTTTAAAAATCCATATTTAACATCCTGTCTTTTATTTGTTTTCTACAGCACATGCTAACCTTTATTAGCAGTATTCTAGTAAAATATAATAATCTTGGATAAATTTCAAATTCAAAAATGAAAGGAGGCTGCCATTTTGGTGGTGATCATGATGTGCTACATGCAGACACCCAAGTATAATGCTATGCACCTCAAATTTATATAATTTTGTCAATGAATGTAACTTCAATAAAAGTGAAAATGACTGTATTTCATGACTATGTGAGTTGCAGGACATATTTCTGTTAGGAAAAGAAACACTCTAACCCTTCCCCATTTTGTCTAGCCTATCTCCTATTAGAAAAACATGAACCAACAGAAGATTTAAAGAGAAGTGGGTAAATATTTAGCCTATCTTTAATTATTTTTTAATACTGAATTTACATTTCCACATAGTTGGAATTTTCTCTCAGTGACTTGGCAACTAAAAATTCTCCTTACCCTTTGACTTCCAGTTTCCACAAGCAACCCTTCAACAGTAGTATTGCAAGATTGGTTTTATTAACAATTAAACATGAGTATTCTGACTTGCTTTTACTGTAGTTATTTACATTTACATCAAAAATAGTAATGCAAGCCCTTAATTTCTTGTCAATGCCAAAGTTGATAGCTCCAAAAGCACATTTTGAAATCCTCTCACCAAAATTCATTTAAAAACCAGAAGTGCTCAACAGAGGCCCATTGTAGCAAATGGCCCGTGCTTTTTAAAGATAAGGCACCTAAATTTTAATATGGAAGTAGCCCAACACGTAAACTGATGACCAGCAAATAATTATGCATTGGGCCCATCTTGATAACAAGCCCAGTCAGCGTCATCATTGCTTTTCCCACTTTAACTTTTGTTAATAAACCCTTCTTCACTCCAGCATATTTTGGGAGCTCAAATAATTTAAACCAGCCCTTACAAAATCAACCTAAGTTGACAGACATGATCCTCAAAGGAAGGGCTTCTCCCTGAAGCTGGAAAATTCCAAGAACAATTAGAACCACTTGAGATAAAAGCATCAGTCCCACAGAAGCTGAGAAATTTAACTAGTAGTTCTGATGCTCTCTGTCTAGAAAGGGTGGCTGTTCTAGTTTGTAGGGCAGCCATAACAAAATGCCACAGACTGGGTAGCTCATGGCTCTGGAAAAGGCTAGACATCCAAGATACTGGTGGGTTGACTTCTCCTGAGCCCTGATGGCCGTCATCTTAGGAGTCTTGAGACTCATTGCTCTGTGCATCCCTGGTGTCTGTTTTCAAGTTTCTGCTTCTCTTGACACCAATCAGATTGGATTAGGGTCCCTAATAACTGTATTTTAACTTAATTGCCTCTTTAAGTTATTTTAACCTGCCTCCAAGTATGGTCCCATGGTGAAGTAATAGGAGTTAGAAGTTCAGCAAATGAAATATAACAGGACACAACTCGGCCTATATCAATGAGACTGGAGAAATTTATTGTGGTTTTCTGTATACTCTGTTTTATGCTGATTTTGTCCTCATTTGGTGATTCACTCAGTGAAGGTCTTCATTCTTAAGGATCCTTTATTCTTCATTTCTACCAAAACTCTCCAAAGTGTGAAAACTTCATGCTCTCTATGATAAAATTACAACTGGGGCCCTCCCTGTTGGCGCAATGGGTTAGGATACAACACTGCAAGCGGGCCACAGCCGCTTCAGTGCAAGTTTGATTCCAGGCCCCAGAGGTGACCCACATGGTACAGCAGACCTCTCATGACCCGCTGTGCTCTCCCCTCGATCTGCCTGTTCTGCTCCACATTCTGTCTCTGGTGAAGCCTCTCAGCTCCCCTCCCCCTCTAGCTTGTACCCCAGTTCTGTACACATAAATAAATAAATCTTAAAATAAATAAATAAAATTCAACTAAGTTTTATGTGTTAACATACACAACTATATTCACCGTGACATAGATCACTGAGCATTAATCAAGAAGTATTAAATTGTTTTTATGAAATTGCAGACACAACCAAATCAAACCCAGGTGATAATTTGTATCTTTCCATGAACTCTGAAATAGCATAACAACTGGAGTCACCTACTTATGAAGTCTATGTTGGTTCTTCCCCTCTGATATTGTCTTCATTATCATTTAAGCCTACCTGACATTTTCTTTTTTGTTGTGCATTTACCAAGCGACAGCGGGATGCTACATTTAAGGAAGCCACTAAAAGTTGGTAAGTAGTGTTTGAATACAAATCTCCAACACAGAGCTGCTAGAAATTATGTTTATGATTCAATAAATGAGTTTTTTGACTATTGCCCAAACTGTGCCCCAGCATGACCTGGGTGGACTAATCCTGCTAGGGGTACTATTTTTGGATGTCATAAATCTAAGCTTCTGGCTATTTCTAGTCATTAAACATCCCATGAAACTTTTCATAACACTAAGGGTTTTTAATCCCCAGCTTCTGGCCATATTCCAACTGGAATAGTTATGTTCTGCTTACTGTACCTAAATTCTCATGTAGACTTATGAGAGACTCATATTATATCATCTTCCCAATTAAATTGTAATCTATAGAGTGTGCTGTTTAGTTTGAAACATGACAGAATACAAGTGCTATATAATTCTATAACTTATATTCTTAATCAAACTAAATCCCATCATTATATTTATTCTGTGGGGCCTTTGAAATAACTTGTGTGGTTAAATGCAATCAATAAGTGCTAAGTGTTACGTTGTCTTAAATCATGAAAAGCTGAACCCAGGAGTTCACCAGAAGAGTCTCTTTTCTAACAACAGGAAAATAGAGCCTCTTTGCCTGAATTTCATTACTGTTCACATGGTTGTTTGGGAATTTGGTTTCAACTCAGAAACACACAAAATGTTACAGACAACTTGAATGCATTAGGCTCTTTGATTATATGGGAAGTTAAGAAGAATGAAAAGCTGGTCTTCCATACCCACATGAGTGAAGTTTCCAGTTTATAGCTGTAAGGAGAAAAGAATACCAATTTTTCAAAGATCTCATCACCTAACATTCAAAGGATAAACAAAATTATCTCACTGGGGAGTTCCTAAAACCTAAAAGGGCTCTAAATGAGCCAAGGGTACAAGCTGCTCTCTCCAGAGGAGGGTTTAGCTAGCATCTAGTGCCAAGGTCAAGGACCTGGCATGAGATGTGGGCATAATGGTGGGCCCTGTCATAGCGATTGCTAGCTTTTGCCAGCCCCAGCATTGCAGAAATAACAGACTCTACTGTACTCCACGAAATAATCCTGGGAGGTGCCAAGAGTTGGAGAAGGCTTGTGTTCTCATTACTATTCAAGCTGCCTGACATCTCTTGAGCAATGGGACAGATAATAGGTAACTGAACTGATCTTTTGCAGTCAGGGCTTGGGAAATATTCTTTTAAAACGCCTAGACTCATTCTCTGATTGTGATTCTTACCCATATGACTTCAGGACGCTCACATGTCTGGTAGGTTGTCCTAGGTGAGGGTTGCTTCTGTTTCCCAGCAGAATGAAGTGGTCAAAATATGGAGAGGTATTGCCACCACTAAAGGCAATAGTCTCTATTTACAACCCTTTCTTACCTCTTACATGAAGAACACAGAACTTGTATATCCAACCTGCATTTTTTTCAGCACATAAAGACTACTGATTCTCTCATTCCATGTAAAGGGATAAATGGAAACAGAAATTCTGGAGCCCTTGAAATTCAGTTTATTTACAAATTTCTTCTCCCCCTACTTAATTTTGTTTTATTACTATCAAAATAACATTCCTCAATGGCTAAACAAAACTCCACTATTTGGAATAGACTTCCAAATATTGATTGAACAGCTTCCCTCTGGTCAATAGGACAGTAAATAATCTGTATCATCTAATACAGATATAAGAAAGATTTGATCTAAAGAAAGATAGCTCAGAAAAATAGAGATACAAAGCTTTAAAGAGCCAGCATATATTTAGTATTTTACTGTACATTTAATTCCAAGAATTTTCACCCTTTCTCAAAAAAAAATATAGCAAACTGGAAAACTATGAAAATGTATTTGGTGAGAACTTAAGAGTTATATTCTCATTTAAGCTGTTTCCACTTTTTCTCCTCTTCAAATTTTGAAGCACTGTCTTTAAAACTGTTACATACCCAGAAGGGTTGGCAGAATTAGGATTGGAATAAAATAGGATATGATTTGTAAAATCATCTTCATATATTTGAATAAGGTATGCTTTTCCCTCTCAAACTTACTCTGTAAAATGGCTCTTATAGCAGTTGTTAACACCATAGTGTGAATATGAGGCAATGTGCTATCTCTCTCAGTAATATTTGCATTTTGGATCTCATTTCTAATTGTGGAGTGAAATAATCTGTTCCAGATAAAAGAGTTTTAAGTTTAAGCCCAGAAATTATTTTTGAGCTCTACTTGATCACCTTTTTTTTTTTTTTGGGTAGCTTGAAGGAAAGACTCAGAAAGTAGCTTTTCTTGAGAAAATATTATCTTTCTGCCAATTTTGCTTTACAAAACTACATTGTTTTACATTATGTATGTTAATCGATGCACTTGGAGACTGTAGAAGCTGGAAGAACATTAAAGTTTATCTTATCCAAACCCCTCATCCAGAGATTTTAAAATAATAAACCTACAGCTGTCTTTAAACTAATCTTTAATACAAACATCCCACTGTACCAAAATGGTCTTTCTCCAGATGAATCTCCATAAGTGACATTATTAGTAATTTTTTCTAATATATATGCCTTTATATCTATACCTGTCTATTTGCACAAGTCCAGAGATAACAATACTTGAGGTGATGATAGAGAACCATCCACATGGGTTATGTGCTGGGAATTGTTTGCTTCATTTTGGCAATAGAGGTTCTTTAAGCAATATGTGATTTCTAACAGTATTTCCTTGCTGGCCAATAGTAAGCAAGTGTGAAACAGCAGGATGGAGTCGAGGATAAAACCATGACCCTAGAAAGAGAGCACTGGACCACATAGGGTAAAGCCTCTGATCTGAACTTCATTAGCACAGTGTTCTAAACATGGACCTAATCAGTCACAGAAACGTACAAATAAGAACACACACATTTTCATGTGAAGTCCCTTAACCATCATTGGTTCACTTTTCAGCAAATGAATGTTAACGCATTATCAAGTTTGCAAGCATTTATTCAAGTCATCAGATATATTAAGAACCCTCCCTTTATGTGACTAAAGATTATGTTGAGCTGCTGGCTGGTGATATGAACAAGCAACTAAAAAGCAGAGTGGAATTTATTCATATTATTAATAACAGATTTCACATAGGTCCTGGCATCATCTACAAGGCTTAACACTCCAAAGTTAGAGATCATGAGTTACCCATGATATGATGGAATTTGGTTTTAATGAGTAGATTTCTTCTTAACTCATGTTGTCATGTGGAGCTGTGATGTCACCTAAATGTAGTTAAGTCTTAAAAGGTGCCATATTCTCCTCATAAAATATTATTAGCATTTTACTAGGCTCCTGTATCCTATAATAAAAAGCAAAAAGAGAATCCAGATCTCTACACTTCTCTTAGCTATGATAGAAATGAGCTTAACATAGATTCAAGAAAAGAAACAGTTTGTATGATTATGTAAGTAAGGCGATACTGCTTGGGGTTTAGAGAGAATAAATTCAGAAGAGAACATGCATACAATATATAAATGTCTGAATCTTAAGGAACCTAAAATTTAACTGGGTTCTTTTTTCTGTTAACTACATGTTTTGAGTCAGAATATATCTTGAGGAAGTATATAGAAGACCAATTCTAAAGAACACTGAACTTCCAAGTTCCAATCTTGTTTTTGTTGTTTTTAATTAAAATGTATCTATCTAAGAGAGACCTATTCAGTGATACAGCATATAACACAGAAGAAAGATGCCAGTAGTTTGCCAGAAGTCTAAAGGCCTACAGCCATTACGTGAGATCTAACCAAAGCAAATTTGCATCATTTCATGGAACCGAGACAGTTTCAAGAATTTCAAGCACAATAAGCTTCAAAACTGAAGAAAAATCACCCAGATATTCACTGTAGTTATTTTTACAGAAGGAATTTGACTCAACTAACCATTCTAGAGAACAATTCCAGATTCTAGAGAATCCACTCTGCGTTAAGTCAATGTTGGTAGCAGGCACCCATAATGTAGGATCCTGTGCTACCTGAGGATTTATCACACAAATGTGCACCTAGTAGGTGCCTAATATGTAGTTACTTAAGAGTATTGAATTTTTAATATTTAGTTTAATATTGTCATTATCTTCTTTCACTTTTATTCCAAATTCACCTAGAGCCCATCAGTTGGTGATCACTTGGTACTTAGTTTCCTGAGTCTAGAAATAGAATGAGCCATTTAGTAATCTTAGAAATAGAGAGCTAATTTATTTGTGCTAAATCCAATTCATGGTTGATTAAATCCATCCTCAGTTTAACCTGGGGGAAAAGATATAGAGCCAATAGGTATGAAAAGGATAGGCTAAGGCAACTTTTTTTTTTATGCTTCTTGGAATTCATTTACATATAATCAGCTTCATTATTTATAACTAGTTGCCATAGATGACTCTCCAAACCTAAAGCAGAGAATTTTGAAGGAAGCAGAACAATACTAATATCCATTAAGTCAGATAACTAAAATCTGACCATTATGTAAAATATATGTAAGTCAATTGGTTTGCTATACTCAAATTTAGTTGAACTAGTCCTTTTCACAGTTTCTATATGGGAAGTAGCATTAAGCTGCTTTGTGCATAAGGGTATCCACCAAGTCAACCAAAACAGAAGACCATTTACCAAAAAGAAACAAATTTCTTTCTCCTAAATATGTTATTGACAATACAATCAGGCAGTGACATTGGTAGTGCTGATGGGACATGAATGGAGCCAGGAACAGTGGCTTTGAAGAACTAAGCTGGAAACATTCTCAAATAAGAACCTGCCCAACTTTAGAGTGAAGGGTTTTGTAAAGTCAAAGTGCTCCTAGCTTCCAGTATTCAGTTCCAAAATATCTCTTTTATAAAAGAAAATCATTCAGATCAATGAAATGGTAAAAGCTTAAATGAGGAAAATAAAGATGAGTTTTGAAATTTGGAACAAATAAAATTTAAAAAACCAAAAAAACATCAATTTGTTCAATGTTTTCCTTAAATAAAACATATGAATGGATACATCTGATGAACACAGTATACTCAGGCGAGAGTGATCACACCAAAGTAAACTAATACCGAATTCTCTTATACTTATTTGGGTTTCTTATCTGTTAGTAAGCTTCATCCTTCATTGTAGTTTATTGGACAATGAAATCCTCAGTGTGAAGATACTAGCCAAAAAGATCAGGAATAGAAGTACTGGTAGCCCCTCGGACTAAATCAGAGAAAGTTGTAATGCTACTGAGATGACCTGTGCATGATTTTGCAGAAGCAACACCCAGACCAAGCATCTGAAAAGTGCCAAACTCTCCAAAACTTCTACATAGAGAAAATGCTTAAGGAAAGAACTATAAAATTCTGCTTTAAACTAGAGGTAGCCTTGCAAGTAATTACATGCCCAGTTGCTCAGGGTGATAAATTACACTTGCTCATGCTTTTTATACTTTTCCTATGACTTACAAGAAGATCATAGGTAATCTTTTTCTTTCTACTGATACTAGTAAAGTTGCACACAGACTCTACATGTCAGTCTGGAATAAAAAATGTTGTGATCTGTAGTCAGAACAGGTGGTGAGAAAATGAAACAGCTATTATGTTAACCTGAAATGTAGGAGGGGTAAATGGTAGTGTAGAGACTCATGATGACCAGTTCACACCAATGGTAGTGCAGCTGTGCAAAATAAAATTCCATTCTGATCAAAACTGCAATTGACAACCTGAAGACAAATGGAGGACTAAGAGACAGATCCTTGAGAAAGTTTGGCTCCCATAAGTTTAGCCATAGCACAACACAAGGAAAATAGAAGGCAGAATAAGGAGGAAAAGCAGCTGAGGTGTGATAAAAGGAGACTGTAAACATCAAGTCCATCAAATGAACTTCAAAACATGTGGGGGCCATAAAACTATCTTTGTAGGTTCAGAACTGACTTCTGGGAATAAGTCAAGGCCCCCGCCATCTTAATCATGAACATAACTTTCTCCCATAACCACACTGTTTGTATATTACTCACATTGTTTCACCACTGCCCAGGTAAATTGTAATTTTATTCAAAACCTCACTCTAAGCCAATCATCCCCATTTAAATATCTTCTATGGTATGTGTTCTTTCACAATGTCAGTGGCCTTATCAATCTCCCAAGCAAAGCATCATTTTGAAAATGAATACAAATATGAATTTTGATGATATTCCTCTCACAAATCAGCATTGTTTTGGTACAGAAAATGTACCATTGCTGAGATGTCTACCTTTACCTTGACTCCATCTAGTGTTGGATCCGCAATGTTAAATCCACTATGCCAATTTTTTAATTGGTTATTACAACAACCTCCAAAAAGTTCACTTTTCCCTTTTAGAATCTTAACATTTAAAAAGTTGTAGTTAGCTAGTTGTAGATAACTAGTCCAACTTCTCTCTCGTAGGAGAGCCTTTCAAAACCATCTTGATCAATCAGATCCAATTTTATAGTCAACTGTGGGAGAGGTATTAGTAAAATGATCTTTTATTATAATAATTATTATATCATTATTTCTTTATTATTCTTTATCATTTATTTTTTTATTTATTATTATTCTTTATCATATCATTATTATATCTCCTTGTCACACTTCCATGTGTTGGAGGAACACTCATATTACCTCTTTATGGTAGATGATCATCGCTTCTTTAATTAATCTTCACTTTCTCGGGTGTCATTGTCTTGGTTCCTTTTCTCATTTAACTTACAAGATTTTTTTTTTTTTTTATCATACCCATGACCCCAGCTGTCCTCTTCTGGAAATTCTTCATTCTACTCAAGCTTCTTTTTAAATGCCATACCTAGACACAATGTTCTGGTATATTCCAAGCAATACTGAAGACCAGAAGATTATAATTCCCAAGAAGTAGACATATTTTTCAGTCTACACTACCTAAGTTCTTGCTAGTTTTCTACATTATACTCTCACTTCTTAATGACTCTATCAACTTCTAAAACCCTCTTTTTGCTATTCTACATAATCATTACTATTAGTTCTATCTTCTAAAGACAATCATGTGGATGAAAGAGTATCATGACTTATTGTTCCAGTATGATGCCAAATTAATAGATAAACTCATGTTGAACCCAAAATTTAGTTAACAGTAATCAGCACTTACCAAAGATACTAGATATCATGGATTTAGCTTACTCCCATCTCACTAGGACATAAATAATTCAGGGGTTTAGGGAGAAGTAGAACAACTTAAACACCATGGGGATGAAAAGGTTTTATCTGACAAATGGCAAGAATTTCAGTTGGAGAAAATATAATCCAAAAGGAATAGTAGGAAATAAGTGTGGAAATATAAAGTTAGATAATATTACAGGTGTTTTAAAAAACAGATGTTTTTTATTTGGTAGACAGTGGGGGAAATTTAATATTTGAGCAAGTTAGTGATAATTGACAGTTTATATACATATAACAAATACATGTTTTGTTTTGTTTTTTAACTCTTGCAAATATCATCTCATTTATTCAAGACCTACTCTACAAAGAATGGTCATAGTGCCAGGAAAGATGGAGTCAGAGCAAGTACAAGAGGCTTCAGTGCTAGGAAAGACCTTCTGAGCTGTTATGGATTTCAGTAAAGAGATAACAAAGATTAACTAGATTGTGGTGGCTAGAATAAAGAAAAGGAAAGCCAAGATGCCGTTGACAATGAAAAAGTAGCTGGATTTGATAGCTGATTGGATGTGGGAAGTAATAAAGTAAAGGAAATCAATCATGACCCTACAATCTGACTCTTAATAACTAGCAGAATGGTAGTTTTCTTAGTAACATCAAAGCAAAACAGCAACAGAAGCAGGGGTGTGTTTTCACTGTGTTGAAAATGATAGGTTGTTTTTGATTACATTAATATGAATGTGTCTCTGGGACATCTAGACAAAAATGTTCTAGAACAGAGAGCTGTGAGTGTGTGGCATGTTGGAGTCATATTGACACAGAGCTATTGAAGATGAGGTACTACTAGATAAAGTTATAGAAATAAATAAGAATTCCAAGGAATGAGTGGGGGCAGGGAAAGTAGAAAGTTTTTCAAAACAACTGGCATAAGAAGGGCATCATCAGCAAGATAAGAAGTAAATAGATTTTGAGTTGTCACCAAAGACAATGAAGGGAAGAATGTGAGGAGCATGTGTGAGCAAAAAGGAGCATTTGATTTTATAGAGTTTAGAATGATAAAGCTCTGGCCCAGTCATAGTATACTTAACCACATTGACACAAATGCTCCAGAAAGAGCGATCCCACAATTTCTGCCTAGGATTAGGATGGTTTCTGGAATCTGGAACAAGTTCAAAGCTTCAGGGACTTCCAGTCACCACAGCAATGAAGATCTTTTTGATCATGGTTGTAAAGTCTGATTTTGACAATAAGAATGCATAGGAGACTCTCATGAATAATAGCTTCAACCATTATATGTGGTAGCTGGTGTGGATGATGTAAAAGGAAAACTGCAAGTCATAAAGGAATGATGAATAAAAAAAATAATGTAGTGGATGAGAAAAACTAACCTGATGGGATTTTTTCACGGGGTGGGGCGGGGGTGGGAGGAGGGAAGGATGGAAGGTTGAGGAAAAGTTTGTATCTCCAGGGGATGGAAATAAAAACAAATATGAACACAGAAAAGCCAATGAAAACAGACTCAGTCATGAAATTATGGGACCTTATGTGGAAGAAAAACATAGGTGACACACAGAGAATATCAGAGAAAAGCCCATGAAGGTGTACAGCAGTGAATATACTAATTGCAGAGTCCAAAAACCTCCATTTTAGTTCTCATTTTGCCCCCAATCTACCTACAAGGGCTAGGTAAGTGCTCTTCTCCCTGAATCTCAATAACAGGTGAGAAGGCCTAGAACCTTCTAACATATCTAATCAGGATCTAAGAGAACACAGAGATGTGATGGGGTTAGAAAAGGACAATTGGAAAGGAAAAACTTCATGTGCTCAAGATATTAAGAAGCAGCATAACCCAATAATGGCTATGATGGGGGTGTCATTTGGGACATTAGCACAGAATAAGCACCAGCTGAGGAAATGTCTGAGTACAGAGAGATCAGGAGGACTCAACATAGTCAAAAACCTTTGTATCAAACCGGTTCTGAGTTTTGGCTGAGCCACTTTTAAGTTCTGGGGCCTTGTATAAACAAGTTCTCTCTAAAACTCTCCATCTATAAAATGAGGATTAAGCTTTACTTGTCACAGTAGAAGAAAGTAAGGGATTTTTAGAAAAAAATTAAGAAGATAATAAACAGCACTTGTTAAATTGTCAGGTATATAAGTCAAACAGACTCACTGTACTTGAAATAAACAGAAGACATAGTTGAGGTTAAATAGTGTAAGTTCATAGTGACATCCAGCCAATAAGTGTTTCCTGATTTCCCCACATTTTGTCTTGTTGAAGGAAGAGTAGATAAGGCAAATAATGAAATGGAGTAGTTGAAGCAGGGGAGGAAATTAAAGTGTTTCTGGGGACCAGATAAGTGTATGACTTAAAAGCTGATTGACTGACATAAAAGAAAGGAGAAAACATTTGAGTGAGAGAAGAATGGGAAGTTCAGAATTTGATGGGTCAAAGGCCTGAGGAGTGAGGAGTGTTAAAAAGGGTTGGGTGACACTTTAGAAGTTGTGCTAAAGGAAAGAAACATGAAGTACAAGGAATTGAATGGCATTCAATTCATTCAGCAAACTGTAAATAAAAAACAAGATGCAAATAAAATTTCTAGAATGATAGATTTTAGAAAATGTGTTTTCTGGCAAATTAACTTTATTATATATTGTTTTACACTTTTTGACCTTTTTGCCACCTTATGTATGATTTGTAAAATCAAAACGTGGAATGAAAATAAAACAAGTAGAGGCACTGAAAAAGAGGAGATTCAGAAGATGGCTTGGCACTTGAATTCTCCTTTTGAAGATAAGAGAGAGGCTCCATTTCTGGACATACCAAGACAAGAGCCCTCATCCAGTGCTGGTGCAAGGCATGGATGTCTTTTTCATAGTTTTGAAGAGGCAGCCGCAAGGATTGTCTGATAACATGATAACCGTATAACTGAGCCTCATGAACAAGTCCCTCAGTTACCATAACTTGCAGAAAACTTGAATCAAGTACCAGTCATGATTCAACACTATCTTATTTAGTCTCCACCATAACCCTATCAGAAACAGACTGTGATTATGCACATTTCAGTGATGAACTGAAGCACAGAGACGTGACATCACTTGCTTGAAGTCATGGAGCCAGGCAATGGCAGAGCCAAGATTAATTCCTCAGCACACGCCTTTAGCTGACATATTACAGAGAAATTTCAAAACAGAAGCAAATTTTCAGCAAATAGTTATGTTTTCATTCAAAGGAAAACACATGAATCATTTTTTTTTCTCTTGATATTTCACTTGTGCACTTCTACAGCTGATTCTTCACTGAATCTAACTTCTGAGATTCATTTGTAGTTTTGGTATGTTTTCTGTAAGAATGCATTTGAGCATCCAAGGTAGAAAGATTCATAAGATGGCCACTTTCAAATGCTGAACACAGATGTATAAAAATCTCCATTTTTTTGAGATAACAAACAGTAAAGTTAGGGATAAAGTCCTAAAAATGTAATTGTAGCTTGGTAACACTATTAAATATGTATACTGTGGTCTTTTGACAATTGTATTAATCCCTTTACAAAACCTTCAGAAGTTCCATCACAGAAGCATGGATGCTGTTTTGATCTATTTATTACTCTTAAGTGTTCAGAGAACTGTCCCTATTTTCTAATTAACACTTTTAAAGATAAAAAGCCATGTATTAAATCAATCTGAATGATGGTTGTTTGTGAATCCCACAAGATAAGGCAATTTGCATGTTCACTTTGTACTTACAAACTAAATCTGCACATCTCCAAAGCAGCCCCTGATAATGTAAACCTTTGGTGAGTGTTTGTAATTTGAAAGAAAGTTTGGCCTATGACAGAAGCAGTGCCAGGCATCTAAAGGGCTTCGTTAACCGACTGAACTCGATGAAGATGCAAAGATAGCCATTATTATTTCATATCGTTTGTGATAGAATTTGAAGAGAAGATTCTTTTTTCTCATTTCTTTTTTTTAAATAATATAATAGTTTATTTTTACATCATTTTGTGCCTTTTTCCTTCTCAGTTGAAGAGATTTTTAAAACACCCAGGATGACAGATTATTACCTTCCTATGGGGAACTAACACAATTCATTGCCCCCAACAGTTAACTGCTTTCAAAAGTAGCCAGTTGCCACTTACTTGGGGTAAAATTCTTTTGTTATGTATTAAATTGCTGGCTGATGAAATGCACCTTTCCTCGACCTGTTTGAGTTTCAGCTGATGCTGTCACACACATCGTAATGTGAATTCCAGCGTTAGTGCTAAATCACAGTGGTGATTTATTATTGGATTTTCAGGACTGATGAGTCAGCACTGCAAGATATTTACCAAATTAGACTTTCAAACACAATGGCGCTGCTCTCATTAAACAGAAACCTTTGTTGACCATACAGGCTAGTATTTCCACATGGTTATGGTGTGCTGTATTCACACTTAGGGCGCTCCTCAGATAGGGTTTCTTGGTTTTTGCAAGATCTGTCTTCTTTGGACTTTATGTGCTCAGTCAACTTTGAAAACTTGTGTAAAAGCCCTAGTGTTCAAAATTCAAAAAAGATCTTTTATCTTTTCTAAACAGTTCAACCTGTGCTATCCCTTTGCCAAATACGTCAAGAAACCAGAAATATCATACTGGCTAGTGAAAATGTTTCAGATTTTTCTTTTTTTCCTAAGAAAATAAAAACCAATGCCTTACATCAATCGACCTCTTATGAATGGCTCTGTAAAAGGTAAGACCTGATAAAAGCTGTCAGGCCCCGGGTGAGATGGTAAGAGTCTCATGTTGACTGTTCCCGGAAACAAGTGGAGGATTTTTCATATTTTCTTTCATATTCAGCAAGTATGTATTGACTGTCCACACACACCTGCAGCTGTGACTCTGTGCAAGATGTGGCATATGCAAATGTCAACACAAAATCCTTGCTTGTATGGATCTTACTTTCAGAAAAGAAGACAGAAAACAAGTCAAGAAATATACAAGTCAAGTCAGATTATCATTGGTATGGCTGCTAGGTAAAGCACGTGAGCTGAGATTTGAGTCCCACAAAACCAATTCTGAGATTATTTTAATAAGGGGCTTCTGTTATAACTCATCTTGAAAACAGCAACTGCTTCTTCAGGACCCAAGTTTTTATATTTCAAATTCAACCTAATCATCCCAGGACTTTATATTCTGAATCGAATTTAAGCTGATCCAGGCTGCATCATTGCTGGTTGTTCCAGGCATGTTTCCTTGTGATCATGTTCATAGAAGGAGCAACTGGATCATCTTCCTGAAGCCTCATCTAACACTATGATCAGATGCTTTTTAAAAACCATGCATTTCCCGCCCTCTCTGGTGGCGCTGCGGGTTAAAGCACAGCACTAAGAAGCTAAAGCCACTTCCGCATGAGTTCGATACCTGCCCTGGAGGTGACCACATGGTGCGGCAGACCTCTCCTGGCCCTCCCGCTGCTTCCCTCAGCAGTGTACTTCGTTGATCTGCCTGTTCTGTTCCCTGCTCTGTCTCTGGTGAATCCTCTCACTGTCCGCATCTCTGGCCTGTACTCCAGTTCTGTATGAATATATAAATAAATCTTAAAAAAAAAAAAACATGCATTTCTTTCATTCAAAAATGATTATAGTGAGGCTAAGTATGTACAAATACAGTATATCGGGAACTCAAATCTCAAGGCAAAGCATCTCAGAGTTCGACTTTTGTTCCCATGACAAAACCCATGGCAAATGATGTTCATATCTGAGACATAGACTTACAGAGGTATAAAGATTTATACAATCCCCAGGACACTATCTATACTTCTACCTCTTTCTCAGTCACTCAAGAATACAAATGGGAATATCAGTGAGGCCGAGTGAAATTACTGTAGGAATAACCTTGAATCCTCTGCTCTAATTTACTTTTAAGTAACTCAGTTGAAAACAATTATTAATCACAAATTACTTGTGAACCACCTCCCAAAGAATCACAACCAGCATGCGTGCCACAACCATACATTTAGAGCCACTGACCCAAATAGACTAAATTCTTCTAAAGTTAGATAGTCATATGTGCTCTGAATTTTTACAATTTCATTACGTATCTAAATGCCAATAACCAAAACCAACCAGTGCCATAATTCAAGCACTTCATTAGCTTTAGTATTAATGTTTTCTCTTAGCTGGCTTCGTCCCTCTCTCCCCTATGAAAGATGTGATGGTTGAGAGGGCAGGGTGACTGGTCAGCTCTCGGGCACGCAGGTAACTCCTGTACTCCCTCTCCCTGCAGTGTCTGTCTTTCAGGCCATGGCTAGGCAGGTGCTGAGATGTGGAAGTGGTTACCTCAGGTTGACTGTTCATGCAGCCAAGCTGGGAGCAGTCACTTCAATGGAAACCTCTGAGTCCCTTGCCAGCTCCTCTGGTCCACAGATGTGTCAGGGCGCGGCCCTGCCCTTTCCTGCTCACAACAGGATTTGCGAATCATCAGCACCAGACTTGTAGCCAGCTTTAAGGTGGACTTCAGCACAAGGTAGGACACTTGTGACTTCAGAAAAAAATATTTTAATGTCGTTTACATTCTAAAACTTTTTTTTTTTTAAGGAATCCCTTTGTTTTTGATTCAGGTGGGAACATTTTGTTCTCTCTGTGAATGAGTCCTTTGCTTGTTTTTGGGTAAATGTGGTTTTACATGCCCTAAGTTTAGCCATAAATCCTTCTGAAAATGCAAACTGAAAGCACACTTTCCTTCTCATTAAATTCCATTATACCAAAAGAAA
Source organism: Condylura cristata (assembly GCF_000260355.1). Lineage (NCBI taxonomy): Eukaryota > Metazoa > Chordata > Mammalia > Eulipotyphla > Talpidae > Condylura > Condylura cristata. The sequence continues at coordinate 66,613,955 of NW_004567103.1, read as the reverse complement.
GATCTAAGTATAACTGTAACAAGATCTAAGCAGAGCTGTAAACCAGAAGTACAGGACTGCCTTGTAAACAGTACAAATGAGAACACTGGGGAAGGTCTGTCTCTCCATTCTGACTCGATAAGCAATTGCTGTGTGTGAAGTCAAATCTATACATAAGGTTACTTGCTTAAACCCCAATAGCATGACTGAGTAGCCTTGTTGGAATTTCTTCTTTAATTATTGTTAGACAAGAAACATGTTCAATAGAAAGCAAAATCATTAAATATGATGTTTATAGAATAAAGTAACTGCTCTTTAATCAGCAGCATCGTTGGAACTTTATTTTCTACATTTCCATTAGTAAGTGAAAACTTTGTAGAAATCAGGGTATTCGAGCATGTTTAAAAAAAAAAAAAAACCCTGGCTTAAAGGCCAATGAAAGCATGAGACCAAGGAAAAAAGGAGACAAAAATTAGAGTGGATAAAGACATAGAGAGGAAGGAAGCAAAAACTGAGTAAAGGGCGAAAGAAAAAGGAAGGGAAAAAGGAAGAGGGGGAGGAAGGGAAACCAGCGAGAAGGGGAGAATAAAATCTGGAGGTTAATATATTCCAGTGCAGTCATTTCAACACACTGAACTTTCAGGATGGATCAGCAAAAAGTTAGAAAGCTCAGGTGTCTCTGTAATTGTGATACATTGGGAAAATTCACACTGTTAAATGAGCCTCCAATTCTCACTTCTACCTGTGTGATACAGAAACACACTGTTCGTATGCCGGGCTAGAATCAAAAAGATGCCAAAATAAGTGCACAAGGAAGGAAGGCTTGTGAAAGGCTGCTATCTTGAGCTTCTCTACTACTGAATCTTAGAATTTGTACATTTATGTGCCGTTCATAGGGCACATTTATTGCGTATGTCAACTGAATCCTTTTCAGAACATGCCACTCTTTTGATGAGAAAATGATTTTTAAAACATGGTAAAGGCTCAATGTTCTTTTTTTTTTCTTTTCTTTTTTTAGGGTGAAACCACTTACAGGTTAAATATTCAAATTCTGCTCATGATCCGAAGAATTAGAAGTCAGCAAAATGCTAGGATAATGATGCAGAAGTAGTAAAGGGAAAGCATGTGTGAGAAGGAAGGATGCAAGAGCTGACTAGTGTGCAGCAGAAGACACAAAACTTGAAGAAATGTGCTGTTGCTTGGACCCTGTAGTTGCAAAACAGCAAACCTAACAGCCATGTTTTAGATTAACTATATTATACAAGCCTTTGCTTCATGAAATGACAAAAGGACTTGCCATATCTGAATGTCTGTGAGAGAAAATCATCCTATTAATTACAAACTTATTTTGTACTGAAAATCTTTGGTTCCACTGTAAATGTTTTTGTTAATGGAGACAACATTGGGGAACTTTTTCATCTTCATAATATTAGTTTATATTGACCACATGGTTAGAAATGAAGATTTCTCAGATCTTTGCCTAACACATATACATGTTTCTCTTTCTACAAGTATAAATAATTTATTCTTTTGGATCTCCATTCATCAATTTCAGAAAAAAATATAGAAAATATATGTATTAAGGATTTCCTTGTCTGCACTCTATTATAGAACAATCCTGGCCCGCATTTAAAGATTTATTTAAAGAGAATTTAAATATAAACAGATTCATATGCACGTGCATACATAATGGAAGAAAGGAAAAAGGAGGAAATGCTGTGAGGTTTCTTTTCTATTTTTTTTCCACAAGTCCCCACTTCTTACATATGTATAGTAGTCGGGCAATCTTTCTAAATAAACATTTGTTCTTTTTTCTTATCAAATAGCAAACTAAGAATAAATGACGATGTACTTAACAATACTGGTGAATTTTTTCTAGGTGTTTATTCCTACTTAACTACAGAGTTAGTATAGCAGCAAAATGTTGGCTGCTCACATTGTCCAAAAGCAGTTAAGTCTAAGTGCTCAAAGGAAGTATAAATTTAGGAGGAAGGTGGAGACTGATATATGAACAGTACATGATCCAGGCTCCGGGGTGGCAGGGAGGGCGAAAGGGGAGTGATGGTGCACTTCTTTTAACCTGATTTGTTAATGCATCTTTGCGCAGTTTACTCACTTCTAACATTAAATTGCACTCGTAAATTCTCTGAGGGCTAAGTAATGTCATTACTCTTTTGTGGTACATTATTGTCATGTGTAAACACCGGTTTGGCTAAAGATTCCCCATTACTCCTTCATTAAATAACAACAAACTGTGAGGGCTAACTGCATCAGCTCTTCACTTTGCTCAAGAAAAATAATCAGCCTTTCTTTTGATTTGGAAGCGCCCAGACCAATATTATTCATGTCTGGTCACCTGACAGAAGGAAATAAAAGTAGCAGGAGTGCTGATTACCTTGAATACCATTCTGATCAGTGCAGCTCACATGACAGTCATCGTCCCTCTGATAGGCCTATAGGCCTATCAGTCTTAGGTCTAGCTCTTTGCCAAATCTGCCCTGCAAACTGTCCAAGCCTCCTCATCAGTTTATGGAACATATTTGCCCTTACTAAGAAGATTCTTACCATCCTCTTCAGTCTCGTTCTCTTTAATCCAGTAACAAATCACAACTGTCTAACCACATCGGTATTTGGCCTTTCATGTCAGAGATAGCAGATGTTTCCTTGAAGGGTGTCAGTGCAGCAGCCTCCCAAAATCTGCCCCCTGAATGGTTCCAAAGTCCGCTGCTGCAGCGGTGGTCCTGAGTTGGGGTGTCCTATCTCTGGAACATGTTCTGGGATCAAAAGCGGAAGCCATCTCTAGCTCTCATCTTTGGTATGAGATAGTAAGAATTTATGCAGGTTGGATGAAAATTTTGAGATTCACTGAGTTGACAAATGTCAAATAGATGGGGAAAGTAACTGATGTATGCATGGATTTGTCATCAATGGAGCTAGATCAGATGGGAACGTGATCATTTTTAGCACTGCATTTCCCTTCCTCTCCTCAGATGCACCAAAGCGCCCATTTGCTGACTAGAAATTCACAGTTGAGGTCGACTGATGATGCAGTGCAAAGAAGCCTGTTCTGTTCCTCTGCTCACGAGTAAGCCATGCCAACCTTCACCTTTAAATAGCTCCATATTTAATTAGGCGATATTTAGAAATAAAGTTTAGTCACAGTTCACTAATAGTTGGTCCCCACCTCAGAGGATGAGCAAAAAAAAAAAAAAAAAAAATTATTTAGCAGCCAGTCACTCTTAAAAGATAAAATCAAATCAAAGAATACCTCATTTCCAGTTTGTAATATAAAATAAAGCAATGATTTAAATGAGAATTATAATAGATTAAAGTAATTGGAGCAGAAACAGTCAATTTTTAAGGGTGAATTACTTTTTTATTTTATTGTAAAACCTTAGGAAGTTATGGATTAACTTAAGTAAACAAACAAACAAAAAAAAACCTGAACTCAGAGAAGGTACAGTAGCTACTTTCTTGAAAACAAAACAATCTTTTCGTTCCTGCCATTTGTCTGAATTCTTCCTCCCGGCAAGCTGGACAGCTGCACTGGTAGGTTTTTTAGTCATGGGTTGTAAGCCCCACCTGGCTAGATTTGTTTAGCAGACAGCTGGCAGAATTAAATAAAAAGAATGGGACACAAAATGCTTCCAAAAAAAAAAAAAAAAAAAAGCTGAGAGACTACTTTTTCAATGTTTTAGCCTTTTGGAGGTTTATGGTTTTTGCTCTTCTTTTTTTCTTATCTAGATTCACACACTATGTGACCATATCTCATAGATATTTTCTCTCAATTATAACACCATTGCTGAGGTAAAAACACAGCATAAATGAAAACATCAAGTAAGCATGTCTTGAATGACTTTTTTTGGTTAGAAAAACCAATTTGCAGTTTATAAGTCCCCAAGAATGACATCAGTTTTAAATTAGCATTTTTTTATTTCTACATTTTCTTTGCTATTTTTTAAAGCCAATAAAATAGATTTTCTTCATCTGGAATGTTCTTTTCTAGCTTAAAGATAAGAAGGAGTCTAAATTGTGGGAATGGCATCCTTCTGCATCTGTTTCTCTCACAAACCTATCAAATATCTAATTTTTGGCATGACTGCTGGCTCCGACGGGGATGACATAAACCAGCTTTGTGGTTACATGTTTCACTTTTAATCTCGTGGAAATAAAAGTCAGCACTGAAATGTCCCTTTACATGTGACAATTTGGGACTCTTTTCCAAAAGCCGGGGCAGAGGGGCGTTAACCTGGTTAAGCTTAACACAGAGCATATGCAGAAGTGTCGTGCATTTTTATGCTGAGACGAAGGCAAACCTGCCTTCCTAGAGCTTTGTTCCCTCAGCAGCACTGAGCCCCAGACAATGGGAGCTGTGTGACTCAGTGGCAGCAGGTCACCCAGGAATGACTGCAAATGCATCCCAGAATCGATCGACGAAGGAGTCCACTGAATAACCACACATCTTCTGTGTGTTTTGTCTCTTTCCACAAATGCGGCAAGACTAGTGGAATATTTCAGCCATCATGGATTGACTACTTAGCAGGGGGAGAATCCAGGCTTTTCATTAAACACAGTAAATATAGTAAGGAAGGCTCAAAAAACCCAAAATGGTTTGTACATGATCCTGATTGGAGGGGCTCCATGAAAATAGGTTCCAACTGCTTATAAATGAGCAAGGGGGAGGGGGTGTGCTTGTTTTAAAGACAGCATGGCAGAAAAACAATAATGCCCGTGGCCCAGCTAGCACCTATGAGATGACACTGATCTGCCACTACAGCAAATGCAAAACTGCCCAGAACTTCCACTCTACTCAGATAGCCCACGGAAATAGTCCAATTATTAAGGGCCAGGCCAGGAAACAAACTCTTTAATTCATTACCTAATTCTTGCTTTCCAGAGCAAAAGCCTGACTTGGCCCCTCTCCACTCAGCCTATACATCTCTCCATGCAACGTAGACTTTATGGAGCCAGGCATGATCTGTTCATTGCAGAGGCCTGATTCTCCCTAAGCACTGATATCAATATCATACATTTCAAATACAAGAGAGGCCTGGGCAGGCTTAATCCCCTTGGGCCCAAGTAAACCGAGCGTGATCTCTAGGGAGGTTTTTGGCATAGAGCAAAAAGACAGTGTTACTGTATATGCTTTCACACAGTTAGCAAAACGGGGCCCCATCAAAGACGACGAAAACAGGCATGGTGAGAAGACAGGAGTGAGGTCACTCCAGGTTTCTGTCTGACCCTTAAAGACAATCCAATCTTGGCTGTCATCTAACAGTGTTCTATTTAGTTTGATAGATACAATTACATCTATCTAGCCAGATAATTACAGTACTGTGCATCTCCCATGTATTTGGTGGCTTAGCAGAATTAAGAGCTATAAAATCCTTTTGTGTGTGCTATAGGGCTTTCCTTTTCTTCCCTAATACAGATTTCCTCAGGCCGTCTCCCCCTACCCAAGAAAAAGGAAAAGAATCCCTTGCAAATTGTAGTTTCTAAATGTGAATTATTTTGTAAACATTTCCTATGAATCCATCAAGTCTGTCTTAGATCAACTTGCATCTTAGCCAACTTCTTTACTAAGAAAATTGATTCTTGTTTATTTCTTTCAGTGAGGAGAATCATGATGAATTTTAATAGGATAACCCCCTACTGTTAGAAAATCTTCCTCCTTTGGCTATGGGAGCTTTGAAATTCATCAATCAGAAATAAACTTAGATTTTTTTTTTAATATTTTTTCAGACAGAAGTAAAAAACATCTACAAGTTTCAAGCTCCAGGTTAATAATTGCTCAATAACTGTATGCTTGTTTTCATCACCCTAATGAACAGTACATTATTCTGATACTTTGTTAAAAGATACTTTAATTGCAAGTTGACCTTTAGTTTTTAACAGAATCACCCACCATCAAGTAATATTTAATTTCTAGATGAAAATCTCTTACTATTAGAGCATACATAAACATTTAATTAGGGGTGGTATAGACTATTTAGTAAAATGAGAATTACTGCAAGAAACAAAAAGTCTGTTTCTCTCACTGTTCATTCTACTCCTTGAACTCTATGAAAGTTTATTATTAGGGTAGAAAAAAATGTATTGATAAGGGAATACTATATTATAGATCCCACAGATATTATTCAAGCTATCATAATATCTTCTATTTAGCAACAGAAAAATGGACTGTATAATTTGTTGGGTCAAAGATACTACATGTTCTTTGGAGGATTTTTTTAAAATTTATTTCTAGAGTGAAAGTGATAATATGACAGAAGAACACTAATTTCCTCCACTACCTAGATTTTCAAGTCAGTGATTTTACTATCCATTAAATGTATGTTTCTATACTTAAGGAACCGAAGAAACCTGCAGACAGGATATTTGCCCAGGGATCACTTTCCTGGTGGTGAAATGCAACCAGCTTCTTTGTGGAATGGAGCGATCACTGGGTGCCAGTAACACTACAGCACAATGTGTAGAGGGGGAAATGAAGGCTAGCTCATCCGAAGGAAACTACAGGGGAATTTTACATCAGCAGAATGCAATTATCCATGTTGGAACTATTCCAGGACACCAAAAGCGAATTCTAAAGGTGGGTAAATTGAATCACATTTCTCCTCAATTGCAGGACAAGCAACCACATCTCTGACAAGACTGCTGCCTTTTCTGTTTATTTGCCTTTACTTTGTAAGTACTACTGAGAAAATGCTGACTGCTGTCATCACTGTTATAGGAATGAAAAGTGTACACCATTCGATCAGAGTGAGGAAGAGCTGATGGAACTACAACAAACACCTGAGACTCTTCAATTATCTAAAAAGTGAGAGGGAATATCTGTTTTAAGATACAATACATTTGTGACCAGTACTCTTCTAGCCCCTTGCCTATTGTGGGAAGAAGTGATTTATTCTTGCCAATGGAATGTTGGAATGTTGGTGAAAATGTACACTTGACTTCCATAAGAAGCCCCTCTTGGTCTCCCTCCTGCTCTCTCTCTCTTCCTCCCTCCCTCCACCCTCTCCCTCCCTCCCTCTCTCTCTCTCTCTCTCTCTTTCTCTCTCTCACACACACACACACACACACACACACTTCATTTGAAAGTAAATTTTTCATACAGAGATGGTGGATTAAGAAATTCAAGTTGGAATTATTGTGCTGTTTGGAAAAGAGCTGCCCAGAAGAGTTTTTATTGTGTTTAATCGTTGCTAAAGCAGCTAGAGATATTTGGGCTAAAATAATGTTCATGGTAGAAAATGACAGTCCTTTGAATTCCAGAATTGAGAAAGTTGAAAAGTCAATCCATAAAGCACGGAAGTGATAAGATGCATATTTCATTTATTGCTTATGTGTGTAAAATTTATACTAGGAGTAAAATATACTAAGAACTATAAGAACTCATGTCAGTCTTATGTTTTGACCTACTGTTCTTCTAGAATCTATTCTCGAGGACAAATGAAAACTAGTGGCCAAGATTTTTGTTCCTCAGAACATTGATAATGATAACGAAGATATTATGCAGCATTAATTTGATGAATTTTTTTTTTGGTGGTTAAAGACAAATAATGGACAACAGACAACTAAATCCATAAATAAAATAATTGATTCTAGCAACAAACTGGGAAAATGCTCCACAGAAGGTTTTACATTTTTCAAATGGCCGCCATCTAGACACCACACAGACAAGCACACCAACACACACATGCTCACTCCAAATGAACTTTTTTTCTTTTTCTCTTTGTTTAAGATTTATTTATTTGTGCAGACAGAACTGGGGTACAGGCCAGAGATGCAGGGGCAGCGAGAGGCTTCACCAGAGACAGAGTGGGGAGCAGAACAGGCAGGTCAAGGAAGTGCACTGCAGCAGCGGGCAGGTCAGGAGAGGTCTGCCACACCATATGGTCACCTCCTGGGCAGGCAGGAATCGAACTCATGAGGAAGTGGCTTAAGCTTCTTAGTGCAGTGCTTTAACCCGCTGTGCCAAAAGGGAGGGCCACATGAATTTTTTTTTAAGATTTGTTTATTTGTGCATACAGAAGTGGGGTACAGGCCAGAGGTGCAGGGGCAGTGAGAGGTTTCACCAGAGACAGAGTGGGGAGCAGAACAGGCAGATCTACAAATTATACTGCTGAGGGGAGCAGAGGGCGTGTCAGGAGGTGTCTGCTTGCCATGTGGATCACCTGTAGGGATCAAACTCATGCTGAAATGGCTTTAGCTTCTTAGTGCTGTGCTTTAACCCATTACACCACCAGGGAGGCCCTCCATGTGCAATTTTTTTTAGAAATTGTCAGAAAAATTAAAGAGAAAAATAGCAAAATTCTGACATATGCAAATGCTATTTTTCTTATCATGAGCAACTCAAAGTTCATGAAACATATAAATTAGTTACATCATCAATGGATAAACTTTAAATATTCAGTGGAGAGCATTGGGATAGAGGGATCGATATTCATAGCATACAAATGTAGTTGAGCAGCCACTTCTCAAAATGATTTTATTGTTACATATCAAGTAACATTCTACAAAGTGATTTAAATTATTTAAAAGAAAACACGATTCCTTCTTTTAATTTCTTGAAAAGGACAGAAAGCATTATGGATTTGGGTAGAAACCAGTTGCTAGTGTTGACAATGGAAACAAGGAACCGAGCAACCATGGAGTGATAGTTCTCATGGAAGTGAGGACCCAGTGCTTGGGGCCATCACCCCCAACCCTGGAAGAAGTACAGGGTAAATTTCTTGTACTCCAAGGACTACAAACTTTATCCATCAAGTGAAAAATTAAAGAGTAACTAGTGCTTTGAGAGGACCTTTAAGTTTTCCACTATAATTTATTTTGTTTTCAGAGGCAACTTATGCTATGGTGTGATGGGATCACATTCCGTTTTCCAAGTATCTCCTGGATACCATACAGTACGCAGTGATTATTTCTGAGTAAATAAAGACAAGTTGTGTTTTAGGCTTCATACGTATCTGCTTTCTTAAATGTTTTCTAAAGAAAGGATGACTTGCTTTAAAAATTAAACAAATAAATGCAATATAAACGTACATAAACATGAAAGTTTACTGCTGTCTCTGCTCATTAAGATTGTAAATGAGAACTTCTAGCCCTGACTGAGACCCCCACTTCTGTTATAATGCCTCTGCACAGGTGGAAGAACCATCAACAGTTTCCTGTTGTTAGACTTAATGATTCCAATAGGCCATCACCTGGCAGGTGAGCTTAGGTAATGCCTTTGGGCTCCATGCAATACCCCTTAAAAACAAATCAATCACGAAAATTAGGGCCCCCTAAAAGGGTGGCCCCCTCCACAAAATCCATTCACATTCATCACTTCTTATTAGAGCCTCGCACCTTCAAGTGAAGTCTGTGGGGCACATAACACTTCAGAGGCAGAATATTTCTGTAAGAGTGGAAAAGAGACTTGTTCTTAACATTCTGAACAAAAAAATCTTTGGGCATTCTGCACACAGGCAGAAGGGTCTGCAGTCCTGAATATAGCCCACCAAAACTATGTTGGCAACAGTGGAGAGCTCTGAATCAGAGGGTTGGAAGGAAGCTAAGTAAGACATGTAGTCCATCACCCTGCCTCCAGGCAATTTTCCAGGCAGATGGGTATTTATCCTGTTCTTAAAGCTCTCCACTGATCTGAGGGAAAAAGACAAGGGTATTTATATCCATGATGTTTTCTTACCAAATGTGTAATATTTGCCACCTACACCATCTGCAACAGTTCAGAATGTAGTAAGATTCAAAGTTAAACTCATTGATCTCAGGAAAGATAATGAAATAAAAATATTTTGCATGATATTATTTCCCTCATTGCTTTTGATGAAGAATTCATAAGATGGCATCAGTAGCTTAGGGCAAAGAATAAAGTCTTTGCTTGGCAACTGACAATCATTGCAATCTTCAGAATTCAGATAGGAAAAAGTTGTTACATGTTGCTTTCAGGATGGATCCTGTACAGGTTGAGAATGAAGTCATAGGTTTACTATCCCAGTGGGTCGTTTACTGGCTCTTTGTTTCATAGGTTTTTAACTACATCTCACCTTCAATTTCCATCCTTAGTCCTGATTAAAAGAATGTGCATAAATTATCAAAAGTTATGATTTAAAGTAGGAAAAGAGTGTCTTTTTCCTCTGTCCCTGCAGTTACGAATACCATTATTCTTCTACATGAAGTAACCCCAATTATTTGTTTAGTGTTTGAATAAAGATTTGGAATTGGAAGATCTCCTGGCCAGGTTCTTAAAAAGAACTGCCGAAACCCCAGTATCTTAATCCTTTAGCCACATACCCCATTTCTTCACATTTGGAAACTTGAGCTATTTAAGATTCAGCAATTCATGTTTCTAAAGCTCCATGAATGGATGTACTTAACAACCTCTAGTGACTTTATTGCCAAGTAGCCAGCTCCCGCTTTATTCTTGAATTGGCATCAGAATCGCAAACCAATATTCAAGTATTTATACTGGACATTTGCAGGTAAGAAGTGATATCCCCTCCACCCAGATGGGGGTCAGAGCTTTCCAACACTGCATTTGGCCCCAGTATCTATGCAGGAGCATTGTGAGGCCAATGATTATGAAATAGTCATGTGAAATAATTTTAAGCAATGCTACTCTGTGGACAAGCCTATAGGCAAATCATAGATAACTTTATCTCCAGGATCCAGCCCTTAGTTCCAGATGTTAAGGAAGTGGTTCCTTCCGTAATCTTCTTTATAAGATCATTCCTAGAACTTCTAGTAGCAGTGAAGTCTATTTGTTTAGAAAATCCCTTTTTCTAAAGCTATTTCCTACTGGGAGTAAGTCTGGCATTCACAGCTTACCCTAGAATGAGTTCAACCACAATCACATTGATGAGACTACTTCTTCGAACTGGAGTCACTCAAAAGAGTTTTATGGGATTTATTCCACCAAATACAGAAAGTTAGTAAAAATACAGCCAGACTTCATTTTGCATCTATATGTATAAAATGATCAATCAAAGCACTGGCAAAACTTTCCAGCACATAAGTATCTTTCTTTCCCAGTAAAAGAAAGAGACTTGAGTAATGGAGAATTAACTACTAGTACAGTAGAAAGAAATTCATCTTTGTGCATAAAGACCGGAGTTCTAGTACTGCCACTTGACAAAGGTAAAAAGTCAGTGTAAATTTCCTCACTTGCAATGGAAGACACAGTTTTAACAGTTCTAAAATAATCAAAGAACATGGGACCCTGCCTATGTGGCAAGCTGGGAACTCTCGATTGAGAATAAAGCTTCTATCTTGCTTGGCAAGACAAGCAAGATAGAAGCTGGAGCCTTCTAAAATCAATCCATTGAGATAGTAAACCACAGCCAGTCCCACCCACCATGGATATCTGAAACTTCTACCAAACAAAGGATGAGGCAGAACAGCACATTTTCTAGGGGAAAGTCATCCTCAACATCTAGTGTCAAAGAGTTCACAGACAAAAAAAAGAAATCTTAGAAATAGAACTACTCCAGCGCTCTCCCTGGCAGGACCTAGGAAAAGCAGTAGGAGCAAGAATCAGCAGATGGGGGTGGGTAATAAACTGGTCTCAGGCCCCAGATGGGAACAAAGGGAGCCAGGATCAACAAGCCAACCCAGGTCAGTGCTAGATGAGAAAACAGTCTCCCTTGTGGAATGACAGAGAGGCTGAGAACTGCCTGCTTGCTACATGCTACTAGCAAATACCATTATTGAATAGCTACTGTGTGTATGTTGGTTTTGCTAGGCAAAAACCAACATGACATGCTCATTTTTGACACCAGCTCTCAGAAGTAGTCATTCCTACCAACTATGGACAAAAAGCGCAATGACTGGCCATGCAGCTCAGACCATGCTGCACTCATCACCACACCCTCTTGGAGAATCGTGATGCACATTCAAAGCTCTATCAGAACCCATATTAAAGAACTTTTGGGGCCCTCCCTGATGGTCCAGAGGGTTAAAGTGCAGCACTAAGAATTGAAAGCCACTTCTGCGTGAGTTCAATCCCCGCCTGTCCCAGAGGTGACCCACATGGCCCGCGGCAGACCTCTCCTGACCCCTCAGCCCGCTGCTCCCCTCAGCCCGCTACTCCCCTCAGCAGTGTACTTCATCAGTTGGCCTGTTCTGCTCCCCACTCTGTCTCTGGTGAATCTGTCACTGCTCCTGCACCTCTGACCTGTACCCCAGTTCTGTATGCATAAATAAATAAATAAATAAATAAGAAAATTTCGTTTGTGTATTTACCCCATAATTTCCAATGACACCATGTCCCTATCACACCAACAAATAAGCGTAGTTTCTTATTCTTTCAGAATCATTTACACTTGTCTTTTTGACATGGTGTTCTAAAGGATGAATTCCCAAAGATTCTGAGAAAATCATTTGCATTTTAATACTAAGCATTAAACAAATGTAGAATGTTGTTGTTGTGACTAATTTGTGTTGGTTGAAATGAAAATATTGTAGTGTTAGAAGCCATTAATAAACTAGAATAATGCTTAAATATCTACAGAATATCTGTTCCAGAAATTATCTTTTGTTGCCAGAACTTTCTAAAGGAAACTTTTAAGATCCTTTCAGGCAATAGTGAATTTTCTACTGCCTTTCAATCAGGTAACCAGCCAAGTTCTATTACCTGTCTCAAAGATTTAGCTTCTGAGCAATTGGGTATACAAACACACACGCACATACATATATGACATATATATGTATATACACAAACACACATACATATGTACGTGTGTGTGGGTATTCCCCATTTGGAGTAGTAGACGAGGAATGTTGTTCTCACAGGTTAGCTGGGATTGAGTGGCTAGTCTTCCAACAGCAAATACTGTGACTTCTGCCTCTTGATTAAAATGCAAAACCAAAAAAAAAAATTGTGGCTAGGTAGCATTTTTAAGTGGTAAATTTTTTTCACTATATGTCCATGGAGCACCGGGGAGAAGAAACTGCTCTGGCTTATTCCACTTTCCATTGTGTGCTTAGCTACGGTTATCTCTGAGAGCTGTACTAAAGGGTGAAAGAGACAATGGAACAATAAGTCAACACTATGTTCCCTAACAAACTTGCATATAGCAGAACTTCAAAAAAGAATGTTTCCAAACCCTCCCTGGTGGTGCAGCGGGTTAAAGCACAGCACTAAATTCACTTCAGCATGAGTTCAATCCCCGCCCTGAGGTGACCCACATGGCACAACAGACCTCTCCTGACCTGCCTGCTGCTCTCCTCAGCAGTATTCTTTGTCAATTCTACCTATTCTGCTCCCCACTCTGTTTCTGGTGAATATTTTCACCACACCTGTGCCTCTGGCCTGTACCTGTACTCAGTTTTGTATGTATAAATAAATAAACCTTTTTTTTTTAAGATTTATTTATTTTATCCATACAGAACTGGGGCACAAGCCAGAGATGCGGAGGGTGAGAAGATTCACCAGGGACAGAGTGGGTAGCAGAACTGGCAGATCCATGAAGTACACTGCTGAGGGAGCAGCGGGCAGGTCAGGAGAGGTCTGCCACGCCATGTGGATCTCTTCCGGGGCAGGCGGGGATCGAA
>NW_004567103.1:66589991-66600325 GCF_000260355.1 Condylura cristata | reverse complement strand
ATGGGCGGGTCAGGAGAGGTCTGCCACGCCATGTGGATCTCTTCCGGGGCAGGCGGGGATCGAACTCATGTGGAAGTGGCTTAAGCTTCTTAGTGTAGTGCTTTAACCCCCTGTGCCACCAGGGAGGGCCTAAATAAATCTTTTTTAATAATTACTAAAACAAAGTTCCCAAATAACCTACAGTTATTGGGGAGGCAATAATATCCCCATTTTGTGGATGTGTAAACTGAGGTTAGCTGGGATTGAGTGGCTAGTCTTCCAACAGCCAATACTGTGACTTCTGCCTCCAAACCCAAGAAACTGGCCCCTGGCCAGCCTGCGCCCCATAACTACATCATCACTAACCATGATGTCACATACACCCAGAAACTGACTTTTCAAGAAGCACTCTGATTAAAACAAGTGGTGGCCTCACATTTGTAAATTCAATTCTTTTGAGGTCTTGTGATCAGAAAACATGTGCTATCCAATTTTTCCCACACATGCCACGTCTTAGCTGGCCTATCACTGGGGGCCTGTGCAGTGTGGTCTGTTTGAGGCCAATAATCATATCATCATTGTAATGAATGGCAAATCCTATGTAATTTACACATTAAAAGGAGGCTGAGATGCATGGAAAAACCCAGCCCCCATTTGTCTAATGAAATTAAAGCTCTTAGCCAAATACCAATGCTGAAAAGAGATGTTTGGGAAGGGCTCTCCCGGGCTCTCTCGCCCTGCCTCTGAAGAGGGTGAGTGTTCTTTATTCATGATCCTGCCTCTACCTAAATCACTCCCACAAAGGGACTTCTAAACCAAGGGGCCCTGTGTGGGAGCGTGATTTACGCATAGCTGAGGCCAGGAGGGGCTTACAAAGGCATTATGACTAGTTATTTTCAATGACAATTGAAGGGAAAAAGAAAGCAGGAAAGATATTCTGTAGCTTGGCAGGCAAAGCACTAAACCCCCTCCTCCAAATGGCAAAAAATATAGGTTTCTGAGCAATGACTGATAAAGCAATGTTTGAAGATAATTTTCTTATTCTGTAGTAACCGGACATTGTCATAAAACAAGTGTGATTGCTAGAGCGATTGGGGAGCCCACATTGAGCATAAGCTTTGGAATGAACCACTGGTCTCAGTAAGGCAAGGCATTCGATGGCTTTCCAAATTCTCATGAGTTCCCCATGACTTGAAACTTTCCCATAAGTCTGGGAACCAGCCATATTGAAGTGAGAAAAAACAAACCAAACTAAAGTAACTGGATTTCCATCTGAAAGTCAAAAATCTCACACCATGAAGCCAGAAAGTATACAGGATGAGTTTGTTTGGCCAATGAATGGGAAATACTATGGCTATTTTGGGTCTGAATATTAAGAGTGGAGGCTCTCTCTGGTGGCACAATTGGTTAAAGCACAGCACAGGGAAGCCGGCTGCAGCCGCTTCTGTGTGAGTTCAATCCCTGGGCAGGGTAGTTACCCACATGGCACGACAGACCTCCCCTTCCCTGGCTGCTGCTCCCCTTAGCAGTGTACTTCATCAATATGCCTGTTCTGCTCCCCACCCTGACTCTGGTGAATCTTCTTACTGCCTCTGCACCTCTAGTCTGTACCCCAGTTCTGTATGCATGCATAAATCAATCTTAAAAAAATAATTTTTATAGAGAAACAACCAAAATATATAAGAAAAAAACAACCTTTATTTCAGGCTTAAACATCTTTAAAAGGAAAAAAAAAAAAGTTCACAAACACATTTATATCAACAGCCCAGAATCAGAAAAGAATGAGTATGTTGCAATGTTGCAAAGATTGCTCTGTTTTCTTTAGCCTGCATAAAACCTTCTCTAGAAACTGACTCCAAGCTCATTTCCACCTCTCCCCCATTTTACCACTCCCCCACTCACTACCCACATCCTCACAGATTACTCCTTCTCATCCAAAATAATTTTTGTGGGTTCTGGATCAGATAAAATATATTAAAATATATTACTTCATATCTATTCTATTTACATTAAGTAGAATTTCTATAAAATAACAACAATTGAGTTGTAATAGGTTAGTTACAATGGCCATTTTGTAAGCATTGAAATAAACATTTTTCATTTGAACCTTGCAGTATTCTTTTCATATTGTTAATACTAATAAACATTTTTCCAGTAACTGAAATACTTTCATGGCCCCCTGAAGGTTCCTAACTAGTGGCATCATGCCAACAGAGCCTTAAAGCGGTGAAAAAGCTCTGCTCTCACCATTAGTGTTCAGACCAAATGTCATCACTTACTCAGAAGTGTTGTTCTATCAGTTCCAAAATGGCCCCAAATCTATGCTTCATTACTCAGCCATTCACTGTGCTTTTGCAAATATATTGGTTCCCTTTCCTTAATATTTATTATCAGTTTGCTGCTGCTCAAATATAAACTTCCTGAGTGCTTAGCTCTCCTATTTGATTTTCTTAGTAACTTCATTATGTAGGTAAGAGACACAAAGGAATGCCTCCACCATTCCATCACCAGTGTCAAGAACACTGCCTGACATATAGTAGGTATTCAGCAAATAACCATTCAATGAATGGATGACTATATGACTAAGCAAATTTGCATCCTAGATTAATTCTATAGTAACATTGATTTAATACAATAATATGACTTAAATTAGTACTTTGGGGGGGCTTATCACTGAACTGGATAATTTCAATATTAACAAATCAAGATGCTATTTTTAAAGTATCTGGTGTTGTGGGGTGAAAGGTGGTGCACTGGTTCAGTTTTGACTTTTAAATGCAAACAAATAAAATTCTTCCATTAAGGGAATTTAAAGTCTCATCACTAACCTGGATAGAATTTTGGGTTTCATAGAAAGGAAAGTGAACAGCGAACATGACCTAGGTCTCAAGGTAAGTAGGCAGAACCTAAATTTGCAGAGACCATTGCAAAGAAGGAAAATCTCCCATTATATCATTTGCATATGTATACAAATGCAGACATGCATATACCTATATGTACATATGTATCATAAGGCATAAATCCTGCAGTTTTTAGAAGTACACTAACAAAATCCAAATGTAGCAACAAAACCTTTTAAGTGTACATTGGAAATCTTGGTGCAAGTATGGACCAGAACCTCAGAAAAAGGAGAGACAGATATCAGAGTTCTTCAGGTGGCTGTTTCACCTATAGCTCTTCTTATGTAGGAGCTACAATCATCTTCAAACACTTATATTGTTTTTATAAAATATTTACTTAAACAGTATCTCCTGGTATTGTGAAAGACAGACAGATACCAGGGCCAAATGGATCTTATGAAATTGTTAGTTATAATTCTGGGATCCCGAGCAGACAAAGCCAGCCATTGCATAATTCTGATTTAAATAGTTTGTGTTGTGTGCTTAGCTCTCTTATTTGATTTTCTTAGTAACTTCATTATGTAGGTAAGAAATATATTGTCCCTGTTTTGTGGTGAAGAAACAGATGCTCAAATAGGTTAGACACCTGTTTTAGTCAGGATAGGTTAAGCTTATGCTATGGTAACAAACAATTCCAAAAGAAATAAACACAATTTGTTTCTCCATCAGGCAATGTCACCCACAGGTTGGGTACCTCTCCATAGCAGCTGTTCTCCTTACAAAGGCTCAGGAATCCAGGTTGTTTTCATTTTGTGACTCTACCATCTCAACATGAGGCCACTCTGTAGGCTGGAAAAGAAAAACTCAAGAATTGTATAAGAGTGCCTCACTGACTTAGTCAGTAAGTGAGACACATAATTTCTACACATAATTCATTCATCAGAAGTAGTCACAATCTTATTTAAATGCAAGTTTGCTGGAAAGTAGAGCTTCAATGTTCCTAAGAAAAAGGAATTTGAAATGGCATTTATCTCTGTCACTGTGCCCAAGTTCAGACAGCAAATGAAATGAAAGAACTAGGGTTTGGCTTAAATCTGAAATCAAGCCTTCTACTTTTTACATGTTCCTAAACTAGAAGGTAGTATTATGTCTTTTTCTGTTAATATATCTAGGGTTCAGCATATACCAAACATACAGCAAAAATGTCTAAAATAATTTTTATAATAGAAAAAAGGAAGGAGAGGAAGATCTTTATTGTTCCTGATGCACAGTAAAGGAAAGATATAATATTGTCATTAATTTTCATCCCTAAAATGTTCTTTGCCAACATTAAAATGAAAAGTATAAAAACCAATATGCATAGTTACAAATATTTTGCCCACACACAATGTACATTACTTCATCTATAAGAGAGAGAAGATGAGAGATCAAAAACAAAGAAAAAAATAAAAGGATTCTGGGCCCTCGCTGGTGGTGCAGAGCATCCGAGCACAGCACTAAGAAGCTAAAGCCACTTCATCATGAGTTCAGTCCCCACCCCAGAGATGATCCACATGGCACAGCATCCTGACCTGCTCACTGCTTCCCTCAGCAGTGTACTTCATCAACCTGCCTGTTCTGCTCCCCCCTCTGTCTCTGGTGAAGCCTCTCACCACCTATGCACCTCTAGCCTGTACCCAAGGCTGTATGCATAAATAAATAAAAATATTTTTAAAAAATAAAATAAAGGATTAAATGACCCTCATGAGTAGGACAAAGGCAACCCATGTGGCATTTAAATGGTATGTAGAACATGCCTGGAGCTCCTTGGCAAAGAGGTGGCATGTAACACTAAGAAAAAGTATTTAATAATAATAGTGCTGTATTTCTTCCACTCTATACAATTTACAGTAGAATCAAAGGACTATGCTTTTGCAGAGCTCTTACAGGAAAAGCAAGACATGGCCAGCAGAAATAAATCAAGTATCTCCCATTGATTGTCATGGATAGCACCAGCTTATTGAGCTAATACTTTATTAGTGTGCTATAGCTAGGGTGATGATGGTCTTTTTATTGTTTTTGTGGTAACTCTTTATTTTAAGTATCTTATCATTATGAATTCATTTAGTATTGATTGCAATAGCACTGATCATAAAGAATTAATTTGGCATTACCATGAATGTCATCTGCACTTATAGAAGAGTTCGGTTGTAATTCAAAATTAATTAATATGGTAAAGTATTATTGCTTTTGCAATTTTGCAATCTTTTTAAATGTAGCTAAGGTATTTTTTTTCAGCAGTGGGACCTAGCAGAAATATCTGCCTAAAACATTCTTCTTTTGAGGGCAAATTTTTTAGTGATAAATGAGAAACCTGCCTTTTAAAAATTCTTCGTGTCTTAAAACATTTAAGATCTGGGCCCTCCCTGGTAGTGCAATGGGCTAAAGCGTAGCACTATGAAGCTATCCACAGCCAGTGCAGCACAAGTTCAATTCCTGGCCAGAGAAGTGAACCACATGGTGCAGCAGACCTCTCCTATCCCACCTGCTGCTCCCCTTAGTAGTGTATTTCAGTACATCTGCCTGTTATGCTCCCCACCCAGTCTCTTGTGACTCCTCTCACTGTGTCCCTATACCTCCACACCTCTGGCCTACACCCCAGTTCTTCCATGCATAAGTAAATAAATCATTAAAAAAAATTAAGATCGGCCCTCCCTGGTGGCGCAGCAGGTTAAAGCACAGCACTGAGAAGCTAAAGCCACCTCCACATGAGTTCAATTCCCACCTGCCAGGAGGTGACCACATGGCGCGGCAGACCTCTCCTGACCCGCCCACTGCTCCCCTCAGCAGTGTACTTCCATGATCTGCCTGTTCTGTTCCCCACTCTGTCTCTGGTGAAGCCTCTCGCCACCCCTGAGCCTCTGGCCTGTACCCCAATTCTGTATGCACAAATAAATAAATCTTTAAAAAAAAATTAAGATCTAGGTTCAAAGATTCAGATTTGAAAGACATGAGGCTGAGTCTCCTTAGAAAAACAGTCATTATGCTGGGTGTCCCTGCTTGCTTGGCATGGCTGGGGTGAGCAGCATAATGGAGAGTTTACCTTCTTCAATATCTTCTGTCTCTCACCAAGGATGATTTGTCCCTGTCAGAGTGAAATGCCCCCAGCAAAGAACTCCATTTACTTATAATGATGTGGAATTACCAGGAGGTACAATTCAGGACACACTTCTAGCGAGTTGAGATTGCTGAATGTGGGTATTAGCAGGAAGGAGTCCAGGTTGGTCCTGGGACTCAATCAAACAGCACATGACTGGAATGCCTGTCTCTAGCCTTCAGTTAAAATCTGCTCCACTGCCTGCTGCTGCCACCATTCTGAACACAATGACAGAGACTGGTGTAGACCCACTGGGACATCCTGCTATATAGAAAGCTGACCTTACACATATCCTGACTAGGTTGTCCTTCAAAGATTGCTACTAAAAGACACAGAGGTCTTAATATAAAAAAAAAAAAGTAAAAAACAAAAATAAACAACAAACAACTATAAACCAGAGACATTCTATGGGAGTGGAGAGGGGAACAAGATCAAAACTGGGGCAGGAAGAACACATGGGACTGTGGCAATGGCACATGGATGAACTGGTGGTGGGAAGTCCACAGGGATTACAACTGAGATGAAAAAATGTACAAAATAAAAAATAATATAAATATATATAATAAAATAAAGTTTAAAAAATATAAATAATGTCGTCTTCCTTCTGTTCTCCCCATTGTTTAGAAAATTTAAGGAAATCCGTATCAACCCTAATGTCAGTTAAGTGCAATAGAATCACCCATTATCCACCAGATTCATCACTAATGAATCCAATACATAGATGATCTCCAACTGTATAAAACACTGGTGTTTTAATAGACCTCACCTCAGAGGTGACCTTTGAGAAATAATCTGGAGCACAGGAGATAGTACAAGAGGCAAACTTTTGTGGAATCCCATGATGGTCAGGCCTAGAATCCCAGTGGCTCTGGGAGCTACTGAGAAGTGGCAAAAGATAGGCATCCTGAAGACAAATTTTGGCTAAAGACAGTGCAAGATCAGCCAAAGGAGAAGCCAGGGACCCTCCAGGGTAGCATAATCCAAGCGGAGTCGGCAGAGAGCAGCTGGGCGCTAGGAACACAGAGGGTCTTGGCAGGAGCTGGAGGCTCTGTGTTCTCAGAGATGCTTCCCAGCAATAAAATCTGAACACTAAGTTGAAGGTCTGCAGCAAAACTGATCTGAAGAGGGGCTAGGTCTATGTTTTTCATGACTTAGCTAGACAGGCAGGAAGGAACCTGGTCAGAGTTCTGAGCCAAGATAGCACATACCGGCAAGGTAGGATCATCCAAAACTCACAGTGGAGCTGCTTGTGGTATCTCTGCAAGGAGAGAAGCTGTTATGAAGCAAGCTGAAGATGTCAGGCACAAAGAAATCAGTCCCAGAAATCAGTCTCAGAATAGGCAGACTTCTGCAATATTAGTAAGACTTCTTCCTTAAGATTCCTACATCAGCTTTACTAACAGCATGGTTAGAGATATTAAAAGTTGGCTTCTTCTTTACAAATAGATAGCATTTGCAGCTTTTGAAGAGACCCTTCAAGGAAACCTAGGCTCAGAATCAAAGTCAGCTTCATACAGGAACCCCAAGCTGCCCAGCTCATTGTATGAGCTCCCCTCTCTTATAACTTCTTCTGTGCTTTCTCACTGGGAAATTACAAAAATAGAAGCTACAACTTTCACTGGCCAAACCCTTTCTTACAGTTGTGTGGAAATGTAATTATAACTCTTGTCTTAAGTAGTAAATACAAGAAGTTTCTTATTTGGTGTAAACAGACAAAAATTGTTCTAGCCCTCTCTCTGATACCAAAAAGGTATATAAAGGTCTATTCTTATCTTTCTAATTACTGGTATCTTCTCTGTGTCAGTTAATAACACAGTAGATATCAAATAACACAGCTGCCGAACAGAAAACTCTGAGGTCCAGAATTCATCTGCTGCATGTGATTAGTCAAAGGTTCCAGGAAAAGGGAAGACTGCAGCGATCTGAAGTCATTTGGTTCTTAATACCTTAAATTAGTGTGTTGTTAGATTATAGGTGCTCCAGGGTGTCTTCAGTGGCAGGAATGTGCCACTTGCTTATAAACACAAGTTCAGCACATCAAAGTGCCTATGTGAACATATACATTCACCGTCCAAGATTAGCAGAGATGCCATGGAGGTAAAAGGGTATTCTTTATTTGTGCTGTGGGAAGCAATAATGGAGATTTACAGTTCCTCAATATAGCACAGGATTTCCCAGAATGCTGACTAACAGGACCACTTGGAGGTTTATTGATGCAACGCTGTATTGAAAATACAGGTTTATTAATAAATAGCTTCATGAGGGGTAAAAGGAGCCACAAATGACACGATGGTATGGAAAACTGAAAGATCATGTGAAAACGCATGTGGCTGGAGAAATGTGACCAGGAGATTAACTGCAGGGAGCAACTTCGAAATTTAAGCATTTGGGAAAAACATTCAAGAGGAATCTGTGCTAACAGAGCCTTTTCTTTCTGCTTGCAGGTTTTAATGGTCACAAAAGTTTCTTAGCTGTCCCCTCTCTTAGGAAGACAGTATCAGAGTCCTGGCATAGATGACTTAGACTTATACTGGCAAAAGATAAACAAAGCAGAACTTATAGAAATATATTTTATACTGGAAAACAAAGGGGGAAAAACACACAGAAACCAACTCCTCATATTTCTTGGCTCACAGTAACAGGCTGACTAGTTACCCAAAATGAGCTTACTGCAAAATCACTCTGTTCTCACCACAGGCACAATTTACCAACTGGGTGCAGCAGACACCGGGTTGGCTCCTGAACTTCTCTCCTCCAATTAAGCTGCACAACCTGTTACCATTTTGCCAATGGACTCTATTTACTTAGGTTCTGCATAACTTGCCAAGTGCTCACTCTGTGGAATTCCCAGCAAAGAGAAGGGAACAATTGAGGGAAATTTTTGTTAACATCCTTTCTTTTAACTTTCCGTAGCAGAAGGGAATGCATCAACGTGGAGCAGATGTGCTGAGACCAAATGCTCTCTTCCTCATGATTACAGTTGGTTATACCTGTGGATAGGCAAGCTAATTCCACTGCAAATGTGCAAGAGAGGGTAGTACTAACGTACAATGTGCAGTCCTGGCGGCTTTGTTCCCACGTAATAGGGTGCTTCGTTTCACAGGACCTGGCACGTTGAGAAGAACACTGAAGCAAAACAGCCCCCTGCCTTGCAATCGTGGTCCCTCTCTCTCTGTACAGTTTAGAGAGTGCCCTAGTTCTCAGCAATGTTGACATAAATATCAGGGAATTTCTTGTTTGGAGTTGGCAAGTAATGATTCTTTCTTCTTAATGTGCTCGGTGACTCTGCACCCTATTGTTTTCCACCATTTGAAAATGCCCGAGGATGTCATTATAACGACGTGTATCAATATTAAACCTTTACAAACAGTTGACTAAATGAGCTGTTATTATCTTTGTTTCTGAAAATAGTGTACCTTTTTACTTCATTTATCAGTAACTAGGTGTAGTCGATTGCACTCTGGTATTGATCCCAATATCTATACCCGTCACAGACTACCTTTCCTCAAGGTCATTGTGAGGTCGCTTTATGATCAATATGAATTGACTGTCTGCAAATAAATTTATGTAGCTGACATAATTGCAAGTAATACCTTTTTCAAATTAAGGTGGACTACTGCACGAAGCATATGTGTCTGAAACATTAATGGTAACATCAACCAACCCCACATAATGAAGCAGTCTCTCCAGAATTTACAAGCCCTCTTTGTATAACTGAAAACTGCATAAACTCCTTCCCCAATAACCATTTCTAAATAACACCTGCAGAGTTTCAAGCTTCGGGTTTAGAGTGGATGCTAATTATGTTTTCCATGCAATGGTATTATTCTATGTCCCCCTATGTGCAATATGATTTCCAAATATCAAATCATATATCTATCAATGCTATCAATGTGTGATGGAAGGGTATGGTTGGGTTTTTTGATAAAACCAACTTTCTTGAGTAAAAACAACACTATCAAAATGCAGAGTGGATTTCAGTGCCATATCCCTACCATGGGCCCCTCACACTGCAGGGAGACGCACTTGTGTTCAGCCTGCTAACCACTGGATGTCACTGACGCTTACATAAATGGAGCTTAAGGGGCATTTATCTGACTGTAAAAATCATGACTTCAGTAGAAAGCAGTTTAGCTAGAAACATTTCACTCAGGCAATTTCTAATTTCAGAAAAATAGGCTCATAAAGCTCACAAAGGCGATACCCAACTTCAAGCGTGATTAGTTTCAGTTGTTTGTTTCAGCTTTAACTGGGATATGAATAAACAGCAAGTTTTGGGGGTGCATTCCATTTTGACAGCAGCTGCCATTCTGCTTTTAAAGCGATAGGACCAGTCAGGTCTGAAACATCCTGAAGTACTAATCAGCAAGTGCAAATCA
>NW_004567103.1:66509991-66584991 GCF_000260355.1 Condylura cristata | reverse complement strand
ACTCCTCTCTCCACATCTTAGTCCTGCCTCTGTTTCTTTATTTATACATACCTTTAGCTATTAACAATTGAATAATGACTGACCAAACCCGTCATTTCCTTTTCTACTAGAATGCAAGACAATTATTTTAGTCCTCTTGGGGTATATTTTATATATCATAGGACACATTACATGCCCCCCGCCCTATATCTGAGCTCACACTCAAAGGCCAGTTTGAAATTCAGAGAAGACACTCCCTCAAGAATGTTTTCTGATGGGATTTGTTTTTTTGGAAACAGGAATCTAATTTCTTTGTCTTTGTGTTTCCCACCTAGTTGAGCCCATGTTTTACATTAACACAGTTTGAAGCAAATAAGTGAATAAACTGAATGGGTGTTTGGAGCTAATTTAAATGTAGCAACAAGATATAAAGGCAGTAATAGATAGTTTGGGGGTAGTAGCAGAATATAAATAAATTAAGAAAAGCTAAAATAATTCATTCAGAAAATAAAGGCATAAATACTTTGGGGTAAAAGCTAAAGATCTTTGGGGGAGAGAGCTGAAGAGGCAAAAACTGACCCACGTCAACCCTCTTTGAAAAGTGGAAGATCTAGCAGAGAAGGCAACAATTTAAGCGGATATCCAGAGTACTAAATAAATGATGATGGATGATTCAAATAGAGGGCCATTATAAAAATATTAACTTTGAACATAATATAATTGCATAACAAAAGAAAATTTTAGACCTACTTTTTCCCAAGCAGTTTTTCCTTTTCTAATTAGGATCCCATGCAGTTACTGCTAATGTATCCTAATTCATTAGTAGTAAATGGGTCTGATTTTAAAGTAACTCTTCCCAGTAGCATTAGAATAGAATTCTGGAGGTAGAATAGAACACTCTAAAAATGAATTGTGACTAAAAGTTTATTTCTCAAAAACCCTGGTTAAATGATGCTAATTTAAATTCACTGGAATTGATAAGCACCTATATCTGTATGAATTACACATCTGAATCTGACTACAAAATTACTTTCTTGATATTGAACGCTTTTCTATTACTACTTATCCCAATTTCATCTTATGGTAGTTTTTGTTCCCACTGTCTACCCATTTTCTCCCCTCCTCTTCACACACACCTTATTTTATTGAATTAAAGAGATTTATCTTTCATCAACATTTTTTATAAATCACTAAACAACATACCAAATCTCAGGTTATCAGTTTCCTTTTAAGGAATTAATTATAAAAAGTGAACAGATTACCCTTTTAATGATAAGAAGGACACTTTGGACAAAGAGTTAAATAAGTGTTTCCATAGTCTTAAAGCATGCTTTATTTTAATACAAGTTTACAGTGGAGAAACCTGAAAACATACTACCCTAACCAGCCAGTTATGAGTTATATCAACATTTAGCACCCCCCCAAAATGATGAGTGAGAATAAAAATAACACTTTTGTAATATTCTTGCCATAATTGTATAATCAGTGCAGCACTACAAAGTGATCTGCAGTCACTGCAGCACGAATTAAATTCCCAGTCCTGGCCAGTGAGGTGACCACATGGCACAGCAGACCTCAACTGACCTGCCTGCTGCTCCCCTCAGCAGAGTATTTCAGTCAATCTGCCTGTTCTGCTCCCCACTCTGTCTCTGATGAATATTCTCACCCACCACATGTCTGGCCTATATCCCATGTCGTACATACATAAAAAAACTAAATAATTCTTTGAACATTAATTTTTAAGAATGAGGGTGAAATGGGAATACTACCTAGATAAATAGTGTTCCAATGGATTCATTCCCAATCAAATGCTAAACTTTTTATAGAAAATATTTCACAAATTTTGTCCAAAATGAGTGAAGAGACTTGCTGTCTATGTAATATGAAATAATCTGTTTTATTTAAATTAGAAATGATGACATAATCCAAAATTAAAATTATTTCAAAATTAAAAGTTTTCTAAAGCCCAAGAAGGTAAATTTGAACAAATATTTCAGATTCAGAAATCCTGTAGAAGTAGTAATTGGGGTGGGAAACATAAAAGATTGCATGTGACCAAGAATTTTAGAGCTTATTGATTGTGTTATTAAGCTAGCTTTGCGTTATAGAATTGTTTTAAATATTTATTGTCTATCTCCATCACCACTAGGAAAAAGTAAAAAAATACAGACATTGTGTTAAGTTTAAAAGAAATTGTCAGATTCCTTTCTCTTCAGAGCTCATTGGGAGACATCCTTCACAGCAACTTGAGAAGCTGAACTTCCTATCACTGTTTCAGGTTTTTATTCCCTGAGTTAAGAGGTGTGAGCAACAAACAATGTGTGTTCTGTGACTGTTTACTACATTAAGGAAGGTCTAAACATTTTCAGAAAGACTTCTGACTTTTTCTTTCAAAGATGTATTTATTTATAAATAGAGAACTGAGGTACAGGCCAGAGGTGCAGGGCAGTGAGAGGTTTCACCAGAGACAGAGTGGGGAGTAGAACAGGCATATTAGTGAAGTACACTGCTGAAGGGAGCAGTGGGCAAGACAGGAGAGGTCTGTTGAGCCATGTGGTTTAGCTCCCTGGCTAGGGATTGAACTTGCAAAGTGGCAGCTAGCTTCACAGTGCTGTGCTTTCATCCATTATGCCACTAGGGAGGATCCTGACTTTTTTCTTTTATATCATTGGAATATATCCATTTGCCAGTCCAGTCTTCAACACCTCCCTTGCACTACATAAATAATGTTTTCTTCAATAATAGCAGGTTATATTCTATTCTGCACAAACTAATATGCCAAAATCCTGGAAGCCATTTCAGTAATATCACATAAACCCAGTCTATTCATGAGAAAAGAATTGACAAATCCCCTTTGAGGGTCAGTCCACAAAATACCTGACCAACATACATTAAAACTTTCAAGGTCATTAATGTTCATAAATGTGTGCAAAGAAAATATGAGAAGCTAGAAGAGCCCAGAAGTGTCTAAGAAGATGACGCTTAATGTAATGTGGTATCCAAAAGGGAACCCACAGAAAAAGAATCTTAAGAACCAACTGAGAAAATCTGAATAAATTATGGACTTTAGTTAACAGTAGTGTGACAATATTGTTTCATTAACTACAACAGATGTACCAGACAAGTGTAAGATGTTAATAATAGGGTAAACTGAGTATGGGAACTTTCTGTACTCTCTTTAGTTTTTTGCACACCTGAAACTATTCTAAAATAAAATTCAATGTAAATATTTTTAAATAATGTGAACATGTTTTTTTAAATATTTAACAATTTTCTCTGCTTTCTTAAACAGATTCAAGCATAATTTGATATTTTCATTAAACTGAAATACATTATGAAAATGTTTTTATCCCTTTGATAATATGATTATTATTTTTCAAACTGACAGTCTGAAGTTAGTTTACATTTCTACTGCATGTGTCTACTCAGTCTCTCTACTGATACTACATAGAAAGCAGTTAGAATATGCCTGGAACGCAGAAAGAATGAGTAACATTGATTCTATATCGCTATTACTAACTATAAGCTGATCATAAGTTTTGGACTCTTCTAGAAACAATAATGAACTTATTTGTAATCCTCCCACATTTGCCTACTTGGTTGCAGTTGTAACCAAATATGTCATATAATTAAATAGTCAGAGTAAGGAATCAGGTGTTTGAACTTGCAGCAAGGAAACCAAACACTCCAGCAATTTTAGGTCTCATTGGCTACAGAAGAAGACATGCATAGGGCTCACACATCTCCCTTCCCCTCTACACCCACCATCTTCTGTCTTTCTAAACTCAACTAACTTACCTCCATCCCCCTGATCAAAAATAGATGCAGGATAGCGTGTAAGACAAACACCCAGTTGCAAAGTTCCAAGTGAGCTAACATTTGTTTGGAAAAGAGACCGTACACATACTGCCTCTGAAAGTCTCTTTGAGTTTTCAATTGCATCATGAGCAAAACCAGCGGAGTCACATCTTTAGCAAAACCAGCAGAGTCAGCAGCATGGAGAACACTGTGGGGAACGGGTTTGGATCACTCTCAGGCAACATTGTTTTAGGAAAAATCCCTGCAGGGCACTAACAGCAACCCTGCCTGGCTTGACTCTGACCAATCAAAAATGAAGCAAGCATCCCCTTTGGCAAGTGGCCAGAGGAGGGTGCTCTGTTGTTAGGCGAACACCCTTCAAAAAGAGGGTAACAGACAAGCAGGGATCCTCTTTACTTTCCATCTCCCTTCAAACCTGCAAGTGGAGTGGTTGTGGTGTTTCTCCTTTTTTGTCTAATCCTGTCACTCTTAGTCTTTGAACAATAGAGGCAACAATGGTCTTGTCTAAATGATTTCACAGGCTATTATTCAGACACTCAACTTTTAACATTTCAATTTTGTCATTCTGTTTCCACACAAAAGGTGCTCTTCTACAGTATAATGTTCTCAGAATTATGCCAATGAGCAGTAATAGCTTTTAACATTAAGTTGATCATTAACAACTACATTATCTGAGGCATAATCAGTACTTCAGCCTTTTGTGTGATTATGACACGAAGGAATTTGGAACTAATAGGAGGATGCACTCATAACAACATATAAAAATATTGACACGGTAATAAAACCTTCACAAAAAGCAAACAGTCTGAAACACTATAATGAATAGAAATATGACCTTTTGTTTACAAAAAGTGAACTTTGAAAGGAGAAAAATAGATAAACGCTATCACTATAATAGTGTTTACTTCATCATTAAAACTTTTATCTTGTACCCAAATATTTTACATAGGGATCACTCAATAGATCTTTCTATGAAGGGGACATTCCAAAAGTGTGTAGTTTTTAAAAAGTGAATAAATAAAAACTGGAATTGTGTGACTTTGTTATTATTGGATCTTCTTGACTTTTTAGGCTCATTGGCAAAGAATGTTAATTGATAATCTTGAATATTGTTTTTTAAAATGTGTTACACTCTTCACCCCTGTCACACCCCACTTCTTGTGTAGAAATTGTTTAGATAAGAATTTTGTATATTTATGTACAATTCAATAGTTTCAACCTTACAACTCACAGTGACATTCAAAACACAGGAGGCCAATCTTGGTAGTGACACCACATCAGAAGTCTAGGCAGAGGCCCAAGTCTAAGTAGACTATATCTTATATTTAATTTGGGGCCCTGAAATATTAGCAAGAAGATTGAGAGATGCCCCAGGACCCCAAATGTTGCACTCTTGAAATAGGTTCTTCCATATACTGCAAAAAGTCAAAACATATTCTTAGTGTGCAAGATTGCCAATAGAAACAAACTTTAATTCATAAAATTAAAGTACAATAGAAAGCAGAAAAGAGAAAGAACATAGTTTCCAAGAACCTAAAGTTCCCCATACCTTTGGGGGTAAATGCTCAGTCAAGGACAGCTGGTCCAAAGCGAAACCACTGAGGCCCAAAATTTTGCACATTCTGGCTGGAACCCATGGGAGACGGACCAGGCAAGTCTGGAATGAAAAGAACAAAATTGAATCACTAGTCAAGATAAAAATTGCCATTGTCAATCTCCCTGCAGGTCTCTCACCCATATCTATTCCATGTGTCTCCAAGTCCCTGTTTGCTTCTCAAGCCAAGAAGCAAACACAGCTTCTTCTTCACACTTCTCTCTGCTCCGTGTGCCTCCTCTAAGTCTTTCCCCCTTTAGTCTTCTCTCCCAAGTCTTTACTGCTTAACTCCACCCTTCCTTCGGAGGAGCAGGGGACATGAGCCTTCCCTTTCTATGGGAATTACACAGTTACAGAAATATACCTCATCAAAAAATCAATCCAATGTTCATATAAAGTATTAAATACATGTTATTCATATTCCTTGAAATATGATTCCCAGAAATCTATTATTTGATAAAATCCTAAATCCAGAAATAAGTTAGTAAACAAAGAACCTGTGGCAATTTTATTTATAACAGTGAATATCAAACTAGCTCAATGTCTAAAACGACAGGGAGGAATGGTTAAGAAAAAAAAAAAACAATGCTTATATTCATAGATGATGAAAGATGGCAGGTATTTCTCGCAGGGATATAAAAAAATTAACAACAAAGAAAATACTAACAAAGTTAAAATGAGGGCCTTTGTTGTGGCACAGAAGTTTAACTCCCAGTTCTAATAAGTTGTCAGGAGTCACTGCAGCACTAGTTCAGTCCCTAGGCAGGAAGCTGACCCACATGGCATGGCAGACCTCTCCTGTCTCAAGCACTGCTCCCCTCAGCAGTGTATTTCAGTAGAACTGCCTGTTCTGCTTCCCCTCACCGCCTCCTAGCCACATGCCTCCAGCCTATACCCCTATTGTACACATAGTAAATAAAATAAATATTTGAAAAAAATGAAGTTAAATGAAAAAAGAAAAGTACAAAGGTATGTTGTATATGTATATGTAAAACATTATAAATAGGAATAAAAGGGGGAGTTGAATTAGAAGGAAATATACCAAATATTCAATAAAAATATGTTTTTCTTGGTCAGTAGTTTTTTTTTTTTCCTTCTCCTATCTCCTCTATATTTTTCTGTATTTTTAAGTTTTCTTCAAAGATAATGTTACCTCCACAACAGATTTAGATCTGTTGTTTAGTTGTCATTATTAGAAGATACTGAATCAAATCTATACCTAAATAGAACAATATGTAACAGCCATGACTCTCACTTTTGAAGTACTGAAACAGTCTTTGTAGACTTGAAACTATAGAAACTTTTGTGAAATATGTGTGCCACTTACTTGGGTTCTGGTCTTGAAACCTTCCTTTCTCTAATTGGTCCACACTGATAAAAACACTGTCGTTTCCAGATGTGTCTCATTATGTCAGACTGTGTCGTTTCAGCCCACTATTTGGAATCACCTCATTTTATTTCCTCTGCTGGATGTAGGTCCCAACATCAATATAATGGGTTTTATTCAGGGAGTGGAAGCAGGATATTTTTGAGGGAAGGGGTAGAAGACCAATACTGTCTCATTCCAGAAAGTAGGGAAAACATCTAAGATAAAATATGTACTGATTGCAAAGAGATAATATGACATGACAAGCTGAAGTGCAAGAAAGCATATGGATGAGAGGATTGTTCAGTGCACATTCACTGCTCCTGTCACAGAGCCCTATGTGCTGACTTTGCATGTGACTCATTCTGTCTCTACCCCTTCCCAGCACCTAATATGTTACATTTACCTCCTGGAATACTCTCTTAATCCTGTATATAGATAGTTTGTGTGTGTGTGTGTGTGTACACATACGTATGTGTAAATTATAATATTGCTTTTGATCACAAAGCACTCTTCCCAAAGGTTCCAACAAAAAACCACTTCAACTCTGCTATTTTTCTTATTATTTTTCCATTCCATAATTACACATTGGAAAAATACTGATAATTGGAATCATTATGCCAAAATTGTATTAATAAATATGGTTAAGGTTCACTCCCGGATCTCTTCTTTAAAACTTCAGATACAATAATGAGTAACTATATACCAGAGTCATTTTTACAGGGGTGGAATGGGGAATGGGATCAAAAATGGAGGAAGGGAGTGCACTGGACTATGGTGATGGCACACGGGTGATTTGGTAATGGGAAGCCCATGGGGGCTACAACTGAGTGAAAAAAGGCACAAAATGATATAAAAACAAACTATTATAAAAAACAAAGAAAAACTTCAGATATAGGAAAATATTGTGAATCATAAAAGACTGTGATAGTGATTTTAGTTATATAATTACTTTTGAAATTCTAAGAGTTGATTATATGAATGCATATTTAATTCTGTTGTTGTTTTTGTCTGATTTTCACTCTGTATTTCTTTAAAATATTTAGGAAAAAATTTAAGTTTAAATTTTTGGAGGCAAAGAAAGTATAAATCTACTAAAAAGATACAATAATAACCAACCCACAACCCATGGGGAGCCAGTAGAAGACAACTCACTGAGCAACATCCAGTATTTTCTTTGAAAAACAAATCAGTTTCTCTGCAGACTAGTTAAATTGCTTTCTATGGTAGAAGAAATGAATTCCTCAATATAACTTTGGTGTCTTTGGAAATAATTCAGTTTCTGACTTCTACAGAACTAGTTAGGATTGTCAACAATCTTGTCATGCTTGCCAAAAGGTGGCCACCACATTCTCCTGAATTATCTAGCTTTGCTTGAAGTCCTAGCTTCTGTCCTCAAAACCCACTTACACTGTGTCACATTTTGTGTCATTCAGCATATTTGTCCTACCCCCATTCCAAGAAACCATGGGATGGGAGGGATATTTGGTGATTATTGGATCATTACCCTCTTTCTTTCTTGATGTTACTGAATTATAATTCATATTGCATGGAATTCATTAATAAAACAAATGTGAATTGTACCCTCAAAGTATCACCAAAATATGACCTCTTCACTATCTATTATTATGTAACAAGAGTTGCCTTAAAACCTAGAAGTAATAAATATTCATTATATCACAAAGTTTTGTAGATCAGCATTCAATTTAGATGGGTAATTCAAGCTTGAAATCTCTTACGAGGTTGCCGTCAAATTCAGTTAGTATGCAATCATCTCAAGCCATGCTGAGGGCTGAATATGCTACTCTCACTGTGTTCACTCAGATAGCTGGCAAGTTGGTTCTATTGCTGGTAAGAAGCCTCTCCAAGCACCCTTCCAGAAGGCTACTTAACATTGGAGCTAGCTTTACCCAAAGAAAATAATCCAAAACCAGGTAAATCTACAATGACTTTTGTGACATAACATTGGAAGTTATACCATCATTTTGACAGTATCATATTGATTGCCAAGCTCAACCATATCTAATATGGACAATGACCCTATAAAAGGTTGGTAACAAAAGGCAAAATTCGTTGTAGGCCACTGTGGTCATTTTAGCATTGTTTCTGACACCTGCTATCAAGATGTAGAGCTGATTTTTTAATCTGAACTGAACTTGTAACTTTTGATTAATTGAATACAATGAAAATTTAAGCCATGAAAATTGAAGATAAGAGTTCTCTAAAGGGACTGACAGTTGACTTACTGTCTTTTAAAGCTCTGACTTATTATGTAAGGCCAGATAACGCTACTGATGGTATGACCATATGGAAGGGTGATGAGATATCAGACATGTGTAAAAAAAGAACAGACCTGTTTGGTTATTTAGATGACTCCAGCATACACAACAGTATGATTGCAACACATGAGGACATCAAAGTATTTCCTGATCCTAACAATCATTACCTAAGACCACCGAACTTGTGGAAATATGAAATACTGTAATAAACTGGTATCTTTAACCACTAAATTTTAAAGTTTGTTATGCAATGACAGAAAACCAGGAATAAAATTATGCAAGTTTTTTTTTCATTTGCTCATGGTATGTTATGTAAAATCTTATAATAAAACTATCAGAATAAAACTATTCTATAATAAAAGAAATAACTGTTCTTCTTTGGGTTTTTCTAGTCTGAAAGATTGATAAGAAAAAAAATGAATAAACTTGTTTAACAATAACATCCCATATATGTGGAGGAGACCTAGAAAACTGAAGCACCATCTCTAATAGCTAAAGAAATGTTGAAAGAAAGGGTAAGTTCAGTTGGAAATTTACCAAAGGATGGACAGCAAACAAAAGGTTCTTAAGTTCTGCTTCTTCCATCAAAAAACTGATAAGAAGATTAGGTCTTCCTTTGAGAGGGGTTTACAGAGAGGAATTTACATATAAATAATATTTTTCCAAAGCAATCTCAGAGGCCTTCCCCTGAAATCAAGCTTTTCTAAAAAGACAAGTTGGGTTGGAAGAATTTTCTTCCCTTACAAAACAGAAGTTCTTAGATAGCAGGGAAGACACTTTCTAACTAGTTTCTCACATTCTAGTTCCCAAACAGCAACCATCTTTTTAAATATATCAAAGACTTTCCTGATTCCCAACAAGTTATGTGTATATTATGTATCATTGTAGTCTCTTTCATAACACTTACTGGACTGTATGTTAAAAAAAAAATTCAAGTTTTATGGATGTCCTATATATTAGTTAGTTTTGTTTGTTTGTTTTCAAGATTTATTTATTCATTCAAGAACAGAGGTGCAAGGGGTGAGATGATTCACCAGAGATATAGTGGGAAATAGAACAGGTGGACTGGCTGAGGGAAGTGGCAGTAGGGACAAGCGAGGTCTGCTGTGCCATGTGGGTCACCTCCATGGCCAAGGATTGAACTCGTGAAGCGCTAGCTGTGGGTAGCTTCATATTGCTACAACCTAACCCACTGTACCAACAGGGATGGACCTGGACTGTTATATATATATAACATATAATATATATATATATATATATATATACATATATATATATACATATATACATATATATAATATATATATATTATATATATATAATAGTTTATTTTTACATCATTTTGTGCATTTTTCCATCTCAGTTGCAATCCCCCTGGGTTTCCTATACCAAATCACCCATGTGCCATCACCACAGTTGAATGCAATTCCCTCCCCCCACTGTTTTTGAACCCATTCCCCACTCCACCCCCACAAAATGATGGACTGTATTTTTAATGTTAATTTGTACAATCACTTTTTCAAATGAAGATCTCCCTCACTAGATCCTAATCTATAATAGGAAAGGTGTATGCACACATTATTCTTGGCCTAGTGCCTCCCAGTCTCAAGCACAGTAACTAATTCATAATAGGTGTTCAATATATATTTGTTGAATGTATTTTCAAAGTACACTTTATATTTCACTTGGTTATAAAATAGAAAGTTACTTCTTAGTTCTTCTAGTTAGCCACTTTGTGTTATTTCCAGCTGCAAAGTAAAAAAACACCCAAAAAAACAATTAAAGCTTGAGCTAATTTTTCACAGTCTTCTAGAAATAGATCAGAAAAAAATAATTCCCTGAAATTTGATGAGCACTCATACCTCCAATCTTTGCACTAATTTTGGATTCTTTTTAGAAAGCAAAGACCTGGCTACTCTTTATTGAGAACAGATCTTCAGATGCTATCTTGTTCATCAATGTAAAAATAAATGTAATTCTCTTTCCTTCATTCTCATTTTACTTCCTAATTTACTATAATGCTATATTTCTAGTGTTAAACAGATTTTGTACGTTCTCTGTTGTGTTATTTATACTTATTCTCTGTTGCATTATTTATACTTAATAACTTCAATAAAGAATGAAAGATTATTCAACTCCTTCCTTTCGTAACCTTAGAAAGCATAAAGCCTTGGTTACTCTAACCATATCAATCCTGAAAAATCAACATCACTACCAAAAACTCTTCTACACTAATAAAAAATGGAGACAGACAGACTCTACGGCAAAGAACATGCTAATAAAGCACAGAAGTGGTTAAACACAAGGACACTTCACTACATAGGAGACCAAAGGGCCAAATATTCAATAATAAAAATTTTAGCCATATGTGTACTTACATAGAACAGATTATTAATTGTTATCCTCTGTAAATATCAGAAATGAATTACAATGAATCTGAATAATTTTAAATTATTTTTCTGAAATCAGAGCCTTATTAAGCAGTGGTGATCATTCAGTGGAACTATTCATCAAGATATATGTATAACAGAAATACCAAGTTCATTTTACAATGTCAAAGGGAGGCAAATTCTACAAACACTTATATTCAAAAACATTTTTAAAGTAATTACTTTGTTTTGAACAACACTTTCAGCACTCTTTTTCTTTTTTTTCTTACATATGCTTCTAAATCTGTGTTTGGAATCCAAATTTTAAATTTAATTACAAGCAGAAGAACATGCCTATTTAACATCCAATTTAGGTCTAAACTACCCTTAAATTCATAGGGATTCATGGAAGTTTTCAGTTGGAAGTTTTCTGAAGTTTATCTAATCCAGAGATTTCAACATTTAATGTGCATTAGTATCACTTAGTTTATTAAAACCCAGGTTTCAGTATCTACCCTTAGAGTTTCTGATTCAGTGGGTCTGCAGAGAAGTCTAAAACCTGCTTCTTTAATTAGTCTCCAGATCCTGCTAATGTTCCTGGTTCAGGGACAACACCTTCAAGACAACTGATCTAACCTACCACTTAAATACTATGGCTAAAGAAATAAAAATCCAGAAAACTGGAATGATTGGTGTAATGTCTCTGTCATGAGCAATGGCAAAATTGTCTGAAAAAGATAAAACTAAAAACGCAGTATTTCTAATTCCAGGTAGAGTGTCCTTTTCATTTGACTTTCCAATCTGGGCCATATTTAGTACTATACGAGGTGTTAATGACTAAGAAGAAAAAATAAGTCACAGCCGAGAAGATGGGAAGTTAAGTAAGCACCCACTATTCAAATTGACAAAATTAAAGACATGCAGGACCACACCAAAAATTGTATGATTCAGGTATTTCTTTGTGGCCTCTATTCCTCTTTTGAAGTTCATTTCCCTCTAAACATCTAAGGACTTACTTCACATTCTTACATTGCAACGTCTTTGTTGATAACTTTTCAGTAATTCCATTACAGCAAATCACAGGGTTGTCAAATCTTCAAGGATCAGAAGATCATGAGTTGACAAGTAGCAGATGCACGAAAAGAAGTTTTAAATAACGTGCATTCATTCCCCATGTGGAGCCAAGTAGAATACCTATTACTCCATGATAGTAAAAACCAGTCAGGAAATAACAAAGGATGGAGTTATGGCATGATATTTACCATTTCTACCACTTTTATTCAGTGAAGAATCAAAAAATTAAGAAGAAACAAAACTCTTAGATTTTCAAACAAGCTGTTTCTGTTTAAGGACAGAAGTTTCTGTTAAAATTTAGTATAATTGTGATGTCACTGAGAACAGTAAAAGCTGCAGGCAAACAGAACATTCTCATTGTAAGACCACTACTGTAGGCATATTTGAAACACTATAGCATCTTCAGACTATAATTATAACTGTTTGTTGCCTCTGTGGTTTCAAAGATAATAGAAGTTGTTCACAAAATTTACACAACACTGATGTGTTGCATATAAAATATAGACAGTCACGTGCAAAATATTCCATTATCTATTTTCTTCTAGAGAGAACAGCTGAGAAACATACAGACCATCAAATTATGACTCCAGTATTTTATTACAAGCAGTTAAACTCCACAACCCAAAGGTACACCCAAAATATTTGGTGTGATTTCGCTGATACCATTGAAGAACTAAGTCACAGGTGCTTGAATCTACAGAAAAGAAAAATCCTAATGACTACAGATTCTTATTATTTTCTTGGTAATTACTTCTGTCACCAGAACATCAAAGGTGAAACTAAGGAGAAAATGCATGAGAGATTCAACATTATGCTCATTCATTCTATAAGCACTAACTGAAAGTCTATTCTGATTTAGGCACAGTCACTGTCCTTAAAGCACTCAAAATGCTGCAGAAAATGTGCAATAGATTTGTTCCTTCATCAACCACTGAGCAATTAAAGCTGTAAGGCATTCACTACAACGTGTTAGTAATGTTACAGAATAGTATGTGTTCAAAGGATTGAGATATTAAGGAGATATTGCCAACAAAAGACATTGATCTTGGCCTAAGAGAACAAAAAGAAGTTTTTATATGGCAAAGGAAAACACCTGGTAAGACATTAAGTAAAGAAAGGTAAGTTGAGGTTAAATCCCACAGAAAATTTTGCTAAGAAATTTGGACATAGTGTCTGGATGTTGAAGCTATGTGTATATGGGAGGGCTATAAGGTAGAGGACTTTTTAAGAAAACTTTCTGGGAAACACACCAAGCACCAAAAATGTGGAAGGGGAAGATTATATCAAGTTTGTTAGAGTAAATTTGAGTGATTTAGTGAAATGGATGAGTTTCTGAAAAGATATGTTACAAAAATATATTTATGAAGACCTAGAAAATGAATCACCTTAGAACTCCCTCAATAAAACTGAAAACATACTTTAAAATTTCCTACAAAGGAATACACCATGTTGGAGCTTTTGTTTAATACAGTCTATCAAACTGTCATGAACCTATTATTCCACTTCTTCAGAAAAGGAAAAAGAAAAAATACTCTCTAACATATTTGTTGATATAAGTATATATTTTATGCCAAAACCACAATGAGTCAAACTGAAGCAGAAAATTATGAACCAAAATTATGTGAAAAATACTACAATATATTAACAAAATAAATCCAGGGATATATTTTTCAAAAGAGAATTCATTGTTATCAAATTGGAATTATTCTAGAAGTGCAAAATTGATTCAACATCAGAAAAGAATGAATTACTTAAATGTACAAAAAAAAAAGATAAAAGCAAAATTACTCCATAGATACAGCATTCAGTATAGTTTAATAACCACTCAGAATAAAACTTTTAGCAAACTAAGAAGAAATTTTCTTTAACTTAATAAAGAATAAAGAATGCACCTACAGGAACAATTATAAAGATTGTCTTTAAATTCAGGGATATAAAAAAAATTGCTTTCTATCTCTGCTTATTAGCATTATACTTGAAACATTAACAATAAAACAAGTCATGAGAATAAAATTTATATAAAAGATATACAAGTGTCATGATTCACAAAAAAAATCACTCCCTACATTATAAAAGTCTAAACATATTTTTAGAACATGTAATTTAATGAGGTAAATGTATACAAATAGAACATATAGCTAACTTCATTCTATAAATCCCACCACAAGATAATCTTTAGCTATTTCTTATAATAGAAGTACAAAGTACCCAAGGAACTAAATCAGCAAAATACATGAAACATTTAAGTATAAAAGTCATAGAGCATTATTAGAAGAAATCTAAAAAGGCTGTACTATGTTCATGGATAAATGAGTTGCTATCATAAAAATGTTGATTTTCACCAAATTGATTTTTGCATTAAATGCAATTTCTGTCTAAATCCCAAACAAAAAGGATTCTAAGTTCATTAAAATGAAGATTAACTGCCTATTAAGAGAACCATGAACAAATAAAAACTCTACATATTTTATTTAAACAAACAGAAGACTATGCGAGGTGGAGAATAAATCAAGTGGCCAGTGACCTGCTGAACCTGATGGGTGGGATGGCAGTGAGCTCCCTGGGTTTTCTTCTTGCTCCTATCTCCAAAGTTGGATCTAAAAAAAAATCAGCAAAACAGATAAGCAAATATTCATAGATGTGTTAGAAGAAAAAGCCAATGAAGTCAACTGTACCTCCTCCCCCCAACGTCCCACCCCCCCACACAAGCCACAACAACAAGAAAGGAACATCCTAAGGCTGTAAATTTGGGGGGGGGGAATAAATTCTCTAATTCAGTCAGAAAAACAGAAAAATGCCTTAACTCCGACCCCAGTTCAGAAGCAAAGGTGGAGCTGGAGTTTCGCTTTTGTCAGATATAATGTAATACTCAATCTTCTACTAGGTTGGTGTCAGAGAAGTATAAGTAGGTCTTTACAAATGGTCAGGATTTTAATAAAACAAGATTTCCCAACATACTGATAATAGAGGTCTGGATTTCCATCCCCTCTTAGCAGTAACCTGGCTTCCCCCGCCCATCAACTACTTGAGTAGTACCTGAGGTCAAGTGAAAAGTCATAACTTCCACTATTATCTCCTCTGAAAGATAGTTTAGCAGTTTCTTAAAAAACTAAGCATGCAAACTCTTGGCAAATTAAGTCCAGTAATAAATTAAGAGAACCATTCACCATAAATAAGTGGGCTGCACTCAAGGGATACAAGGCTGTTTTGACATAGCAAAAGCAATCAATGTCATTCACCACATAAACAAAAAGAAAGATAGAAATCATATGATCCTTTCAATAGATGCTGAAAAATCAAGATTCAGCATTCATTTGTAATAAAAACTCAGTAAGTTAGAAACATATCCCAACATAACATAGGCAATATATGACAAACTCACAGTCAGCATAATATTCAATGGTGAAAAAGTAAAAATAATAGCCACTGGAGAGATGTGACATTATCTATCAGACAGCAGACTTATTATAAATATACAGCAATTCTAAATATATTTGTATGAGATAAACCTATAGACCAATGGAATAGAGCAGAGATTCATAATCAGAACTAAACATCTAGGTGGAAACCTGATATGTGAGAGTAATAGAACTACAAATGAGGTAATAAAGGGATAAATTTACCATTAAATTATGCTGAGACAACTGACCATTCAAAAACTGAATTCCAGATAAATGAAGAATAATAAAATAAGATAATTTTTAGAATTATACAACTTTCTAAGACTGACCTAGGATGAAATAGACAGCTTAAAAAGACCAGACACAGTCATAGAAATTGAAAAAGTAATCCAAAGTCTCACTGAGAGTAAGTACCCAGGACAAAATTACTTTACCAGTAAATTCTATGCATACCCAAAAAAATCACTTCTATATATATACATATATATTCTGAAGAAACTCTTAAATACACAACCAGGAGGAAGTATAATAAAAACATTTAAATTTTTTATAACAACAACAATATAACAGTCCAAATGTCCAGTTGTAGTAGAATAAAAAACAAATTAGAATGCAGTTTTCAAATGGAATACTATGCAAGAGTAAAACAAACAATAGATATATGCATAGGTCTAAATTTCTAAGACATAATATGAGTAAAAACATCCCATTGCAGAAAAAATGCACTATGATCCCTTATATATAAAATAAAATAAAAAAAAAAAACAGGCAAAAGGAAACAACATAAAGTCACTTTACATAACTACACGCATATAAACAACTTTCTTTGCTGACCTAAGTTCAAGAAGAGTCCAAAGTGATGTGAAAGCAGCCACAGCTCTGAGGTTAGTGGGACCTAACTATGACCCCTGATGCAATTATCTTATCTGTGAACTGGAATCTCCAGACCTCTAGAGTCCAAAGTGACAGGGCAGGATACACAAATTTCACCAAGTAGGTTAGTGAGAGTGATTATAAGGACAGACACTGTTAATTCTACCCCTAAGTTCCCATACTCATGTATTTTCCCTACTGAGGTCATAGTAACACACAATTACTGTGACTGCAGTTACATAGCACATCCTAAAGGAGAGCATTCCATTTCTTTAGTGTGTCCTTGCCAAGCCAGCACTTCTGTTATACCTAGATCTTCAATAAGCTCTTCTGTTATACCTAAGACCATTCAATATGTAACATGATCCACGGCCACTTGCCACACTTCATTTACTGTGAAATAGTCCCTTGGTCCAAGGTAATGCTATGAAAGATTGCTTGTCAATAATTCAGATCCCAGTGAAACCTCAGATAGTCACACCAGCCACTGCAAGCAGAAACGGCAAACCCATAATTGGAATATGACTAGATGATCTTTCATTCCAAATGAAGCATTGCTTTGCATAGCAGAAAGGATCTAATATAGTCAATTGTCACCAACAAACTTGTCTCTTTAAAGGCTATTATTGTACATGGTCTGAAGATAGTCAGCCACGATGAGAAATTCTGGCTACACAGTCTCTTGATGTCCTGTGGTTAAGTACTCAGTTTCTACCATATGTCTGGCTTCAGAACCTTGGGTGAGTCTCTGTGACTCACTTTTTTTTTTTTTTTTTGAAGATTTATTTATTTATTCAATCAGAACTGGGGTACAAGCCAGAGGTGCAGGGGTGGT
This sequence comes from Condylura cristata, assembly GCF_000260355.1. Classification (NCBI taxonomy): domain Eukaryota; kingdom Metazoa; phylum Chordata; class Mammalia; order Eulipotyphla; family Talpidae; genus Condylura; species Condylura cristata. The sequence goes on along the minus strand of NW_004567103.1, from coordinate 66,567,402 downwards.
GAGAGTCTTCACCAGAGACAGAGTAGGAAGCAGAACAGGCAGATCGACAAAGTACACTGCTGAGGGAAGCAGTGGGCAGGTCAGGAGACGTCTGCCAAGCCATGTGTGTCACCTCCATTAGCTTGCAATGTTGTGTCCTAATCTATTGCGCCACCAGGGAGGGCCCACTGTGGCTCACCTTTTTAGCCTAACCAGAGGTTTCCACATTATGTCTTTCTCTTCAAAGGTATCTCTAGAACCATAAAATCTGCCCTGTCTTTGCCCCGAAGTTTAGGTCCACTAGCACGAGAGCTAGCACCAGGTCCACCCATTCAGAGCTAAAATCCTTGTCAGCTTTCCAAGAAATAGATTGCCAAATGTATAACCAAATGTGGACTATGATGCTTCCAAACTCAACGAGGCCTATCAAAGTGCTGCTGTCTTTATGGTAAGAAATGCTTAATGTTGGATACCCATCTTTCTTGCTATCAGAACTCCTTGTTTCTTGAGTCACCTGCATAGAATCCTAAGATTAGTATCTTCTGCCTATCATCATGACCTATTAGTTATCACAGTCATTGTGTCATCTTGTTTCTGAGTTAAGTGCTACTCTTAGGATATTTCCCTTCAAGGATCCTTTCATCCTCACTTCCAACAGGGAGCTCAGGTTTCTTACAGGATCTTGCCTGGGCCTTAGGACACTTTCCTTCACAGTTTGTTCCAAAGTTGCCATGGAAAGTCTGAGACTTAAACTTCCTGTATTGTAGACCACTTCTTTTACCCCACTTCCAAACAATATTGGTATATAACAGCATTTTACAACTATCCTCAGACTCCTACTAGTTCTCAACCATGTGTCATGGAGAATGACGCATCATCAATTAATCTCCCTTCATCAATTTTATCTCCCCTATATCTGATCCAACACTCTGATAGTCCATTCTCCTATAAACTCTCTTCAAGAATGTTAACAAAGTCTTGAAAATCTCTATTCTTTCTTTGCCCAGTCAACCTATGTTGAGATTTGGCCATCACCATAGGTTTAGGGTCTACAAGGAAGAAGGAAGGGAAAATATTGTCTTGTACAGGAACTTCTTGTTTATTACTTCCTTGAAGTTATCATGCAAGGGGAGAATCTGTCTTTCAACAAGCAGCAAGCCACTTCAACATATCCAGGGATTTCTGTTGAATTGGTGAGCACAATGTTCTCAAGCACATTTACCCAGAAATCCTTGCCAAGTTTTATGATCCCATTTGCTTCTTATCAGAGTCTAACTTGCCTTGGGTATCTTGACTACTTTGAGAACTCTATCTTGTCTTAAATTCAGCCTCTTTTACAAATAAATGAGATGAACAACAGTTGTCTGATTGTTAGCTGTGTCTGTCCTTAACATAGTAAATAAGAGATGAGAGTATCAAATGCTAACAAGGCTTTGTGACTAACACTATGTATTAAATTGTTGATTAATGGATGTGAGCCTGGTATTTCCTCTCTTCGTTGAGTCAATAACACTTAGCCATAGTCACCCAGTTCCATAGTTCTTACATTTGCTATTTCCCTAGTTCCATAGTCCTTACATTTGCTATTTCCTGTCTCTCATACTTGAAATGTTGCACCAATTCTTACATCCCTTCTACCCCTACTCTCTTCCCCCAACCGGTTCATCACAGATAAGTGTCAGCACTGTCACAGTATAACTGGGATGATCAATATGTTGATGATCAATATCACCATCAATGGTGGGGTGCACACTTCCTGCCATCTAGCTACCAAGAAATTCCATCTTTAGAAGGTTGTTTCCTAAAATATTTACTTTCACCTGTCCGAGGTTAGATTTCCTACAAGCTGAGTCAAACAAGGGATTCTTATTGTCTTATAGAATGAGTGCTCTCAAAAGCATAAAACAAGGGAGTCAGGAGAGGGCAGAAAAGCAACTTAAGAGACTTGTGGTCTGGACAGTCAGTTCCCATAAGAAGTTCTAGAGTGCAAATTGTAGCACATAACTTGACCCAACTTGAGGTGAAGGACTACACTTTTCCATCTCTCTGCCAATCAACCACTGTCTACAGTCCATCAAGAGAGGGACAGAGTTTGAGGTAGTATCTAGACTTGCTACCTCCTAGTGAGGTGCCTCCTTGTCAATGGCAATTCTGACAGAAAGGGATGGGTATGGATGGCTGTCAGTCTATCTTCAGTGTAGCTAGGAAGTGAATTCACCACAGCATGCAAGGGAACCAGTAGCTTGGCACCCACCACATCCACTAAACTACTGTTGCTTAAGATATCCTTAAATGATCATGTTACAAGTTATAGTAACACAAACATACCATGAAATCAAGCCATAAGTTTAAAGTCAAGCAGAAGTATGCTAAAGTTGGTTTCTAATACTCAATGATCATTATTCATATCTCTTCTCGATTAAGTGGTGAATCTAGTCATGTCGGTAACTTGAAATTGTCCTCAGTTGCAGTAGTCACGGCAGGGAGACTGACAGAAGTTGTACACCAAGTATTTTATCATACATGGATGTAGATAGAGCTCTTAAACACTTACCAGAATACCACAGAAGCAGTGGAAGGTAAAAATTGTTACCCTGGTTTTATGTATGTGGAAAATAAGCTAATAAAGGGCAATTTTGTCAATTTTAGAATTAAAATCTAGTTTTATCTGATTTCATTAATGGGGATATTAAATTTAGTTCAATTCACACTTTTTGGGCATCAAACATGTTCTAGAATGTTTGTCACTAGACATTTTAAAGGCACAAGAGAAATGGAGTATAATTTCAATCTTGGGGAAACCAAAAAAGCAGTATCTTAGGAGACTGAATGAATTGTTTTCAGCTATTTCCTTGAGATTTTTTATAATGCTCTGAATATTTTTTCCTTTTAAATCTGTAATGAGAAAATTTAAAATCTAATCTGAATGCCTTTGTTTATGAGCTACATATGTGCCAGTACTTTGGTAGTGTACACAGCTTAATACAAATGAACAAATTGTCTATAAGAAAATCAATAGTGACAACAACGGTCTTTTCTGAATGCCTGAAGCAATAGATCCTTAGAGTGAAGATGATGATCTTCCAAAATAACCTTAATTTAAGTCAATACTGTTTTTTTGTTGTGGTTTCCATTGAGTTGGAACAACTTCGCAGGCTTGTATTTTGACAAGTAATGTTTTTAATGTGATCAGAATTCTTTCCATCCTGTAGAAAAGAGCAAACTTTCTCTCTTCCAATATATCACTCCATACTATCATCAGAGCCAGAACTGGAGTTATCCTGAAGGAAATATTTAAAGGTAACGTAGCTCCAGCTATCTGTGGTATGTGTGTCTCCTCAGATGTATTCAGGAAAAGTTGAGTTCCAGCGGTTTGCTGCTCTTGAAACTTGCATGTTCCAAATCTCCATTTCTGTTCCTCCCTTCCTTTTTTCCACATCTTTGTCTATAATCTGCTCCATTTCTGAAGGAATCCACTTCCTGCTTGCTTCTCTTAGTACAATATCTGGCAGGATCGTAGTATATTATGGTCACATTGTCACTGGTCATTGGTTTCCAGTGCCACAAATGTTACTGGCTGTGGCAAGCAGGCATACTCTGATGAAAGGAGAGAAAGTAAAAGATGGCTTCCTATTGCCATCAGTGAAAGGTATAATAGGAAGAGCCACAATGTTGGCAATGTACCAATCTGAACACCTTCCTGAATCTTTGAGAAACCAATGTGTGTGTACATAGAAGTGTAAATAGACACACACTCCAAACACGTACATGCACACACACACAGGACATATGATTATCTAGCTTTTTCTAAGTGAACAAAGAGAAGGCAACAGTCTTCTTCGACAGAGCTGCTTCTCCTGGGTAAAGTTCAGTAAGATTGCTATCAAACAAAGTTGTGTATGGGAGTGGGAGGCAAAAACCAAAAAAAAAAGTTTGTCCCAAGAATTTGCTGAATGAGTTCATATTATTTAGCGCTTAAAATTGCTGACAGACATTTGGAAAACAAAAGTAAGAGTTGACCTGCACACAGTTCAAACTTGCCATATGTTTGCTGTCACTGTTAACAGTTTGTAGACCATTCAAATTTATGCTTTAGCTGGCTAACCTGATGATTTTAAAGAGAGTAATTACCTGTATTTTTCAAATAGGGTGTTCTTTTTTTCTTTACTACTATGTACAGCCTAATAAAGGGTTAAGGGAAAATTTAAGATAATGTGAATAGAGAGAATGAATGGGTTCCTCTTCCCCCCAACCTGTGATGTAGTACAAATAGTTCCCTGAAAGGAACTGCTTCACTGAGAAAATTCTCAAACAACTTTGGTGCAACTGGGTACAGCTTCAGAAATAAAATTTTCCTTCAACATAGTCTAAATGAATTTTTTTACAGTTTATTTTTGCATCATTTTGTGTATTTTTTCATCTCAGTTGTAATCCCCGTAGGCTTCCCAACACCAAATCACCCATGTGCCATAACCATAGTCCAGTGCATTTCCCCCCCCCCCACTGTTTTTGATCCCATTCCCCACTCCACCCCCACAAAATGTCTCTGGTATTCAGCTGTTCATTATTATTATTATTTTCTTACCTGGTCCTTATACTCCTGCTATGAGTGAAACCATCCGGTATTTTTCCTTTTCTTTCTGGCTTATTTCACGAAGCATAATCTTTTCCAGCTCCATCCATGTTGCTGCAAAAGACATATGTTTACTTTTTTGGTTGCTGAGTAATATTCCATCGTGTATATGTACCACATCTTTTTAATCCAGTCATCCACTTTGGAGCATTTGTGTTGTTTCCATGTCTTTCCAATAGTAAATAAAATAGCAATAAACATGGGGTTGCAGGTATCTTTTTGAATCAGTCTTTTTGTGTCTTTTGGGTAGATATCTAGGAGTGGGTTTGCTGGGTCATATGGGAATTCCATTTTTAGTAGTTTGAGGAATCTCCAAACAGTTTTCCATGGTTGTTGTACTAGTTCGCATTCCCACCAGCAGTGCAGGAGATTTCCCTTTTCTCCACATCCTCGTCAACATTTGTTGTTGCTAGTTGCTAAATGAATTTTTAAGGTAACTTATTAATAGAAATCACTACACTTTAAATGATGTATAAATAATAATAAAAAGATGTTCTTTTAATTGAATTTTGCTTTTTTAAAAGAATTTTATTACTTTTTCACATTTCAATGAACAAATATCCCATTATATAGATTCATTTTTCTTTTCTTTATTGGAATTATATTTCTTATACATTGTTGTAGATGGAAAGGATATTTGATGGGAAGTAAAGAAAGGATTTGGTTTTAATTGTTTTAAAATTTCTCTTCATGTATCTAGGGAAGGCAAAGTCTTCAACTTTTTAAATTTAAATCAGATAGCCCCGATGGCCATACTTCTAGTAAAAATGTTGTTAAGGCCTGAGTAAATAAAATAACTAAGAAATCTGCTAGTTAAATTTCAAATATTCTAGATTCTAAACAAGGACTATAGCTTGTGCTGTATAATCTTTATCAATATGCATTTAAAATAGAGTCTGATATGTGGTAATAGTCAACAAATGAGTTCTAATTAAATAGTAGTTACTAATAACTATAAGTTATGATCTTATATTATTTTCAGAGTGGCCATATATATGCCACCATAGTTTTAAACAAAACCAACCTCTCAAACATTTATAACCATTAATTATTTTTAAATAATATATTTTGGTGCTTGCATTTCAACCAGTGTTACTTTACAAATATCTCTTCTGGGCCTCCCTGGTGGCACAGGGGGGTTGAGCACAGCACTGTGAAGCTGTCTGCAGCCACCGCAGTGCAGTCAGGGAGGTGACCCACATGTGATGAAGCAGACTGTTCCCTCAGCAGTGTATCTCAGTACACTGCTCCCCACTCTGTCTCTGGTGAGTCTTCTCACACCCCACACCCCAAACCCCACATCTCTGGCATAAATAAATAAATCTTTACAAAATATCTCTTCTGGCCCCTTCCGGCTGGCACAATGGATTAGTACATAGCACTGCAAGCTGGTTGCATACGCTTCGGTGTGAGTTTGATCCCAGCCCCGGAGGTGATCCACATAGCTCTGAAGACCTCTCATGACCCACCCACTGCTCCCCTCAGCAGTGTACTTCATCCATTTGCTTGTTCTGCTCCCCACTCTGTCTCTGGTGAAGCCTCTCACCACCCCTGCACCTCTGGCCTGTACCCCAGTTCTGTATGCATAAAATAAATAAATCTTAAAATGTATATATATATATATATATTTATATATATATATATATATATATATATTCTGAACACCCTTAAGACATGAATAGTGAAAATAACAAGTATCTTGCAATGGATTATAAAATTTAACCATGAAAATGGAATAAAATGGTTTGATGGAAGGCTTGTGCTCATTGTTATTATGATGGGGAAAACCAAAAAGATGATTTACAAGCTGCTCAAAATCATCTAACTGGTTTTTCACAGCAGATCCTCCTGGTCCTTTAAATCCTTAGGGTGAGGAGGGTCAGAATGATGCACCGGTTCATCTAAAGCTCCAACAAGACTCCTGTTCATCTGCAGAAGCGAAGCCCTGGGCAGCTGGCACCCTTCCACAGGGAGCTACAAACACCACTTTGCCACATTGCAAGTTTCCTCAGGCAGCAGATGTCTTGTAGCTGCAGTGCAGGTCTCCAACTCTACCAAGCCACCTGTACAACATATTTAATGTACCCGCAATGCCTTTGTTCCCACTTGGGGAAGGTTTTGAAATTTAATTTTTTTTCACCCTGCCTGATCAGGCCCTGCAATTATTATCTGAACTGAGGTGTCCTATTGCAAACTTTTTATTCCAAAATATCAGGGAAAAATCAGAGCCCTCTGATTTAGCTCCATCTCTCAACAAGCCCAAATAATTCATAAAAATGCATTCACCTTCTATAGCATTACCGCTCAATTCTTGCTTTCCAAATCTGTTTCCCAAAAGCAGCTCTGTAAAGCCACTCCACAGAGAAGTCAACGAAGTAGCTGTAAAATTGTTTCCCTTCTGCCTTGCCATGACACTACCAAACTCTAACATGCCTCCACCACAACTTTAAACTGTGGGAGCAATCCTCTCAGAACATTATCAGGAAAACATTCTGACTTTTTCGGCTGCTAAAGTGATACTTACAGTACCGTTGTGTCTGTTTAGTTTAAAAATGAGGTTGATAATGATAATGCTTTTCCGTAAGATGATCTTCTACTTTTTAATGATACCCATAGTTTCCCCTACATAAATGACTAAATCCTTACAGAATCTCGGTCTTGATTAGCACTCCTGCTAGTAAAATTTCACATACTAAATCAGCACCAGCTGTAGCAAGAAAGAAAGAAAAAGGCAAGTGTAAATGTTCCATATGCCCCACCAAATTGGCATCTGTGTCAGTAACCCTTTTTTTTTTTAAACTATTGTATACATACATTCTCTTAAGTGTTTTGTTCACAGAATACTGCTAACGAAATTTCTCTGCTGGCATATCAAGGAAAGAGCCTGTCCTTAGTATCACTTAACTGCACAAAATGCAATTTCTCCTGCCCCTTGCGTGGTCACAGACACACCTGAATGTTCTATTTATATAAGTTACTTCAAGTAAGTGAATCTTTATTTTGACATCTGTTCTCTGTAATATAATCCCACAGTGTTCTTATAAAGCTGCTTTACAGCTGAAGTTTAATTGATAGTAACACCAATGTCCGAGTGACAATAGAATTATTTTGGTTAAAATTTGGAGAGCAGACTCAAAATAAAGAAACTGGAATGGTGGTGGTAGGAAGCATTTGTTACCACTCTGATCCCGGGACCCACATTTTCTTCAAATTATAAAGTATCTTTCTATAGATAAAAACAGATCTAGAAAGATGTGGATGTAGTATTGATATAGATGATATAAATGTAGGTAATATAGATACCTGGAGGTAGGTAAAAGGACATGGATATAGGTATATGTGATCTAGATTGATTCAGATTAAAATAACCTCAAAGCTAAATCAAAATTGTCAAGTTATACATCTTTAGATAATTTTCAGTAGTTTACCTATCAGGACCTTATCAATTATCTGAAATCATCCAGTTGATATAGTTCTTTGGGAGTGTAATTCAAACCAGGGTAGCCATCAGAAAGCTACAGACATACTAATTAAAAATAGCCCACATACAGGGAGTATTAGTAGAATGTGTCCCAGAAAGAGCTGTCTCACAGGAGAAAATGATATTTACTAAATGTTTTTTTTTTTTTCTCTCTGGAACTGACTAGATTGATGAAGGCCAACATCTGTGAAAACCAAGTACCTCTTTCTAACACCAATTGATTCTTGCTCATGCATTCTCACAAGTGCTAAAAACCTTAGCTGCCTTTCTTAATTTGGCTATAAGCAACTTGAATGCTGAATTTGTATCTATGTTGTCCTGTATCTATCCTGCCCACATATCAGAGTTTAGTAAATATCCAATAAACATTTCAACATATCAAAATAGTTAAGGAATGCTAAAAGTTTTGCTACAACCTAAATGTACTGATGATGAGCAACTTAACTTGCATTAAATGATTCAACAAAAATGGATGTGCTTTTCCTGTTTTATTTTCTGAGCACTCCCTACTAAAAAAACTCCAAACTCATAGGATTTTGAGCTTTAATGATAATTACATTTGATAACCAAAAAACATATTTGGTTACAAGTTAGTCTCTTGGATTTTAAGATTAGGTTTATCTAAATACTTTATGTAAGATTTTAAAAAGTATGTGGTGAAATCCGAACTTGTAGTCTATCCTACAAACTGCTTTTTTTTAATGTGAAAATTCTTTATCTTAAAACATGGAGCTTCCCTTATGAGACAATGGTTTCACTCCCTGATAAGGTGAATGTCCAAAAGACCACTGGTCCCTTCTGAGCAAGCTGTGATGGAATACCCACACTGGCAGTTTGAATGAGATGACCAGTATTTATGTACATAAAATTCAACTACATTTACCAGCCCTGGACTGGAGATTATAGTTATGGTCAAACATACCATAAAAGCGTTTAATAATATTGTAGTTGAGGACAGCACAATTAAAAATTTTATTTCTACTAATCTATGTGCTCCTAGAGAGTAAACACAGTTGCTTTTAATCTCTATATCCCCAAGCATCCTCACCTTAATGTGGAGTATATATTTCTTCTTTTTTTTTTTTTTAAGATTTATTTATTTGTGCATACAGAGCTGGGGTACAGGCCAGAGGCTCAGGGGCTGCAAGAGGCTTCACCAGAGACAGAGTGGGGAGCAGAACAGGCAGATCAACTAAGTACACTGCTGAGGGGAGCAGCGGGCGGGTCAGGAGAGGTTTGCCACGCCATGTGGTCACCTCCGGGAAGGCGGGAATCGAACTCATGAGGAAGTGGCTTTAGCTTCTCAGTGCTGTGCTTTAACCCGCTGCGCCACCAGGGTGGGCCCAATTTCTTCTTCTTCTTTTTTTTTTTTTAATTTATTTTTACATCATTCTTCATTTTGTGCCATTTTCCATCTCGGTTGTAATCCCCTTGGATTTTCCACCACCAATTTACCCATGTGCCATCACTATAGTCCCATGCACCTTTCCCACCCCCATCCCCTACTCCACCCCCAAAAAAAGTCTCTGGCATGCCTTGTGCAACAACCCGGTTGGAGCTGGAAGGGATCATACTTAGTGATATAAGCCAGAAAGAAAAAGAAAAAGAACGGATGATTTCACTAATAGCAGGAGTATCAGGGACCGGAGGGTGGGGGGGGAAGCACCTCTAATAAAGAAAAAATGAAAAACAATGAACAATTATATACCTGAGTATGTAAGTTTCAATGACTGATGGGTACATGATTCCTTTCAAACAGTTGATTTCTTATTTGGTTGCCTGCTTAAATTTAGCTGTAGGTCTGTAATTGGCAAGCTAATTTTAATACCATTGTATGAATGATAAATTACACACTGATATGGGATTTCCCTCAAATGACAGACAAGTATAAAAATGAACCTGGTGAGTCAATCAGTCACGTCCCTTCTGAGAACACTGTGTGTGTGCAGTCCTTCTACACTGCAGTCTCGAGTCATCCACTCAAAAGAACAAGGTCCATAGCAGGTTGAACTGGGAGGACCTGAAACCAGCTTTCTGATTGCTCAGTGCCTATATCTGCTTGCTAAATATTTTGAAAATCAACTTTGGTTTCTAATCTAAAACAATTTGATTGTGATGAAAAGATACTACATAATTACCATCTTAAAAGAACCAGGAAATGCACTATATATGAATCACATTGTAGTTTCTACAATGCCTCTAAGAAGTGCATGAGAATGATCATTTTAGGAGGCAAAATTCAAAGGTGGTGACATGTTATTTTCATTTGGAGTCCAGACATTCATATACAGGGTGATGTTGGGACTAATAGACTTTCTGGGTATGAGCATCTGATGATTACCAGTTGTCATTGCATTTTGTAACTGTATAGGCTTTACTTACCAAAAGCTACCTCACTCCCTAGAGATGTGTGCCTGGGTGGTTTGTATGAGGACATTGCCTCTTAAAAGGCCACAGCCAGGTCACACACTATTTAAAGCACTACTTTATTTAAGACAACTTTCAAGTGTTTCTTCTCCCTTTGCTATCTATGATTGCCCCATTTCAGTTTGCCATAGAACAGCTGTTTCGATATCCAGCATTTATCCGTTCTCCACATGCATCCAGCCCAGAGGGATTGTTAAGCAGATCATTGTTTTAATTCTGGCTACATTCCAGGTTCCCATTATTAGTGATCCTGTCTTAACATTTACTGTTCAGTTTGGCTCACAGGTGATGTTGATTAAATTGGATATGCCATCTGGGTGGGTTTCATCTGGTAGGCACATTCAAGGCTGAGCACACCTATCGCTTCTTTTTGGTCTGAAGCTCGCAGCTACCCTTAATGGCTTCCTACATGTGGATATATGCAGCCTGGGTTTGACTCCTGGCTTATTTGGCTAGCAGTTGTGTGAACTGGTCAAACCACTATCCAAAGATTTGGTTCCCGAGTGAGTAAGACAAAAAGAATAATCATTAATTCATTTCTTTACTTTGTCCCTTGTTAAATTTTTGATCATTTAGTAAAGTTGCTGCTTTGGACCCAATACTATGCTAGGTATGGAGATGTTGGAGATAAATTAGGAATCAAAGCAGAGAAGAGAAACACATAAACAGATTGCAATGTTATGTGTACTACTCACAAAAAAAACATTCAACAGATATGAGCAAAGAGCTATGGAACCTGGAGGACAGAGCTGTAAAATCTTCCCTCTGGAATCAGGGTTTTCTTAATACAGACGATCATCATGAGCTGCAGGAGAGATCCAAACATTGCTTTTTATGTGTCATCAATTAAAATATCCATATGAGAGTAGCATATAATTTTAGCCCTATCTATTGGGAGGAAATCAAACACATACAAATTGCTTATTTTTTATTTCATTAGTTAATTTAAATAAGCAAAGCAGACTTGAATACATGTGTTACATGCCACATGGGATTGCTTTGAGAATCAAATGGCATGATGTGTGAACAGACACCTTTTAAAGTGCTGGAGAAAGATCTTTCGAACATGTGAGTGATGTTGCCTGCCCTGCCTATCCCAAGAGGCTGTCACAGGACTAAATTAGAAAATGAATGTGAAAGAATGTTGGAAATGAAAAGCACTGATAATAACGAGTGATGATAATAGGTACTGGCTCTTGATGAACTAGGCACCATTCTTACAATGTCCTATAGTATTGGACCGATTTGACCTATAAATACTACAATGACATGTGGTGCAACCTATTGCTATTTCACTAATTTACAGAAGAAGAAATGAGGTGAAAATAGGTTAATTTACTCAAGATCACAGTTAGTGAAAGGTTATTGTTTATCTTATCATTTGTGGACATCCTAAGTCTGTTGGGGTTCTTAACTTGCAAGAATAAAATCCAAGCTGTCTCACTTTAGGAAGAAAATAATGTATTAGAATAACATGAAGTCATTCATAGAGTCAAAGGAAAAGCTGAACAGAATATTCCCAGAACCTGTTGTCTCAGATCACTTCAAGATCTATCACCTTCTTCCAAGCTACCCAACCCTCACCAGGATGAATGCAGGTAGCTCCCTCCTAACTGACCTGCACTTCTGCCCTTGCCCATCCTCAGGGGATCTCCAGTCTAATAGAGCTAGATCATGTTTAAATGTAAATCAAGTAATGCCACTCTTCTACTTTAACCTTTCAATGGCTCCCTCAGAAGCAAAGACAACTCTAACCAAGGATTCCTCCTGTGACCTGACCTTGGCCCCAGACCTCTCCAAACAAATGTCCTTCTATTCCTTCCTCCTTGCCTCTGCTCCACTCACACTGAGAGACCCAGAGCACAATCCCACTACAGATCTTTGCGTCTCTGGGTCTTTCCCCAGCTCTCCATTATGGCTTGCTCCCACATCTCCTTTCATTTCTTCCCCACACTTTGCTTTCTCAATGAGGTCTTGCCTATTTAAATTATCAACTCCACCCCAACAGGGAAGCAGCCTGTCTTCCTGCCCTCCTTTATTTTTTTTCTCTATAGCACTTATCATTTTATCACATACTCTAAGTTTGCTGACTGATCACATACTATATGTTTATTACATTAAAGAAGAGATAGTTCACTATTTTGCAAAGTATTTGGCACTTAAATACTTGTTAAGTGAATGAGTGACTATGCTTTAAGTAAACAGACAAAACAAAACTATTGTCTTGGGGATCAAAAAGACTCTAACCCTGTGCAATTCTGTTCAAAAAAGAAAACAAAATTGTGTCTAATTCTTAGACACGATACCGACGGGGGAGGGATTCCTTTGGTGAAATACTTACCCCCCACCCAGGATAGGACTGGGCACACCAAGTTCCTAAAAATGACCATCATCCCACATAACTACTTTGTTACACAAGGAATGGGAGATGAATTCTAAGCAGATAAAAGTTAATAACTGTATCACCCACTATCAACCTTTGTGACTGAATTCTCTACTTTTTACATTTTGTCATCATAGAATTTTCCAGACATGTTAGACTTCCATGAAGATTTGTATTAAAATCATACTTTCCAATGCTGATAATTATTGTTTCCATTTTCCTCAGGTTGATTATTTTTCCACAGTTTAGGATAAACTTCAAAATTTGTATGTGTTAGGATACCTAATCTTCTAGAACATTTTTTGATTCATATATTTACAATTTTTATTATATCTTAAAGGAAATACAGGAATTGCCAGTTTGTAATGTTTCCTTTTTCTGCTCAAAATAAAATAATTACACTGATTTTGCTGATAAAAAAAAAATGAGCTTATTTTAAATTGAACAATACAAGCATATATAATTAGAACAATTTTATGCCTTTCCCATTTTATGCCATACCCAAAGGTGTAAGTTCCTTTAAAATGATATGTGTATGTATATTTATTTACTTGTGGTATATCTGATTATCATAGGATGCTTTGTATAAACACTCAATAGAATAATCCTACACTGCTCTTTAAACTACATACTAGATGAATTAATACTGTTCTACAAATGCATTAATCACTTAATATTCTAACATGGCTTTTCTTGCCACGCTGGTCTGCTTTCTCTTATTCAAAGGCTGTATAGTGTTCCAATATATGAATATGTCATGTAACTATTATATATGACAATTTCAAGATAGAGTACTACTTTAACCTATATTTTTATAACAGATATTACTATTAAAAACAAGTCTACGATGGATATCAATATCAGTAAATATCCATTTGTCTTTTTAGGCTAATGTCTCAAAAGTACAATTACTAGGTCAAAGTATAAACATATTTTACACTTGATGCACAACATTATATTATAGAAATTTTGTTACAATGCAGATTCCTATCCTTAGTGAGAATATTCACTTCCTAACACCATCAACTGATAGAAGACATAGACTATATAGTGTATCTGTGAGCTCTAGATTCTAGATCCCAGTTCTTACATAGCACCACTTCCACAGGTAACCAGAGATGAGCCAGACAAATTAGAATAAGTGTGACAAATCTAAGCTGGTGAATACAGCCACCAAATGCCAACCCACACTGTTACATATCCAAGCAGTATTTACTAGGATAGATGTATGCCCCTCTATGGGAGTTTAACATTTTCAATAAACCAGAACCTATACTACATAGACAGATGGATACAGAGATGTAACAGTTACAAACACACTGTGTTTGGTGGTGGCAAGCACAGTACCCAGAGACCTCCATACCACACACTCTGACCCTAAGTCTAATGCATTTCCAATGAGCTCTGACTCCTTGGTCCTTCACAAACGTTTCTTCAACAGCACTATTAACTCATTAAAGAAGACATATCAGATACAATCTATTTGCCATCCCTGACTTACAAAATGGTTTGTCAAACAAGTGGGATCAAGACTACACAGAATTCTCAACAGGATGTGTCTTAAGGAGAGAAAAAGTACAGGTGGCTCTGATCAGGAGTTCAATTTGTTTTTAAAAAGTGCCTCTCAGGGCCTCCCTGGTGATGCAGGGGTTAAGTCTCAGCACTATACCAGTCACTGCAGCATGAGTTTGATCCCTGGCCAGGGAGTGACCCACAGGATGCAGCAGATCTCTCCTGAGCCACCACTGCTCCCCTCAACAATGTATTTCAGGAAATCCACATGTTCTGCTCCCCAATTTGTCTCTAGTGAATCCTCTCATTGTCTGCACCACTGGCCTATTCCTGTTCTTGTGTGCATAAATAAATAATTTTTTAAAGGTGCTTCCCAATGTTCTGTAGTATTAAAAATCAGTGAGAATAGGTGGGAGCCTAAAATCTTATTGTAATAAATGGGTAGACTTAGAGAAAAATAAAAATAATAATGAATATTTGGTTAGAATGATTCTGCTCAGAATCTTGCAAGTGAAGGAACAAACATGAGGACAGGAAAGCAGCTACATTCATTGGATTTTTTTTTTTTTAATGATTAGGCAAATAGAAATTATTTTTGTGTAATATTTCTCCAATGACATAGCTATATGGTATATATACATGTGTCATGCATATATTGGTAAATATGGTATATATGCATGGTATATGTGTGTGTTTGTATACTTAAGAATTAGGCCACTGACAACATTTTTGAAATTTCCCATATTATTTTAGTTAGAATAACTAATGCTAACTACTGGAACAAACAACCCACAAATCCCAGCAGATTAGCACCATAAAATTTAGTTCTTGTTCCCCAAAAATTCAGAGTTTGTCTTGGTGTTCTTTCAAGTGCTGTTTATGTGATCCAGGTTCTTTGCGTTATATGATTGCAATGCTTGGCCTCCATTGTCACTTCCTAAGTTGGAGAGAAATCATGAAAAATCATACCAATTATATGACCAGGCCTGTATGTGTTGTGCATCACTCCACCTGCTTATGACTAGGCAGGACCCAATCACACGTTCCCAGCCCAGAGGAAATGTAGACTTGCCACGTCTCTAGAAAGAGGACACAGGCCTGGTGAGGACCCAGCCAGCCAGCCAGCTTCTGCACCAGGTTTGGAACTTTTACTCTCATTGGTAAAGCTAGCAGCAACATTCACGTCTTTAAACATTTGAAAAGAAGGCTAATTTGCTATCTTTCATTTAAAAAAAAAATGTTGTATTTATTTATGCATATAGAATGGGGTACAAGCCAGAGGTGCAGGGGCAGTGAGAGGATTCATCAGAGACAGAATGGGGAGCAGAACAGGTCAATCGACCAAGTACACTGCTGAGGGGAGCAGCAGGCCAGACAGGAGAGGTCTGCTGCGCCATGTGGATTACTTCTGGGGCAGGGGATTGAACTCGCACTGAAGCAACTGTGTCTAGTTTGCAGAGCTGCACTCTAACCCATTGCGCCACCAGGGAGGGCCTACTTTGCTATCTTTCAATGGCATCTCTATTTCATACAACTCATTCTTAGGGATAAAACTTTATTGCAAATATGACTAAATTCATAGACACTTAGAATTGAAAACTAGAATTGATCTCAGAAGATTCCTTATTTGAACCCACCTCTCCTGGCAGGTAATGTACTTTGCAGCAATTTTCAACCCTTTATAACTACCAAGAAGTCTTCTAATTATTTTTCTCCAAAGCCCTTTTGTTTAGAAGTAATTTGTGCATCAAACCACATTTATGGAATGATGGTATTCATTTTTCCCATGTGTTATTAATCAGAAACATTTAAAAACCACAGATCAGAAGACTGAGCAGAATGTGAGAACTAGTCTTACACTGAGTTCATGTAAAACCAGCCAGAAGTAAAGAAATCTAGAGTTTCCATAAGCATCTGTGTGTTATCTCAATGTTTTAGACAGAATTGTGTTACCACTCCCAATTATATTGAAAACTCTAATGCCTACATCATGGCAGTGTTTGGAAGTGGGACTTTAAGGAGGTAATTAAGGTTAAATAGGTCCTAGGAGTACAGCATTAATCCAGTAGGACTAGTGTCTTTATGAAGAGGAAGAGACAGCAGAAGTTCTCTCTCCACTCATGCACAGAAAGAAATGTTGCGGTGACACAACAAGAAAGTACTGCCTGCAAGAAAGGAGGGAAGATTTCACCAGAAACCCATCCTGCTGGCACATTGACTGAACCTTCCAACCTACAGACTGTGGTAAAATAAATGTTTCTTAAGCTAGTCAACCTGTGGTACTTTACTATGGTAACCTGAGAAGATTAAAACGCTTGATTAAAGGCAAATACATATTATAATGTCCTTACCATGTGGAAAGAGACCTCAAATGTACACTGTGTCATAGTCCATCATGATTAGGAACAACTGATTTAGCCTCATTTGTAAAGAGATTTACTGATGATATTTTCCAATGTCAGCTCAAATTGTATTTCTTCTGGATGTGACTCCCAGGACCTTGCATCCAAAAGCGCTCAGTGGAAAAATAAGTTCAACCAACATGATTCAATAAGATTTTGTGTTTTCTTTCTTTCTTTTTTAAAATGTCCCACCTGGAGGTTAAAGTTCTACCTACTATTCACATTAAGTTCTATCTTACTATTCTATTTATGTATAAATAGTTCTATAGTTTATCTTCATCTATAATCATACATGTGTAAGTAGTAAGTTTCAACTTAATAGTCTAATAATTTTCATATAATAATAGTTCTATAGGCAATCTTTGCCTACAATCACACATGTAACATATCAGCTCAACTTATTACTTTTACATTGGTACAGAGGATGGGATGTAGGTTATAAAGTCATAATTACAATTAAAGAAAACATATACTTCTATCATCAGAAAATCATTTCCCTATGCCTCTTCCAGGAAAGAATCAGCATAGAGAGTTGTGGGAAAACTGAGGACAAAATACCAGGATGATTATTTGAAAAGGCCAAAACCCCATTTTGTGAAGAGATGTGGATAGTGAGCTTTTTGCTTTTGTGCGTTCTCTCCTTCCCCCTCCAAGTGTGACTGTCATGATCTACTTCATGATTTGCTCCTCTGTGACCAACACAGACTTAAGGGATGTGAAGACTGTTAGAAAGCAGGATTTAGCATCCCCATTTTAATAATAAATACAAACACACACTTACCCAGTACGTTTTACGCCTGCCTGCAACAAAAACAGCTGAACAGATTGTGATGAAATTCAGAGACTGACAGTCTGACAAAAAAATCCCTTTTTGTCTAAAATCTGGCTTCCATAGATTTTTGCAAATCTAAATATTTGATTTTGCACTGGAAAAGGAGCCAGTCTTATGTACAATTTATAAAATAAATGTGTAGATACATGCTTTAAAATCTCCAAATTTTGTCAACACATACTGTCCAACTTTAAAGACTTTTCTCCCCCATTTTCCCCTATGACTTGGGTGTATTTTCCTGCTGTTTTTTAAGGCTTTAACTATATTTATCTAATAAGAACTCTTTCGCAAGCCAGTGTTTCAATAGTGATTTAACAGTAGTTTCAGTGTCAAATTGCCCTTTCCACAGCAGGGAGTTTTAAGCCTTACTGTATTATACTTCCAAGACACTCAGGAGCTGGAGTTGGGAGATATAATATTTTCTTTGAAGTTTGCCTTTCACTACACACTGGGTTGCAAACAAGCTCCAGTTACTCAGCAGTCAAACAATTCCATCACACAGAGACCAGGGCTAAATATTGTACCAAATTTTCTAATTATGGCTTTGTGATATTTGCTACATGAGGTTAGGTGAAAGCAGACTAGAACCAACATAAAACTCCTTTTCTAAACAGGACTTCTGGAGTTTTAAGATTTTTTTTTTAATGTGTCAAAATTTCCCATTGGTAAGTCCTAATTACAATATGAATAAGTTAATCAATGAAAAACATAAAGGTATTTCTGATAATCTCACATTTATGTTAAAGATACTTATTGTACTACACATAGGTATGTATGTTCAGGCCACACTGACACATGAAAATCCATGATAAAGCAGATAGGTTTTATTCCCTATATTCTTATATTCTCTGTGTGGCATATGTGTGTGTGTATACACAGTAGATACACATATACCTATATATATCACACACACATATATGATATATATCATAGAAACTTAGCTGTCTAGGTGCTACTATTTAAAGGATTTCTTAAGCACTTCATGACAGTTGTGATGTAGTTTAAAGTTAATGGGTTTGGAGAACGGGGTCCTTGGGTTCACCCTGGGAAAGGTTTCACCAGATCTCCCCTTTCAACGGTACACAGTGAGTTCCCCAAGCGAGTTTCTCCACAAGACAGAGATGTTAGTTCTATTTAAAAGAGCATGCTTATTAGAAAAAGAGACAAAAGAGTAAAGGACACTTGCATAGACAGAAGTGGGCAGAAAGAGCTTCCACTCTGTGAGGGCAGGGCTAGGTTTTATCATCTTCTTTCAGTAAGGCAGGACTCATCTTTTGGGGGGGATGGTTTGTTCCTTAATCTCCATATCTTCAGGCCTGTGCTCTTGACACTCCTTATAGTAGTCTGATAACTTCCTGGGTCTTGTGCCTTGTGATCTAGGCCTTGGCACCTACAGATCTTATTTTCTGTAGCTGGATGTAATGACTATATTAATCCTGACTACCGCCACCTCCCTATGTGAGACAGGTTCTCCTTTATTATTCTTTCCTCCATCATTTGGGATCTTCTCCTTTTATACATATGGCTCTACATCATTCTTTCCTTTCTTATCACAAGTTCAGAGAGAGAGAAAGACCAGGGACAAAGACCAAAGTGGCACTGTGCTATGTTGCCATCATTTCAGGTTTTCAGGTCTAACTACCCAGCCAGGAATGGATCCCAGGCTGTGGGGGCAGCACTGAGCCCCAGCCACTAAACCAACATAGGTTGGTGTCTCACTAAAACCACATAAGACCTTTGCTGACTCTCAAGCAAGCAAGGGAAAAGAGGCAAATATGTTTAGAGAAATAGATCGAAGGAAACATTTATCAAGGAGAAAGGAACAGAAACAAAGTGTGACTCCCAAACCTTGAAACGAGGCCAGGGTGGAGAAAATTTCTTAAGGAGAAAAGGAACAGAATCAAAATGGGACTCCCAGGCTCTCAAAACCAGGCCAGGCAGGGATAAGGAAGCAGCAGTGGAGTCTTGCCTCAGGGAAAATGCACCTTCTTTCCCTGACTATTCTGAAGTTCCACCAGCCTCTCCATCAATAGCTAGTTCTCAGTGGTCTCACTCACTGACTTAATATCTCTGTGTCCAGAATTAAGTCTTGTGTCCCAGCCTTGATCTTAGAGTCCTTTTTCTTTATCCTCTTGTCCTGGAATGCCCTGTTAGTCCTTGGAATTTGCTGTCCTTATCTCTGGAGCCTCCCTTATTTCTCCAGGCTTTTTCCTATGCTATTCTGACCTAGAAGCTATCTGCTTGCCCAATGACTCACCTAGTAGAGAGAAGTAAAGTTCTGAAGAACATTCAAAGAGCAAATAAAAAACATCCCACTGGGCCCTCCCAGGTAGTTCAATAGGTTAAAGCACAGCATTGCAAAGCTAGCAACAGCAGCTTCAGTTTGTTTCCTTCCTCTGCCAGTCAGGGAGCTGACCAACATGCACAAAAGACAGCTCCTGTCTTGACCACTGCTCCCCTCAGCAGTCTATTTTAGTAGATTCGCCTGTTCTGCTCCCCACTCTGTCTCTGGTGAATTGTCTCACCTCTGCACCTCTGGCCTGTACCCCAGTTCTGTATGCATAAATAAATCTTAAAAAAAAATCCCAACCCCACAGAAGCTTCAAGCAAATTTTAAGTCCCTGTAGAGAGTAAGACATGTCCACCAGGCATGTTGTGAAAATTTGAGGAACTGAGGGAAAATGTATGCTTCACTACACAAATGTAACTGTTACAGGGCAACCCAGTGTGAACTGGGTTGCTTGTCTGTGGGTTCTCACCCTCGCGCTTAAGATTCAATTGAACTACGGACACACAAATAAAGCCATTCGATGATGGGTTTATTTACAATGGGAAAGGTAAAGGGAGAGAGAGAGAAATACAAGTTAACTAGAGAGTCCTACAAGTTCTGCTGACTTGGACTCCAATAGCACAGTGAAAGCTGATCAAGAGCCAAAAGACCAGTGAGGAACCCCCAGGCCAATAGACCCCCAGAGCCCACATGTCTGGTTTTATCCTAACCTGGCTGCTCAGCTCCACCCTCACATCCCAGGTGCTTCTCCTTGGTATTGATGGGGGTGGAGTCCATGAAACCTGTATCTGTTACATACACATTTCAATATTATCCTAAAATTTAAGTAAGAATTTTAATGTACTTTAACATCATTCCTTGACAGCTGCAGCTAGAAATAGCATCGGGAGCAATCTATATGTTTGCAAAGGGAAGACTGAGGGGTTTAAGACAATTGCTTGGTGAGAGGGTTTTCTATGCCACTAGTGGTTCAGTAGGGAAGAAGGAGGTTTTCTGAGTAACAAGAAGGTGACTTCGGAGGATTTCTCCCAGGTGGCCTTAGCTAATGAGGAGCACTGGCCCCCTCCACATAAGATACCAGCCCTGCTTTCAGTGACTGATAATTTCATGTCACTAGCACCTAGAAAAAGAGTGAGGGTAGGTCTGCTAATCTTAAGTGGTCTACCCAGACTCCATGTTGTTACCTCAGTTCTGTATTCTTAAAGCAAGGTCAGAACAGCCTGGTTATAGGAGCCCAACCCTATAAGGTGCCTTTCAAATCAATTAAGAACATAAACTTGGATCACTCTGGGAAGGGTGTGCATCACGACGTATGACAGGGAAAGCCAGGGGGGCTGACAAAGCATAAACTTACTCCTGACTTACACATCATGAGGTATGGCCGGAATATCCAGGAGGCCGTTGACTAATGTATAAGGAAGGACCTCAGGAGCTGATCAGCGGAAAACCTCATTTGATAAGATTGAAATCCTGACTGGGGAGTCAGGGCTTGATCTAAGATACCAAGCTATCAGCAGATGAGAAGTACAGTTCCACTTCTCCCCTGCTTCTTCTACTTCTCCCTCTATTTTTCTACTTCCTCATAAGGCTAATGCTGTATGACTGGTTTATAAATAAAAAGGCCAAGATCTTCCTCCTGGGCAGCACCCTGAATTATGTAGCCTTTTCCACGACTCTCATCTCTAGCAGTGTGGTGTGGCCCGACACAACAGGTAAGGAAGGATAAAACTAAAATTTTAACAGGCAATATCACTAGGAACTGAGATGCTGAAAAACTTTCTTTATTTTCTACACACGTATTTTCCTAACATAAAAATGAACTGGTACAAATTATGTTATCAAAAAAGCACATAAGGGAAGTAACCAAGATATCCTTCAGCAGATACATGGATGGATAAATGTGGTACATCCAGACAGTGGAATGTTATTCAGTGCTCAAAAAAATGAGCTATCAAACAAAAAAGACACAAAGGAAACTTCAGTGCATATTACTATGTGAAAAAAGCCAATCTGAACAGGCTATAAACTGTATGCTTCCAACTATATGACATTCTGAGAAAGGCAAAGCTAGACACAGTAAGATCTGTGATTGAGAGATTTGGAGCAGACAAGATAAATAAGCAGAGTGCAGAGGATTTTTAGGGCAATGAAACTATATGATCCCCTCATTATTGATATCATTATGATGGCTAATACTATAATGATGAATATGTTTCATTACACATTTGTCCAAAAACCATGTAATGTACAGCACTAAGAGTGAACATTAAAGTAAACTACAGACTTGGGGTGATGTATATATGTTTGTTCATCAGTTGTATTACATGTACCACTGGGAGAGAGAGGTGGATAATGGGCATGGGGAACCCTGCTTGGATTAAAAAAAAAAAAAGTCTTTAAACATGGAAGGAAAGCAAATAACTAACTAAAAGTCAGAATAAGAATTTTAAAAATTGTATGTGCTTTGGAGAAAAGAATAAGTGTTGTCTTGCCCTGTCTCCCATACCTAGTCACTTGTAACTGGACAGTTGTCCTCCTCTGCAGTGTTGCAAAAAAACAGTCCAGGTTAAACCTCTCACCAGGGTGAAAAAGGTAGGTAGGCAAAGTAGTCAACCACATGGCACTCCATGTTTACTCAAAAACACTTATGTTTATAAAAATAAACAGCATTTACGGTCCTCCCTGGTGGCACAACAAGTTACAGCACAGCACAATGAAGTGACTGAAGCCAATGCAACACAAGTTCGATCCCTGACCAGGGAGGTCACCCACATGGCGTGGCAGACCTCTCCTGACCTGCCCACTGCTCCCCGCAGCAGTGTACTTCGTCGATCTGCCTGTTCTGCTCATGGCTCTATCTCTGGTGAATCCTCTCACCCCCACCTCCCGCAACTCTGGCCTGTACCCCAGTTCTATATGTATAAATAAATAAGTTTTAAATAAAATATTTAAACCATATTTGGAAGAATTACACAAATGCACTGCAAACTCGCACTCCAGATGAAGTTTCACAAATGAAGTCATTGACCTGCATTGAGCTGAACACCAAACAAGGTGCCCCTTCTCCTAAAGCAGTGAATATTCTTCAAACGGCAAGGGAGCAGGGCTGCTGTTTGATGCTGATGACATTGAAAATTTAGGAGAACGGAAATCCCATCATTTTTCATTTGTATGCAAATTTGTCTGTTCCAGAAATTAACCCCTGGACCCCACGTCAGTTTTCATCTCCAGGAATTTTCCTTGCCAGCACCACACGGTGTAGTTTTGTCACTATCCTAAGGTCAGTAGGCTTACCCAGTTTAAAAACAACCACCACCCCCAAAGTCATAATGGTGCTTTGTTTACCCTCATTATTGAAGGATAAAGAGCTAGGGAAGGAGAGGCCTGTTGTAAAATGCACATCTTTAATGGACAGCCTTGTGAGCCAACAGCATTGAAATGCAAACTGCGTACTGCTTTGGCCAAACTGCTTTCATTGACCACTGCTCCGAGTGTTGAGGTGAACGGGGGACAATAGACCAATCCTATTACCCTCCTTTTCAGCCAGATCTTCAACTGTTAAAAAGTTCCTTTGTTACTTCCCACCTTAGACAAATGTCACCATCTACATGTGAAGGGGAGAGAGGTGATTGAGGTTTTTAATTGATGTGGATTTAATTATGCTAATTTAGACAGCTGTAAAGCATTTCAGTATAGCTGCATAATAGGGCAAGCAAATACAGGTGCCCTTCACTGTAGGGGCTTAATTTTTAACCGAGGTAGCTTTAAAAGAGAAAGGGAGTTCAAAAGCCTTGGCAATTTAAGATTTGTAGAGGGAGGTTCACCCATGCTCTGAAGTATTTAGCAGGCTTTACGTGCACCTATGAGAGAACTCAAAAGAAACATTCATTCCTGATTGAAAACTCCAAACTCGTCTCTAATTGCAACAGACAATTCTAAATAATGGATCAATCAACAGTTGATTCAATATAACACTAAAGTAGGATTGGGGGATTCAAAATGACCTTTATTTCCACTTCTGAAAAAGAAGTCACATTTTGGAAATGGTGATTTTAAAAGTGCCGTAAATCTTTTTTTTTTTTTTAATGTTTAAATGTGAAGTTGTTTCTGGTTGTTTAGATGGTTTAACAACAAGATGAATTTACCTTACCATATACCTGCCAGGACCTCCAATCTCTTACTAGCAATATGCAGACATTATTTTCAGCATTGATGGTGGAAAAATAATATTCATTTAGTTTTCTAACTGCTGTATAATAATATTTTGTGTGTGTGTGTGTGTGTGTGTGTGTGTTTCTTGGAAGGGGGAGGACTGTGATTAACACAGAAAACCCTATTGAAGTTGTGTTGATTCTTGCACAACTATGATGTGGAAGCCCATGCACTTTTACTGATGGTCAAGAGGCACTGGCTGGTCAATTCACATCTCTAAGTGGCTTGGTTTTAAGGGGCAATATAGGACAGAACAATATATACTAGTATGAATAAAGAGGAAGAATTAAAAACCTTTTATCACTCTTTTGTGTGACTTGTTGAGGTAGGGAGGTTGGAAAATTCTTTCACCTCTGAGTGACACTTTCTTCAAGGTCCAAGTTGTCCCTACAGACATGAGATTTGCCTCTTAGGAGGCCTGTTACTTTCCTAGAGGACAAAGAGCTTATAAATGAATCATCTTCTTTTCCCCCAGTCATTTCCTTCTCTACCTTGTCAGGCTTCTCTTCTGTGCATTCTCTTTTGTCCTACACTAATCAGTGATGTAATTAGGGGCGAAGAAAAGAAGAAAGAAACAGGGGCATCTGTCCTACATTCCACACAGAGAGTGGAGAATGACCTTTCTAATCCTGCCCTAGTTTTTGGTGAAAAGACACAGATGTGGGCATAAAGTTTAGCTCTAGATTTTTCTGACTCTTCAGATCTTGAATGAGTTCATTTCCCTCACTTAATTGATTTACCACATTAAATAATCATTTATAGGAAAACATTCTCAGCAAGTACTAAACCTCCCAAAATGTACCTTATGCATGTGTAAAGTGTACATTTATACTGAGTTATTTAAAATTTCAAATAAGTAATTTAATACACACACAAAAATGAAAGAAATTAATAAGAGGAAATTCAGATTATGTTTAAGGATACTGACATAATCTTGGTTGCCCAAGAATCTTACAGCTGAAAAAAAGAAGTTCACAATACAAAGGTGATAAGCCTCACAGGAAACTATAAGGGGGGTCAGGATATACAGTACCCAGAAAGCACACCCTTAATAACAAACAATAAATCTGGAAGAAAATATAAAATAAGAATGTTTAGAATGATAAAAGAGAAAACAGGAGAAATAGCTAAAAAAAATAGGGGGGGATAAAAAAAGGCATTTTTTAAAAAATAACCAAATAAAACTTGCAGAAATGAAAATATGTTTATCGAAATGAGCATACTCAATGGGTGAGCTAAAGAGCTAATGGCTGAAATGGAAGCTATATCAAGGGAAATTATTTCAATTAGAAGAGAAAAGAGGAGACTAAAACAAATGTCTAATGTTAAGAGACATAAAGGAAAGAATGAGATTGCCAAGCAAAATCTATTGAAAGTTAAAGAGGGATAAAATAAATGAAAATAAATTCATACTTAGACATATAACAGTAAACTTAAACAAAGCTGAAGTTAAAAACATATGTATTTTAAAAGAAAGTAGAAAGAAAACTCAAGAGTCAATGAAGAATAACAATTAGACTGAAAGACTTTTTTATTAACAAAAATAGAACCAGTAGGAAATGGAATGATTTTCTTCAAAAGATTAACAATTATTGATTTAGAATTTCATACCCACATCAGTTATACTTAAAGATTAAAAATATGATAGATTTTGATAAATGCTAATACATTTACCATTCTTAGATTTCTTAATGAAAGAATAAAAAAATGTACTTTAAGAAGATAAAAATGGAACTAGAAGAAAGGAGAAGTAAAAGCTATGGTGCTCAAAGAAATTGGTAGATCGATAAACCTAAGTATAGTGGTAAAATAGAATGACTTAGTATGGGGGATAAACACAAATGAGAAGCAAAATAATATATTGAAAATAGAGAACAAGTAGATCAAGCATGCTTATTAAAATCTTATGAGCACCAGTGAAAAATAGAAATATAATGTGTAATTCCCATTTAATGAAAAAAGAAAAGACTACTAAATAAGAATAGGGAAAAACAACAAAATAAGACATGGTAAATAGAAATCATAAATGTAATTTAAAACTATAGAGAGTTCAAATATTTTATTAATCATAGTGAAAATGTGTGAAATTGGAACAAGCACTTATTAGCTTATCTTCATGTTCCTATAACTAGTTGTAAGGAAGGCTTGGAAATAAGTATGTGAGGGATTCTACTTGAAAAAGGAGGCATTCACAAGTAGAGTGTACAAAAATCTGAGCAAGTTCAGTATAATCACAATTGTAAATGTGACTTAGGACAAATTATGCAGAAACAAGGCAGGCAAATAAGTAAAAAAGACTGTGATGCATAGGACCAGTCATTGGGCTAAGTCAGGAAATTTGTAATTTTGTTCTTGAATTGCTATTTATTTTGGGATTTAATGTTGTTGATGAAATAATTTTACTAACTACTGTAGGTCTCTTCCCATGATGGATAAAATGAGGTTTCAGAGTGTTTAATTGTTAAGTCTTCTTCCAGAAAAATAGACCACTATTCTCTGAGCTAGAGCCAGAAGAGAGAGAGGTACTCTACAACCTGTCCCCTGCCCTCATAAATCCCGCACCAGACAACTGGACATCATTTATTTTTGTATCATTATTAATCAGGAAAAGGTCTTTTTTTAAGGACTCTGTACCAAAGACAATTAACTTACTCTCCTGCAATATCCCTTCTTTCTTTTCATCCTCATATAGAGAATACTAATTTTGATCAAGTTGGCATTATGCCATTGCAATACTTTCCTGAGCCCTTGATTCCAGGAGTTAGGATACAGATCTATTCAGTGAGATATAGTTGCCAGGTTAATATGGCTTTCTGGAAAAACCTTTGTTTTCTTGATGTCTAGCCTTGTAACAAGCATCTTGCACCTGGAAGCCAGAACAGCTCAGTATCATATTGAAATTTGTCCTAACATTGCTGAACTGTTGACCCAAGTCAGCAGCTACCTATGTCCAGACATTTAGTTCAAAAAGATAATGAAACATCATTTGTGTAAGCCAAGTTTTTGGTTTTCTATAATTTCCAGCTGGGCAAATTTTTAACTGATAAACAATTTTATACTAAGGTTTCATTGTGTCTCTGCAGAGTGATAATTAGCATTACTGATGAGTCATAAAACTAAGCCAATTAAAATGTGAGTTTATCAAAGTGGATTTTTGAATTCTATATGCGCTTGTGTGCAATGTAAGATTTCAAATTTGTTAGGAAACCAAATACACACATGCACACACACACACACACACACACACACACATTGGGGTACCTAGATGCCTAGATATGGATTTTACAAACTTAAAACTGAATTTTAAATACATGATTTTTTTTTTAAGATTTATTTATTTATGCACACAGAATTGGGATACAGGCCAGAGGTACAGGGGCAGTGAAAGAATTCACCAGGGACAGAGTGGAGGACAGAACAGACAGATTGACGAAGTATACTGCTGAGGGGAGCAGCGGGCAAGAGGGCGAGACAGGAGATGTCTGCAGCACATGTGGGTCACCTCCCTGGCCAAGAATTGAACTTGTGCTGAGGCAGCAGTGGGTAGCTTCATAGTACTGTGCTTTAACCCATTGTGCCAGGAGGGAAGGCCCACATGAATATTTTTAAGGTTGCTTCAATATTCAAAAATCTGAATAAACACTAATGTATAGGCAGGGTAAACAAAGCATGTGAAGTATGTGGTTTTTGATTTTGCACACTTTAACTTCTAACTTACTGCTTTCTGCTGGAGGGCCAATAGAAGTTGCAGAATTAAGGCATTAATGGCTATATTTAAATTAGTGAAGTTCAGCTATCTAGATGTAATGGATATTTGAGGGCCTGAGAAGGGAGGTCTTAGAGAATCTCTCAAGACACAATCTGATGCAATCTGATGCTGAATAGCGTAAATGTTTTGTCTCTATAAAAAAGATAATAATATACATAATATTCATAATAAAGAACCATGCTACTAGAGTTTCGGTATGGTTAGCAGAAAATGCCTTAAAATTATAGGATCAATTAGTGTTCTCAGCCAGATTCATTGCCAACATTTTTATATATTGATATATTTCTTATTTTTCAAATGTTAATCAATATTTGTTCAAGATATATTTGGGGTTCTTGCTTTATAGTTCCATTAAAGCCTTCGGCATAAATCAAAAAATTGCTCTCACACACTTTGTATACATGGTTTAATACTTGCTTTGCTGGGCTAAAAGAAAGGTAGATAAAAGCCAAACCACATGCTAAGTTTTGTACTGAGAGATGGTGATTTCTATGGAGAGGCTGTTTAAAGAATGAATTTCCATTTAGGCAAAGTTTGAAGAGGAGGGGAAGGATGGGATCAGGTGTCCAAGTGTTTTCCTATTTCAAATAGTGTTAGAAACGTGTCATGTTTTAGTTGGAAGACTCAGAAAGTCATATGTTATAATGGAGAGAGCATGAGTTGTGACCTCAGATAGATTTGGCTTTAAATTCATTCAATTTACTTCATTCACTATATATTCACTAACACATTCTAAGTACCACACATGCCCTGGAGGTAAAATGAAACACAATAGATGCAGTTCTTTTCCTCTGGCAACTTTTAGTCTACTTTAAAAGACTGAATTGAAGAAATTATTACATAAGGACACATAATTACGTGTGCTATGAAGAAAAACATGCTGGGAGGAGCCCTGCTTGGTGGCTCAGAGGGCTAAAGCACTCTGCCGCAAAGCTGGCTGCAGCCACTTCAGTGCCAGTTCGATTCCTGACCAGGGAGAGAGCTGTCCCACATGGCACAGCACACCTCTTAAGTCTTGCCCGCTTCTCCTCTCAGCAGTGTACTTGTCAACCTGCCTGTTATGCTCCCAGCTCTGTCTCTAGTGAATCTTCGCACCTTTGGCCTGTACCCCAGTTCTGTATGCATAAATAAATAAACAAATACATAAATAAATAGATACAAGATGCCATTAAAAAGAAAAGAAAACATGCTGGGAGATGGCGACTCGGATATGTGGTCCTGATTCAGCATAAGTGAGAGCAGAAAAGATATGTGTCAGATATTTGTCTACCAGGATCTAACATGCACAGAGGTCCTGAGGATCAAACAAATTCCATCCACCCAAACAAGAAACAAGTAACATAAGTATATGTAGTCAAGAAGAGAGTTCATAACTTACTTTCTGAGGAACCATCTACTATAGTCATAGGGTATGACTTGGCAGGACATTGTGATATTTAATTGAGGTCAAGTGCTTAAAAGGAGATGCTGAATAAAACTAATCTTCTAGCCCTATCTCTGAAATTGGACTTAGCCATTCTACGTGTTTTTGTCTCACTGGATACACTAACTTATGATATAATGAAACTTTTCTTATGATTGACTGTCTGATATTCCTTGTGCCAATTCAAAACTACCTCATGTTTATTTATTTAAGATATTCTTAGTCTTGTCACTCATTTTTCAGATCAACTAGTTAGTTTCCATTCTTATCATCTCATTATATTGAATACAATGTCTTTTCTTATCAGAGGTTACTGTCTTTATGAACTTACTACCCTGGTCTATTAGAGTTCTCTGGAGAAACAGAACCAAGGGGATGTGTGTACAAACATAGATTTATTTTAATGAATTGGCTCACACAATTGTGGGGGCTAGCAAGTCTGAAGTCTACAGGACAGGTGGCAGACTGGAGACCCAGGAAAGGCTGATGCTATATCTTGAGTCTAAAGACAGTCTGGTGGCAGAATTTCATCTTTCTAAGGGGGACCTCACTCTTCCAAGGCTTCCAACTGATTGGACAAAGACTACTTACATGTGAAGAGTAATTTGCTTTACTCAAAATATATTGTTTAAATGTTAATCACATCTCAAACATATGTTCACAGCAATAGCTAGCCTGGTGTATGATCAAAACTGGGTACCGGCTGATATATGAAATTAACTCTAACACCTGCCCATGATGATTCAATTAGAGATCAGCACTTTAAGCAAAGACTGTTAATTTTTTTTTTGTCAGAGCCTGACTCTCCAAAGTTGCCAAAAGATAGTGTTCCTAAGGACAGGACTATATTCAAGATGGGCTGCTCTCCCAGTCATGTCTCAGAGCACCGTGAATTCTAGACCATGGACAAGGCCCTAGGGAGAAGAGAGGTTGTGAGGTAGAGAGGTATCCGTGCAGAAATAAGATTGTGAGTGAGACATCTTCCAAAGGGAGCTTGAATAGGTCAGAAGCCCAAGGAAAGAATGAGACTAGGGAGTGTGTGGGAAAGACAAATAGCAGATACAGCATGGTCAGAATGTCATGAAGAGATCAACCTTCAATAACAGGGAGCTATGGACATTGGCTATTGAGAAGAGATAACTGGTTCTGTAGAGGTGTACATTTGGGAGATAGATGGTACTTCAGTTCTCAACAGAGTCCTAAATATGCAGCTGTGGTTATACTTGAGCAAACCTCCAGAACTCCACCACTCTGACTCTAAGATTCCTGTTCTTCTTGATTGTCATATGTTCTCTTATTCTTTTTGAACTGTTATAGCAAAATGTCATAAACAGGGAAGACTTTGAGCAACACATCAATTTTGCACAGATCTCTCAGGTTCTGGTGAAGGCCTGCTTGTGACTCATAGACAACCAACTGCTACTCTCCTTACATGGTGGCAGGGGTCAGGGAACACACTGGGGCTGCTTTTATAAGGCATAAATCATATTACAAGGGCACTTTCAGGACATAATTATCTCCCAAAAGCCCCACCTCCTAAGACCACCGCACAGGCATTAGGATTTCAATTTGTGCATTTGGTGGGGCAGGCAGAAAAGAAACATTAAGCTCTAGCACATGACATGTCCTCATACAATTCCACTGAGCTAGATTTTGGGGCAGAATATATTGATTTTGCTCCCCAGTAACCTTGGAGAGTTATTTTGACAATTTGAGCTCCAATTTTCATATCTGTGAAAAGGAAATAAAAATATCAACTACATTAAAGCTATGATGAAAATTAAATGAGATAATATGTCTATACTAGTTAACCTTTTGCTTGTATAGTACTAAATGTTTAATGAATGTGAGCAGCATAAATTCTATCCATCTCCTCACTGATAAATACATGAGTACTATTTAAAGTCAAAAGCAGTTTTACAGTTTAGCTTCAAAACCTAACAAAAGAATTATCCAGTATTTATAAGAAATCTAAGAAAACCTGTGCAGTAATGACAACTTAGAGGTAAAAGGGCCAATAAGGGCAACTGAGAAGTGGGATTTTCTGCTGGCAGACTTCTCCTTCTCCAGTCATAGTTTGAGTGAATAAAGCGATCCCGGCTTTCTTGGGACTTCCTATGATTGAGATCAGTTTTTCTGAAACCATCATCCATTGGGGAGCAGAAAATACTTCAGAACAATCCTGGAAAGCTGACTTCTGGTCTCTAAAATGCCTCCTTTATTCAAGTGTGTACGCTAATTTTGTATTTATGTATATATTAGCATATTCCATTATATTTCTTCTGTGCTTATCCTGTACCTTCTGTATTTATATTAAAAGTTGGGGGCTCAAAATGCTTTCAGATTCACTAGAATGTCTCGCAATTGCCAGTGAGCATTATTAAAGCCAATGAGGCTATAGTGAGAAGAGACTACATCCAGGATCCTATATAGATGTTCCCACTACAGTGGACTAACATTTGCGAGTAAGGAAAATTCTCATAAAGTTGTTATGCAAATTCTCAACGCCAAAATAGAGAATAGTAATATAATCCTGAAGGCCATCTAGCAGGCTGGCTGGGGAAGGGGCAGGCTGCAAAGGCCAGCTCAGTATTCATCAAGTCACACTCAGTTTTCAACGCCAACAAGCTGCCTGCCCTGTGTAAGCAGGGCACTCCACAGCTTCAAAGACTTTCTAAGGTGACTGGCCATAAAGATGCTTTCTCTGTTTATTCAATTTTGTTTGTGAAGGTGATGTATGATTATAAATTTTTATTAGATACTAACAGCATTCTTGACACTAAACAAATACAATGAGTTGCTAATCACAGCAAGGGTCATTTATTTTCTATTTTGGGTCACTTATTTTCTCAATTGAAGGGAAGGAACATGACAGCTCTCTGTTAATAGTGCCAAATAAAAAAAAAATCCATTTTCTTTTTTAAAATTGGAGTATCATGTCCCTTCTCACCACACCTCCCTTTAAACCTGGCATTCACATTTGTCTCCTATTACGCAAGACCTTCCTAGGACATGCTACCTGCAGGATTGAAAAATTAAAGGAAAACTGAAAGACTATCACCAATTTCTCAGAGCAGAGGAGTCAATTATGCTTTCCAAGTTGCCATGCATTCTCTCTGGGCCCTCCTTCTCTCCAGAATCCAAAGAGCAAAACAATATATCTTCCCTGTGAATATATTATCTGTACTAACTTGACAATCTTGCTGTTGACAATATTGCTTGTACTTTCTTCACTCCCCGCCTGTGGTCCAAAAGCCTATCCAACACCCCTGGGCCCACACTGGGGTTGTAGAGCAGCTGAAGGGCCAACTGCCAATGGGTCTGGAACAGACTCTTTCCAGCCTGGGCACCTGACTTCCTGGCTGTCTCCCTTTCAGGTCTCATTGGTTGATGTGGCAGCTGTGATTCTGACAATGAGCTTGGTGTTGGGTCAAGTTTTTATTTGGCTGACTTACTCCCTTAGATGCCATTTTCCTTGACTCACCCTTGATTACAGGGAATGTTCTTTATTACTTTTTAAATCATATGATATCCATAAGCAAAGCTTTGGTTAGAATTTTTTGAAAGCATTACCCATGACTGATTTTTTTTCAGTGCCGAAATGCAAGAAGCAAAGCAAGAGCCAGCCCAAGCCCTGTGTTTAGCCCAGTAGTATATCAAATATCATTTGTAATGTTTGAATAAATGCAGTTATTTTTTTCTCTCCTTAAGAACCTTGGTGCAATGTATACCTATGTAAGTAGTTTGTAAAGGAAAAATCGTAAAATGTTTATAGATTAGAACGATTATGATAATCTTCCCTAAAAAATGTTAAAAGCATAAATGTGTGTTCTTATATAGTGAAGGTGAAATAAAAATTAAGTATAGCTGTTGAATAGAGCAATGCTTTTACTCATTAGCTATAAGACAAGTCACTTGAAAAACTTGCTTTTACAAGGAAAAACCTCACAAATGACTACCAGCATTTGTGACCTTGGAAATCATGCTACATATGTTGACAACAAAATTTATTACTTTTATAAAGTCTTCCACTTATATGTTGATAGTTTAAAGAATTATTTTGGCAATTTTCTTGGATACATATTTATAAAATCTCAATATCACAAAAATATGGGAAGTAGGAAATGAGAATCCTACCTTAAAATCTTTTAAACGAACAGCTTTGTGAATATTCCTTCAAACTTTGCTCTCCATATGTTAATGTATATGGATATACATTTAATAAAAAAGCAATAGACTTTACTTCCTCTTTGTGATGTTTTCATTATATTTAATATTTCTTAGACATCTTTTCCAAGAGGTCTCATTCTTTAGATAGAGTTGATGGACTTTGCAAACAAATTGGTTGGGATTGAATCCTAACTCCACTAATTCCATGTTATTTAATTTCTCTGCACTTCACTTTCTAAACACAGAAAATGTGATACTCATGACAAGTACCTACAGAAGTCGCCACAAGGAATGAAGAGCTTCTGCATGGTACTTGGGAAGGGACAAGTATGTATGCTGATCCCATGCATGGATTTCACAACCCCTCAGCAATCACATATTGATGGGTATTTAGCATGATTTATCCTTATATAGAATATACTAGGAAACTAGTACAGATCTACCAATGTTGTATTTGTAAAGGGTGAATTTTCAGAAGTATGATTTTTTTTAATCCAAGTTGATACATAGTTTTTCTACTGTTATAATAAAATAACTACTCTCAAATTATAACTATATCATGAATAATAGTGAATGAGAGTAAATTTGTAATTATGAGAAATACTTCATTTAACATTTAGTCTATGCATAAAAAGTACATAGATTTCTTTAAAACAAAGGAGACTGTGATTATCACTCAACACATCATTAGTTATATAATATTATTCTTAAAAATCATGGGCCCTCCCTGGTGGTGTAGCAGGTTAAAGCACAGCACTAAGAAGCTAAAGCCACTTTAGCATGAGTTTGATCCCCAGCCCTGGAGGTGACCCACATGGTGCGGCAGACCTCTCTTGACCTGCCCACTGCTCCCCTTAACAGTGTATTTCGTCAGTCAACCTGTTCTACTCCCCACTCTGTCTCTGGAGACGCTTCTCACTGCCCCTGAACCTCTGGCTTTGTACCCCGGTTCTGTACGAATAGATAAATAAATCTTAAAAATATATAAAAAGGCCCTCCCTGGTGGCGCAGCAGGTTAAAGCACTGCACTGAGAAGCTAAAGCCACTTCCGCATGAGTTCGATTCCCGCCTGCCCCGGAGGAGACCACATGGTGTGGCAGACCTCTCCTGGCCCGCCCACTGCTCCCCTCAGCAGTGTACTTCGTTGATCTGCCTGTTCTGCTCCCCACTCTGTCTCTGGTGAAGTCTCTCACTGCCCCTGAGTCTCTGGCCTGTACCCCAGTTCTGTATGTACAAATAAATAAATATATATATATATATATATATATATATATATATATATATATAAATATTTTTTCATAATTCCCACAGTACTCACAAGTTCTGCAAACCTTTGGATGCCTTTTCCAGAGAAAACTCCAATAATGTGTTACCTTCACAGAATTCACTATGATAAACTGCAGAAAACAGTATTCCATCAGGCAGCTACATATAACTAATACCCATCAGATGTGTGACAAATTCTTGGGAAATTAACAAGTTGAGATATGAAACAATTATGTCATATTCTACAGGTAAAGTCACATTATTTCTGAAATCTGTTGCCTGACAACTCTGTCACATACTCAGAAATGAGATTGTTGCAGGTCACTTTGCTGGAGTGACGTCCTGAGACCCAGTACCCCAGCGTCTAATACTAGACACACATAACAGGACTAATACCATCTGATGCAATGACAGTGACATGTTTAGAAAGGAGTCAACCTGTACTTGGCAAAATAGAGTAAGAAAACTTACAGAGAATGAAGAGGTGTTACCCCACATTGATAGGAAAATGAAGTGGTTATATAGGAAAAGCAATCCATTGGTACATAAAGTGTTTTTAGCTACATTCACTTGCTTTCCATGCTTATTGTTGTTTTCCTCTGAACATCACAATGACATTTTTAAAAATAAATTTAAATATTGAAATATGATAGTTAAAAATTTTATTTACCCTTTTTGCCCCAAAATAAGTTAATATTTAACACTGCTGCTTTTCAAATTCAAAAGAAAAAAATTGTGAAAATGGAATTTGGTGCCAAATAAAAAGATAATGATAATGTATATTTTAAAGACGCTATCTTAAAATCATATTTGCTTTCTATAGTTTTTATATTTAATGTTTTTTGACATAAATAGTTCTCTACCTTGTCTGTTAGCTTACTATTTGACAACAACATATAAGCCTAAATCTTTGGAGATGTTTAGTTAGCATAATTGTCATTATAGGCGAAGGTATATTAGAGAATATTCTGCCACTAGACACTAAATTGAGATTTTAAGGAAAATGATAGAAATAGCTTTAAGGGGGAAAAAGTAGCCTTTTCAATCTAATTTGTTATGCACCACAGTAGGGTAATGGATGCAATGAAAGTTCTTTTATTGAGTTCCCATGTCCAAAAGGTATTTAGGTAGCAAAGGATGTTAAGCAGACCCCCTGCCATCCCCTTTAACTGCAGATAGCAGGAAATAAGGTATATAGGTCTGTGTCCTCCTGATTTTTATTTCCTCGGGAGCACAACTTATGCAAAGGACACCTGAGGCTGCTTAGCAGATCACAAAGGGTGCAGGGGCCCCCTCACTGTCTGCTTGAATAGAACGATCTAAAGGAAGACTGCAGCCATACCGGGAGTTCAATCCTTCAGGTGGGTCTTTTCAAATTCCAATAGTGAGGAGTTACTGGAGAATTGGTAAGGATTTCACTAGGCCCCAGCAGGTTTGAGATCAAAAGCTTTGGTTAAATAAAAGCCTGTTGGGAAATCTTAAAACCTCTTTGTAATGTAACTTTAAAAAGTTAATACAAAGAACCCTTAGACTGAAGCCTGTAACAGCACGAACAAAGAGTATATCAAAACTGATTCTATTAAGAGAAAACGGACATACAAATTCACTTAATTTAAAGAGCAATCTAGTTATATTACTGTGCAAGAGAATAGAGCTTTATACCATACCATCAAGCCCATTTAGAAGATGTGCTCATTTCTTGTTAAATATGCCAGACTTCATTCTTTGTTGTTCAGATATGCTTTTTAAACAACATATATATTCATTTTCTGGAAGGAGAAAGTGACATGCATTCAAAGTTATTTCCAAAGAAAATACTTCTCATACACATTTAAGTCAAACTTGAAACCATCATTCAGAAGGTTATCTCTTTTTCATGATGTCAAACTGTAAATTGCCCATTCCCCTTAAGATAATAAACCTTCAATTGATATTGATTGGTAGATAATTAATGAGTGCACTAGTTATAATGTATTTTTTATAATTAATACAAACCCATTTCTTGGCAAGTCACACACTTTTATTAACTGAACTCATCTACTAAAGATGTAGGACAAATATTTTGTTCAGTCAACAGCCTCTTTAAAAAATTTTGGTTTGGTTTCAATGTTGAAAATTTATAATTTAATTTTAATATTTCAAAACACTCTCCTATACTCAATGTCTCTCTCACTTAGGCATGTGGGATGAGTAGATTAAGCATCATTTTCATTTTGGGTTTTAGTAAATAGGAATACTAAAGCACATTTAGGAGGCCAAATAGCATGATCTCACTTGCACAGCTATTTAGAAAAAAAATTAGACTGGAAACTGTTGCTCCTCTCAAATGACAAAACGGAACTAGTAACAAGTCTTATGTCCCACATACAAGTAAAAACAATTCCTGGATGGCAGATACCATCCAGTCACAATCAAGGAAGCAATCTTCCCATAGGTTTGGTGTTTTTAGGATGTGAAAGGCAGGAGAAAAATAGGGCATGATTGCCTAGGTGAAGCATTTCCTTACGAGAAAGGGTCCCATTTCCAGGATAAGGGAAGCTAGAGCAGACTGAAGATGGAGATGGGTCTATGGTTTCTTTGACTGTGAGTTGTTTCCAGTCAACTCAGACTGACTTCTGTTCTTATTTTGCCACGCTGCTGTGGCAGCCTCCATTCTGTGAGACTCAACATACAAATTAGCTTCAACACTTCCAGATTCAAGAAGAGAGATGTTTTCAACTGAGTAGCCTCTCACAAATTTCAGAAAACAGTTGTGGCTTAAGTCACATACAGCTGGATTCATCCCAAAGAACTCTTTCCTAGAACTCTTATTCCCATTATTGATGAGGATATCCTTACATCCTCATATTAATAGATACACAAATTGCCTTTCTACCCACATTCGTGTTTTTTTTTCTCCTTTTTTCTTTTTAATAGTGTTTCCTTTTATTTCTGTTCATCTTTGGTCCTCTCTCTGTTATGTCATTTGACTAATGACAGGAAAACAAAAAAGGCAAGTGGCAAATTAAGTCAATATCTGTGGTGTAAAAGTGAAAATTTGAATGAGGTGAACTGAATGGAACATTCCATCCCAACATATTACATTTACATTCTTTTCTAGCATCCACAGAATATTACCAAGAATAGATGTTAGAACAACAACAACAGTTTGAATATATTTATGAAGAATTAAATCATATCAAGCGTCTTTTTTGATAAAAATTGTGTGAAACTAGAAATAAACCATAAGAAAAAAGAGTGTAAAAAGACAAATCTATGAAAAATAAAGAACAAGCTACTGAACTACTATTGAGGCAATAAGGAAATGAATTTTGAAACAAACAAACAAAAATACAGAGTTCAACAAAGTTCGGTTTTAAATAAATGTCACTTTTTCACCACCAAGGTTTTGAAAAATTATAAGGACTATTGTACTTTTGCAGACACACTAAGACTTTACTCTGGGCAAGTTATTGGTTTCTTGTTTATTACTTTTTAAATTTTAAATCCAGTCCAACGTGCCACTGCATATTCAAATATTGAACTCGAGCCTTGAAATCCAAAAGTTCAGAAGTCACTACTAAAGCAATGAATAATTTGAATGAAAAAGTGTTTCTGTACCTTGATACACAATCAGTAAGGTTCAGGTCAATTTTGATTTATTCCAGGGATACAAGTGAGGGAGGAAAAGAATAGAAAGCCTGAAGAAGACATCACAAGATTAAAACCTGACTCACATAAGGAGGTGGGGACCAACGGGATTAACATGACCATTAACCCAGTCATAGAAATCAAGACCCTTACTACCTTATCACAAGGCATAAGGCCCAAGCAGGTATCACATGCCTGGATCAGACTGTTTGTTGTAGGGAATATCAGAAGCACAGACCTGAGGGTAGAGATACAGAGATTGGGCCCATCGTGAAATCTCTGGTCCACCTAGTCATCCAATATAGCAGCAAACAGGCCACTCCCCTAAGGAGTGAGGTCCTCCCAAAGAGAAAGGGACTATATCTGAGTCTCTGCACTGGCCAAGGCAGCAGTCCTCTGCCCACCTGTGCCTATGCAGGTGCTTCTTCCCACCTGCTCTCTCCCTCTGCAGGGCAGCAGCCTCCTGCCCACAGTGATCTGTACCATGTTGGAGCTTCTCTGCACTCACCTTGCTCAGCAGAGACAGCTCCCCTTAGGCAGCCTGCCTGCACCCATGCAAGCCTCTCTCAGCAAATCTGTCCCTTTGGGGGCAGCCTGCCCACTTGTGCCTATGGAAGTGTCATTTACTCCTTTAATAAACCTAAAAAATCTGCTCTTTAAAATATAACTAATGTCTCTGTCTCATGGAGAAACTTGTCTGGGAACTCTCACATTCTGCTCTGGTGAATCCTTTCCCACACTAACTCCAAAAAAAAGGACCCCAACTCTATATCTTTACCCTCAGGTTCTGTGCTTCCAAAAGTCCCTACAGTAGTCTGATACAGGCGTCTGATACCTGTTTGGGCCAAGGACCCCACACTAACTCCAGGAAAAAAAAAAAAAAAAAAGATCTCACAAGCATGATTTAAAATGCACAAGTAAATAAATGTAATAGATCAACAAAGAAGAGCAAAAGTCACATGATCATCTCAGTAGGTGCAGGATAATCCATTGACAAGATGCTGCATCCTTTTGTGATTAAAAACCCTCAGCAACATTGCTGTAGGTTCTGATGTATATTGTTAAATTACTATCTAAAATGTGTCAGTTTACATTCCCATCATGTATAAGTCATTTCCCCCATAACCTAGTATGTGTATAATTTATTTTTAAAAATCTTTGTTAATTGAATAAAGAAAAATGTTTCACATTTATCATTGTTGTTTTCAGTCTGGCTTACTTAGGGTTCTTTTTAAAAATTCTTTTTAGATAAATTATACAAGCTCTTCACAAGGAATACTTTG
The DNA here is from genome assembly GCF_000260355.1 of Condylura cristata. NCBI lineage: Eukaryota > Metazoa > Chordata > Mammalia > Eulipotyphla > Talpidae > Condylura > Condylura cristata. The sequence goes on along the minus strand of NW_004567103.1, from coordinate 66,527,710 downwards.
AGTACCAACTTGGCATGTATCTTCTTCCCAGCACCTGATCAGATTCCTCTTTACCCCAGGCTAGACATAAATCAAAGAAATAAGATTTTAATATTAAATGCAACTAAGAGATTACCTATCCATCTATTCATAAAATAGCAAAATGAAGTGTTTGATTATTGACTAGCTAGTTCTCATCACTGCTCTCTTTATTTTTTATTTTATTTTTTTAAGATTTATTTATTTATTCATACAGAATTGGGGTACAGGCCAAAGGTACAGGGGTGAGAGGATTCACCAGAGACAGAGTGGGGAGCAGAACAATCAAACTGAAGAAGTACACAGCTGAAGGGAGAAGTGCGTAGGTCAGGAGAGGTCTGCCACGCCATGTGGGCCACCTCTGGGGTGGGGGACCGAACTTACACTGAAGCAGCTGCAGCCCGCTTGCAGTGCTGTGCTCTAACCTGCTGAGCCACCAGGGAGGGCCCTGTTCCCTTTATTAATGTGGATAATTTAGTAAATAACATAAGAAGTGCACATTATATCACATTGGTGGGGGACCCATTCTTTAAATCACCTCAGCTATTGGTAGTGAGATAAACTATCTCCAATTTTTTTGAAGACTGTACTGGAACTGTTGAAAATTTTACCACAAAGCATAGAACTCAACAGTGTTAACATGATGTGGCAATAAGATAATGAATTAAAGAAACAAGACCCATGAATCTTTGTAACATTGGTGACATAAATATAAAACAGTTTATATTTCCATGTATATATTCCAAACCTTGGCTGGAAAAAAGAAATTGCAACTTCACACTTCAGACCTTTATAATCCTATCCCAAAGAGTGAACACTAGTCAATATTTCTTGCCCATGGAAAATGGTAGAATTTTTGCAGAAAGAGGCTAGATATTTCATGTTTCTTTGTGGACTTGGTCAACATTCCACACAGCCTGCCAGTATGAAATCTATATTTTGAACACAAGTGTGATGATGTCTGGCCCCAATATACTTACTACAAAATGAGCTGTAGTGAGCTACCAAGTATGTTCACTAAGGAATAATGTTGTGTTAGTTGACTACTGGTCTTTAATAAATATATTCAATATTTATTAATGGCTTAAACCTTACATATTTACTATCTCAGTTTCTGTGGGTTTGGAATCTGGGCACAGCCTATCCAGGTCCCCTGTTTCAGGGTCTCTTGGGAGAAGGCAACCTAGGCATCAGCTGTTTCCATAGTGATATCGTGGTTCAACTGAGGCAGAATCTTCTTCAGGTTAATATTAGTAGAAAGCAGGATTCGGTTTTTCGTGACTTATTTGAATGAGTATCAGGTCTTTGCTGGCTGTTGGCCAGAAGCTACACCGGGTGCTTTACCATGTGGGACTGTCAAAGTGGAAGTTAGGCTTAGCAAAGCTAGCAAGAGAGAAACTTTGCTAGTAAGAAATCATAAACTTTTATAACCTAATAATGGAAGTGAAATCCACTAATCTTGTCTATATTCTGTTCATTAAAAGCAATTTACTTGGTTCAACCCATACTTAATGGGAAGGAATTACATACGGTTCTAGAAGGGTTATTGCAGACCATGTTAGAAGTCTACCTACCACAGCATGTACTGCCCAGTTAACAGTGGGAGGAAAGGACACTGGGAAAAGTGGGCAAGAAAAACACCTGGAGATATAGTAGAGCAATGTTCCTCAGGAAAAGCTCAGACTCAAAAAGAGTTGAATCCATCCTTGAGGAACTGCATCAAGTTTCAGGACAAATTAGTGTATATGATATCAAAGTAGTGATCTCTCAAACAAATTATGTATTCACTGGGGAAAATTGAAGTGCTAGTCATGAATGTATGATGATGGCAAAGCCTAAGACAAAGACAATAATAAATTACCAAGAAACACAATTTCAACCTAGCCCAGAAACATTCCACAGCTAATGTCTTACTTTTTCAAAATGTTGTATCTAACAAGTAAGAGTGACAAAGAAAAACGAATGAACTTCGTAATGCAATTAATCTGGATTTATCACATCTAAATAGATCCATGCCATTTCTCCTCACTTTTTGGAGCTTAAATTTTGAATTTGTTTCATTAAGACCATAGAGTTAATGATAAATTAATTCTTGCCCTTACAATGCGCCCAACCACTCGCTTTGATAGGGTACTCGGTTCAAGGTATTAAAAAACAAAATATAGCTTACTGATCCCAGCATGGGGGTTTTTGCTCATTACAGCATTTTAATAGCATTGCTATTCTAATAAATGGTGTTGATTAGCTGGGTGCATGTATGTATGTATATATGGGTTGTATACATTTATTTATATATATTTACATATATGTATGTATATGCAGTAACATTGGTTTATATCCACTGTATGTGATTCAGAGGCATAAGTTCATACTCCTCAAATGTGCATCACTACAACATACCCATGCCAAAGCACCCATATCCCTTGGTAACAAAAAATGAACCGAGATATAGCAGATAAATTGTCTTACCAGATTTACTTAGTTTTTGTGCAAAAACCTGACTAATTAATGCAAGTATTGCAATCAACTTTATGACATTCCTCAAAGATGGCACTTTAAGGGTTCTGCCTTATGCTGATTGACAGCAGCCATAATTCCATACAATGAGACTGAATCATATTGTTTGATGTGAGGTGATAGTCATCTCTTGAAACTGATCAAACATATGATTGCATCAAAAAGTATTATAATATAATCACCCTGTATGTGGGGACTGCCACGGTTGATCATCATGTTGTACTCTTTTCCCTTGGACTTTTCTAATAGCACTTGTGACACACCACTGCATCCACATTTTCCTTTAAGAATTGCAGAATCTGAGACAGAGAAAAAATCTGCATAAATTTGTGGTTTGGTTATGCTGTGTGAGTGTATATTTGCAGGCTGCTTTAGAATTACAAATTTGCTCCCACTAAGATCTCCCCAAGTACACAAATAAAACCCTTACTAGTAAGGCCAAGATAAAAAGAGAAGATTCTAAACAGGGCAGAAAATAATTCAAATGCCCTTTGTTTTTCTTCACTAAGCAGGCAAACTTGGAAGAGATGTCTTTTTTAAAACACTCTATAGTATCTAAAACTCCCAAAGCTTTTTCTTTTTCTAATGTGCTGTTTTGCAAAACTACTTGTTTATCTACTGAAATTAGAACTATTCCAGCTGTAGATGGAAATGATAAAAGAAACTATTCTTCCACTTTTTGTGATGCTGATCTTGAAAAGCAGTGTGGAGATGAATGGGTGTACTTGGCTAAGTAGCAGCATTCCCAGGTAAAGTCCTATGACAGACGCTTTAGATTTAAGCAGTTTAGTTATTTTTCTTTAGTCATCCATCCATCCATCCATCCATCCATTCATCCATCCAATCATTCAATCATCCAATAATTTATAAAAGAGCATTAGAAATTCTTTCTGGGACTATGTTCAACTTAAAAAGACACAGGTGCTAGGATAGGCAAAGCATCTATACATGCTGAGCTTCATTGAGGGATATGTTGCCAATTCTGGTCCCTCTGGTTGATCCATGCAGGTCTCCAACATGACAGATTTTATCTGATTTTTGTAAAGTGATCTAACTCCTCTTAACATGCTAGGCTAATCATCTTCAGCTTTTTGGGGCCGATAGAGGCTATGTGGCTCGTTTCCAGACTCATTGGGATATCAGGAACATTGAATTTCTCATAGACTGGCTATTTGAACCCCGTGCACAGCCATCTTTCTTCTATAGCTCCTGTGCAACGGTGGGCACTGGGGAATCAGCTACCTCCTTTGCCCCCCCAAGAGACGTGACCAAGTAACTCTCTGTTCCCAGAGTCTCCTAACCATGGGCCTTCTCCCAGCTCAGTTATGGGAGAATCAGGGCCATTACAGAGACACCACCATAATGTAAGCTCTGTGCTTTTCTTCTTATCATAGTATCCTTTTTCTCTTCGGCCAATGGGGATTCATTTTAATGTGCATTTTTCTTATATCTTTGTGAAATCAATGCCATGCTTTAAGATCTTTTAGGCTTTTTTATTTATCACAAACGTCCATAGTTTTGAAATTCAAAATATAAGGACTATCTTTTCTTTTCCTTTTCTTAAAGATCGCCTACCACCTAAGCAAGTAAGGAAGAAAGTTCTATGTGCTGTCAAAAATGGAGAAAGGTCACTTTCTTTCTCTTGTTTCTTTGTCTACTACTTCATTAATTTCATTAGTGGTCTCTCCACTGACCCAATTAGTAGTGGATTTAATCTTTTAATTTCCTTTTCTCCCTATTTTCATTTTTAAAAAGGTTTATTTTTTTTATTTATGCATACAAGAATTGGGATGCAGGCCAGAGATGAGGGATGTGGGGGTGAGAGGATTCACCAGAGACAGAATGGGGAGCAGAACAGATCTACTGAAATTCACTGCTGAGGGGAGCAATGGGCAAGTCAGGAGAGGCATGTTGTGTCATATATGGGTCAGCTCCCTCGCCCAGAATCCAGTTCAGGCTGTGGTGGTAATAGAACTGAGATTTAACCCCTATACCACTAGGGAAACCCCCTTTTCTCCTTAGGTTAGTTGACTGAGGTGTTTGTTTTTTTTTTTAATCCCATAGTTGATTTAATAGAAGAGTTGAAAAACTCACTAGTTTTTTCATTATAAATTGTGAAGGCAATATGTTTACTTCTAAGTATTACTTAATCTAATCACAGCTTTAAAATTTTGCTATTGGTTTCTTCATTTTAAAATTTGAAAAAAAAATTTGTAAAAGTGATAGATGTGCAGTTCAAATGACTTGTTTTTCCTAAATAATTCTAAACTACTCAGCTGATGATCTATTAGCTGTTAACATTTTAATATGTGTCTTTTAGAAATAAAAACATCTCTATAACTATAATTGAGCCATAAAATCAGGAAATGAAATTTGATATACCACTGCCTTACTCTAAAGAACACATTCCAGCACCAAATGATGCAACCATGTTTTTCATATAATAAAAGGATCCCATTTAGAATCACCCCCTGTACTTCATTCTTTTATCTCCTTGGTCTCCTTCAATCTGGAACATTCTTCTGCCATTGACTTTCCTGCTTCAACAACTTTGGAGTTTTTGAAAATGAGTATAGTTATTATTAAGTAGAATTTCCTTCAGTTTAAGTGATAATTGCATTTGATGCTTTCTTGTGATTAGATTCAGGTTACATTATCAGAGAAGTGATACTTCTTTCCACCAAGAAAGGTCATGTAAATTGCAATAAGTGATGTTTTCTTTGATCAAGTGATACAAGTGATGTTTTCTGGACTTTTCCACCACAAAGTTAATTTTTCTTCCTTTTGGAGGGGAGATACTTTACACCATGTAAATATTCTGTTCAAATTCCTTCATTCATTTATGTCAGCATGTTCCCAGGTATCTGGTTTTAGTTACTATCATAAGTACTTTGAGTTATATAGTTAATATGATATTCATATTCACACTAATTTTTACATTTCATTTAAACTGACTTAGAGGTAGGTCCTTGTGCTGAATTGCCACCACTTTCTTGGTTTTTAGCTCAAGTTCCAGGTTTTTCTTATACATTATTTTTTCCCTCTAGCTAAGAATCAACCATTTCTCTAGGTCTTATTTTCTTTCAGTGGAGAAAGTTTTTCAGAAATCAACATAGGTTGCTGTATGTGTGCTTATTATTTTTGAAATTTGCTACTTCCAGGACCTATTAGAAAATAAAACCAGGAAGTAGATGTTTTGTGTTCCACATATTAATATTTAAATTGGTTTCTATCTCTTGACCTCGTTGCTTCTCTCGAAAACCATTAGTTTATGTGAATACCTCTAACTTCACTTGTTCATCTGTTCTCTCCCTCTCTCTGCATATAACGACATTTTGCAATGGTGAGGAGTTGACATATTTAGTTCTATCAACTTTGTTTTTGCAACCATCCTCCCATTCCTACTACAGACTTCTCCCCTGCTGATGTGCTCCTTTATCTGCTGCTACATTAGGGAGCTTATGTAGACTTCTCTTCACTCTCTTCAGACTGGCCTGGTGCTAGGAGGCCTGCCACCCCTGCACGAACATTCTCGCTCTCCTTGTCTGCCCCTGCCAGCCCCTGCTGGCCCTCTGCATTTCCTCCTTCCTGCTCTGTCTCACCTAATGGCTTTAGAACTGAATTATTCAGGAAGGGGAAGAAGTATCACTCAAGTGTTACCATGTAATGTTTTCATTATCCTTCAATTCTTGAACTTGCAAATTAGTTTAGGTGTATTTTTCATTTTCAAATGTATTGAGGATTTTTTTTTTTACTGCTCATTTCATTTAATGACATAGCATCCAACTGTATTTTCTCATTTCCAAAATCATCCTATTCAGATCAACTCTGGTAGTTGTTGAAAATTTTAAGGACCAATTAGTGCTGAATTCTCCAAATTTGCTTATGAAGATTTTGTATTCTCAAATTTGGGGGTTTCAAGTGCCAATATCTTTCCGTCATACCAAGGTTGTAAGTTGTGTTGTCTAAATATTCTTACCAAAATTTTGTTTGCTTGATCTATCAAATACTGAGATAAGAAAGCTTTGTTTCTTAAAAAATCCATGATTGTAGATTTGTCCATTTCCCCCCCCCCACAACTTGGTCGAATTCTGCTTCATTTATTTTAAATATATGTTTCTTGGTGAATACAAGTTCAGAATTGTCTTATTGCCTATGTGACTTGTTCCTTTTATCATTACTAGCCCTAGATATTCTTGTGTTTCAATAATGGTTTTTGACCTAAAGTCTATTTTTCTGATTTTAATACAGAAGCATCTACTTTTTTTTTTTGTTTTTTAGCTAGATAGCAGGTGTTTTCCTGGCATTTCTTTTCCTAGAACTTTATTTCCAAACTTTTTATAGCCTTAAAGTTTGGAAGCATTTCCAGTAGAAATCACTTACTACATTTATAACATTCAATCTTTAACATCTTTTATAGTCAGCAACAAATTGTTTATGTTTATTATATGTCTTGTATACTTAGTCTTATTTCCATCATTCTATTTTGTGCTTCTTTTACCATCCTCCTGTTTTCCTTCTTACTTTCTCCTTTTTGGGTCAATCAACTTTCTTAATTTTTCTTAATCTCTCCTTGTTTGAAAATAATTAACAAATATGTTTACTCTTCTCTTAGGCAATATAAGAATGTAATGACACTTAAAATCTCATTACTTTCCACCTGTCTTGTGTGTTATTGATTTCCAGACTTACATATGCTCTCTGTCTTTTAAAAATTGATTGCTCATTTGTTCCTAAATATCTTATGACATGTTCACACATGCAAAAGGAAATAAAGATTTATAGAATCACAATCTCTGTCTATGACTGAAAAAAAATTTCAGAGTTGAATTACCATGTAGTCCTCCGCCCCTCAGAAATAATTACTGTAAAGTCAAGAAGTGTTCCTTCCGTCTTTCCTTTAGATGACCCCAAATGGTTTTGATTATGTTACTCAGAAATGTTTATTTAAGTTTGTCTATATACCATTTTATTTTAACTATGAGCTTCTCATTCTTATCTGGAAAGAGTATTTTAATTTGACTTCATTTTTGCATGATATAGGTATAGAATGTGAAGGGGGAATAGATATAGACGTGTTGGTTGACAACTATTTTTTTCTCAACATTTTGCAACTTTTATATTGATTTTGCTTTATGATGCAATTGAGAAGTCTATTATTGTCAACCTCCTTAGCCTTCCTGTGTAGGTAATGTTCCTTCTACTACCTTTACTGGATCTTTATGAAATTTCTATGATACAAAATTTTTGCATTCTAGCCTCTTTTTGTGGATGTGTTTATCCCACATATATGTGTTGTATATATATACATATATATATACACACACACATACGTGTGTGTGTGTGTATAAAATACACAGTAGATCCCTGAATACAGGTTTGTACTGCATGTGTTCAGTTGAACACCGTTGGTTTTTTATTTTGATTCCTGCATTAATGGTTTGTGTGTGTGTGTGTGTGTGTGTGTGTGATTCTGGATGATGGATGTGGAGATAGTATACATGGAGAGTCAACTGTAAGGGACTTAAGCATCCCCATATTTTGGTGTCCCTACATGGGAGGGAGTCGTAGGAGAAGGGAGCAAGGGATGCTCTTGAAACCAGTCCACCCAGGATACCAATAGATAACTCTAGTTAAGCTTTGGGGTAGTCAAAAGTTACATGTGAATTTTTAACTATAACTCCCTAATACCTATGCATCATTCAAGTTCAGCTCTACATGTGTGTGTATGTAATTTCTTTATAACATCAGATCTATTTTCGAATTCATGAAATCCCTCTAAACTATTTAGTATGCACTTAAAACTACTGATTATATTTAACTGCAAGGCCTATGTTTTACACTTCTGGAATTTCTAATTGGTTGTCTTATAAATCAATCTGTACCTTTTTAAGTATTTAATGATTAAGCATTTTAAATGTTCTATCTGATAGTGTCCCTCTGACGGTTCTCTCATAAAACATTTTTGTACTCTTACCCTTTGCTAAATGTCTCAAGATGGATTGTTTCTTGGTGTGAGTTGTCATTGTGAATGGTGAGCCCATCTTTGAGAGGCTTCATATGGAGACACCATGAAGGGCCTGGGATGAGGTTTTATCTCCCAAATTTGTCCTCGATATGCTATTGCTAGGAATCTGTTGATATCCAATCCATATGGAGTTTCCAGGGTCATGCAATTTGAGCATGAAGCCTGTATAAGCTTCATGTCTATGATTACAAATTTTCAAGGGAGTCTTATTTTCCATCCTGCACCCAGACCCACTTAGGTGAGCTGACTTCTTTTCTCTTAGTGGTAGTGTTCAGAGTATTTCTACTAGTTGACTGAAACAGTAACTTTCAAATGATTCTAGATTTCTGTTAGAGATTCAGTTTCAACCCCCTGACTTCCTCCAGAATTTCCAAGGCGTTGTCTTCTATGTCTCTGAGGCTAAAAATAAAAGTTCTACATTTCTGAACTCTAACCACCACCTTAGATCACCCCAATACCCACCTGCTTTGATAATCCATGTGATTAGCCCTGGGTTCTCTCAATGTTCACTTACTTTTAGTCCTATGTGTTTTCTTTTACTTTCCTCTGAACTCAACTATGGTTTAGGTGGTATTTAATTTAGTATGGCACCTAGCATTTCCTTTTTTTAAAGATTAATTTATTGATTTATGCATGTAAGAACTGGGGTACAGGCAAGAGATGTGGGGAGTGACAGGATTCACCAGAAATAGAGTGGGGGACAGAACAGGCAAATCTGCTGAAATCCACTGCTGAGAGAAGCAGTGGGTGAAACAGGAGAGGTCAGCTGCCCCATGTGGGTCCCTGGCCAAGGATCAAACTCATGCCACTCATGCTACAATGGCTGGTGATAACTTAATAGCGCTGAGACTTTCATCCCTGTGTCAGTAGAGAGACCCCATTTCCATGATTTTTGATGGGAGAATTTTCAGAATATCTACACCATAATAATCTGTAACTGGAAATCTCTTCTTGATGCTCCAGAGATATTCCAAAGTTAACTTAAATCATCCATGTGAGCTTCTTCAAAACTCTGGGTTCTATTTCAATGTTGCCCAACTCAGTTTCATAAGCCAGACATCATTGTGATTCCTTCTCCATTTCACCGTCCAATTAATCACCAATCACCACTGATTTTCCACTAAATGTATCTTGAACTAATTGACATGACTCCATTGCCACATCCCTACTAAAAGGTAAGCCACCATTATCTTCCCCTGAACTACTGTGACAACTTCTTAATTTTTCTTTTGAATTCATTATTGATCTTGCAATCTGCAGAAACTTTTCTCAAACCTAATTCTTACCACTCTCCTTCCTGTTTAAAATCATTAATGATTTCCCTCACTCTTTAGATCAAATAAAATGCTTAAAAATCCTTCATATGGACCTTCCTGGTGGCGCAGCGGGTTAAAGCACTGCACTAAGAAGCTTAAGCCACTTCCACATGAGTTCTATCCCTACCCTGGAGGAGATCCACATGGCCCGGCAGACCTCTCCTGACCCGCCCGCTGCTCCCCTCAGCAGTATACTTCCTCGATCTGCCTGTTCTGCTCCCCACTCTGTTCCTGGTGAATTCTCTCACCCTCCACATCTCTGGCCTGCCCCAGTTCTGTATGAATAAATGAATAAATCTTTAAAAAAAAACCCTTCATATGGCCTGTTTTATATGATTCATACATTCATTCTCATCATTAATTAGGCAGACAAAAATCTACTGAGCAGCTGCATCTTCTGGGCTTGGTTCTGAGCACTGGATTTAGAGTGCATATTAGTTTGCCACAGTGTGCTAGAGGCTGAACGTTTGTGTCCCTCTCTAAATTCATAAACTAAAATCCTCATCCACGCTGTTTGAGGTGGAGACTTTTAAAAGTGAGTAGATCATGATAAAAGAACTCTCATGAATGGGCTTAGTGCCTAATGAAGGAGATCTCAGAGAGCTCTGTTGTAGTACACATCTATCTGAGAGCTTAAGAACAAAAGGTGAGCACTCACCAAGTTCTGAATCTTCTTACTCACTGACAATGGATTTCCCAATCTCCAGGTTGTAAAAACTTGATTTCTATTTTTTATTAGCCACCCAGTATATTGTACTTTGGATATAGCAGCCTGGGAGGACTAAGGAATACAGCCATAACAAAGTGCATAGACTAGTTGGCTTAGGCAACAGGAATTTTCTTCTCCAATTCAGAGTGTGTCAGTCCAGTATCAAGATATTGGCAGAGACCTCTCTACTTGGCTTGCAAAAGTTTCCTGCTTTCTATGTCTACACAGTTTTCCCTTTGTGTGTGTGTTTGTTTCTAAATCTCTTCTTGTAAGGACACAGTCAGTTTGGCTTAGGGTGTGCCTTAATAGCCGTGTTTAAAACTTGTTAGCATGTTAATGTCCTTCTACAAATGCAGCTATATTCTGAGTTATTGGAGTTTAGAATGTCAATATATGAATTTGGAGGGGAGACACAATTCAGCTCCTAACACTATGGAAAAATGAACCTCACCAACCTCTCTCCTTTTTGTGCTTCCTATTTCCTAATTTCTTTCTAGATACCTTTCTCTACATGGAAGGCTTCTCTTTACTGCTTAGACCTTGTAAAGACCATTCCCCTCACTTGGAATATTTCTTCCCTTGTCCCCAAATTTGCTCAGCCAAAGGCTAGATCTCAGCTTGAATGTAACTTCCTCAGAAAAACACTTCCTGACTCTGAGATTAGATTAGGTCAGTATTTTGTGTCCTTTTCATTCTTTTTGTACCACGTCCCATAATTCTAATTAAATGATTAACTGTATAATTACTGAATTTCCTTGATCTGACAGTGCTATGAGTTGTTAGATTTACCATCAATTTGAAAACATTTGTAGGGAGAGGAAAGAAATATTACTCTATTAATCAGCTATTGCTATAGTAATGCTGTATAAAAAGCCACTCCAAAATTCAGTGGTTTAAAACAACAAGCATTTATTCCTACCCCATAGATCTTTGAGTTGCTGCAATTTATTTGTACAAAAGTCAACTTCATTCCCAAGTCTAAACTTTAGGCTACTGTTTGGATTGAGGTCTACTTTATATACCTCCATATTCTCTTTGGAATAAAGGTACCCAGTCATTGTGTTTAAATGGTGAATGATGAGAGTTCAAGAAGAGGGAACATGCAATGCCTATTAAAACCTCAGCTCAGGACAGGCACATTATCACTTCTAACCAATTCCCTTGGTCAAAGCAAGCCAGGCAATGATGTGTTTGGAAAAGACCCTGTTTTAGTAGCTGGCATCGCAAAGTCATGTGGGAAGAGGCCTATATGTATGATATAAAATTCTGTAATAAGAAAGAATTGAGGCTAAATCAATCTACCCTAAGTACAGTAGATAATAAATACTCCAAGTTTATTTTGTTTACTTGCATTAGATTATCATACACTTGTGTATGCAAGGACATACGACTTCCTTTGTATTATGAGCAAATGTTCATTTTCAGAAACTGAAGTGTCCTCTGAGTCACTTTTGGTCACCAACAGTTATGTACCATATTCTAGGAGCCAGTACTCAGAACCTTAACTGCTTTGCTTCTTGCTTAACTTTTAGGTTTATAAAAGCACACCCAATTTTGGTCCTTCCTTGGTGGTGCAGAAAGTTAAAGCACAGCATTAAGAAGCTAAAGCCACTTTAGCCTGATTTTGATCCCTGCCCCAAAGGTGATCCACATGGCATGGCAGAACTCTCTTGACCCACCCACAGCTCCCCTCAGCAGTGTACTTCGTCAATCTGCCAGTTCTGTTCCCCACTCTGTCTCTGGTGAATCCGCTCCCTGCCCCTGCACCTCTGGCCTGTACCCCAGTTCTGTATGCATAAATAAATACATCTTTAAAAATATATATACCCGATTTGATCACATCCAGACACTCCCCTCCCCATGTCAACTCTTATCTTTGAATAGAAAAACTTTTCATAAAAATCAATGAATAGTTTTTGACAAATATTTGATAGGTGAATAATTCTTCGCAATGCATGAAACTCTCTGGTTTGGAAATTCTGCAATCTTTTTTTTTTGTTAACTGTAATGTCTAGCTTGTGACAATATGCATATCTGATAAGAAAAGGAAACTAATTTTGCTGTATTGATAGATATTTTTCCATCTTAGGGGGTCTGCAGAGGACTTGACTGTTTCTAGATGACATAAGTGCAAGTCCCTCATTTCTTCTTCACTTATCTTAATTCTGTCATGGAGTTCTATTTCCTTGTTTGTTTGTCTTTTCATAGCCAATAATTTCTATTTCAAAATAACCTTGGAATGTAATCCTTTGAAAGATATCTGAAATGAATAATTAGAAATCTAAATATAGGTTCAAATAGGATGAAGATGTAAATAACTCACTGAGAAAACATTCATAAAGAGAAACAGCATCAACTAGATTATAACATTTCTCTCCCGAAAAGTTGGAAAGTTATATTTGACATGGATTGAAGGATACATCCAATGTAACCTGGAGTGGTCATAGGATGCTATACCTCACTTGATCCCCCTATGTCCCCTCCATAAATGAGGAGAGTTCTCAGGCATGTTAAGTGTCCTTTTCTTGTTTTTTGTTTTTTTTAAGTAAAGGTCTGACTCATTTGCTGGATAGGATAGGTTCTTTCTTCAGAGAATATAAGGAACTGTGAAATACTTGAGAATTATCTTTTCTATTCATTCAGATAGCCTCGTAGAGAAAAGAAAAATGATAGGGTAGGCAAACACAGGGGCTGGGTGGGAGGAGAGAGAGAGAAGGCCAGGAGAAGAAGAGACCAAACCAGATCCTAAAGGATGGTACTCGAGTCTGGGGTCTTCATGACTGCTAACATCATCTTCCAGGACTTTTCAGCAAATAAGTTGAATTTCCTGCCTGATTGATGTGAGCTGAATTCGGTCCCATGCCATCAAATGCCCTGGATACTACAAAATAATAACCCACACGAACAACCTCATGGTTAAGAAAACACTTAATAGTGCAGTTACCAAAAATAATTTCAGAAGAATTCAAGTTCTTTGTTTGTTTTCTTAAACATGATGAAGGGCAAAAAGAGCCTTAAAAATCCTTTTGCCTCTCTGGTCAATGATTCTCACAGGGCAGCTGCTTCTGCTCCTATACATCTGTGTTCAAATTCCAGCCTCAAGTCAAGATAACCTCCTCTCCCAAATTTAACCTTTTGAACTTTTGTTCTTTCTCCCTTTCCTCCCTATACTCATGCCTAAAGCCCAAAAGAACTCGTCTGTCAAAATGGACTCAGAACATAAGACACCATATTAGCAAGATGAGGAAAGTCTGGGATCAGCCATGCGTTTCTCACTTTCGTCCCATTGCTCCCCATTTAAAAATGTTAGAGTGGAAAAAGAGTCTTAGCTTTGATAGTATCCAAACATTGTTTAACACTTTTTTTTTCTTGCTAATTCAATGCCTTCCAGAGACATATTAGGCAACTAATAACAATATTTGAATAACTGAAGAAATTAACCTCTAAATGCATTACCAACTGAAGGAAAAGGAATACCTGGAAGAGAGCTAAAATGGGACATTAAACATTTGGGGAAAATTACTACTGGAAAGTTTAAAGCTCATGGTCAATAAATGCTTGACATCCAGAGATCTAAAAATACATGTCTAAAATCAAAGTCATTCCTTCTCATACAAAAGAAAACAATAAAAATGGAATAGGTTAAAAAAAGAATAAAATTGAAAATAAAAGCATGTCAAACACACACACACACACACACACATATATATTAGAATAAGAGTAGTACATTTGATTTGTGGTTCTTGATGACTGAAAGTTACCAAAACATAACAAATGATATTTAAATAGCTAAGCTATTGGATAAAGAAATATTTGTATAAACTGATTGTAGACCAATATTAATATTTATGCATTAGCAGTATTGACTGTGACCTTACATTAAGGAAACCACTGAGCCAATAGCATCAAGTAGCCTGTGGAGTACACATTTTAAAGCTCAAATCATAGACAAAAAACCAAGGTCAATCTCTAGATACCAAAATCCCTGGGTACTCACATCCCTTATATAAAAATGATGTAGTACTGACATGTAATCTGCTCACATTCTCCTGTATACTTAAAATCATTTCTAGATTATTTATAGTAACTGATACAATGTAAATGCTATATAAATAGCTGCTAGCTGTTTTGTTTAAGGAATAATGACAAGAAAAATGAAGACTCTACGGGTTTAGTATAGAGGTAACGTAAAGTCCACTATCTAGCTCAAGAAAACTTTCCAAAATTTAAGTAATGTCAGTAGTAGCTGTAATTAGTATATTCATTAGAATTCTTTTCTTGCAAGTAACAGAGACCAGATCTCACTAAATTAGACATAAATTACATAGAATCTTTCTTCACCTTGTACTCAGAACCAAATTTGTGACCTACTCATACACATTAAAGTATTCATTGAGGAACTGTCAGCGTGTTACCTACTTCAGATTTCAATGCTTTAAAGCACAAAGCACATAGTTTGAAAATTCATTTCTCCTTCATTTCATACACATTTTAGAAGGTGGTTCCCACTTACGAAGCTCGTCAGCAGAAGGTGAATAATTTGAAGATTTATTGTCTATTTCACAGACAACCCTGTGAAATTGTTTTTGTCCCCCTTCCCCATTCTTCTTACCCATCATCCTTCTTTATCTTCTTCTTCCCCCTTTCTTTCTTCTCTACACTCAGCACAAAGACTGTACATGATTTATTCTTATACTCACAATTCAAAGGAAGGACAAAGTATGAAATCTAGGCTCCAAGTGTTTGACTTCTAGCCCCAGTTCTTCCGTATTTCATAAGTATGATTTTGCCGTTTGGGATTAACTCTGTGATTTATCTCTATCACAAAGGTTTAATAAAGAATAAGTAAGATCTTTATCCTAAACTATCAAGAACTACCCAGAAGTAATAGAACAAACACAGGAGAGCAGATTCTGTGAAGGAAGTTCTGGGAGAACAAAGCAAGAACCCAGCTGCTCATTAGCTGTGATTGAGGGTAGGAATTCCATCAAAGAGCAAAGAACCAGGGACTGAGAATTGGGGGCACTAAGGTCAAAGCAAGGCCAAACAACAAACTTGAACTTGAGTTGGAGAGCGATGAGGATTCCTTTTAGTTCTTTTGTAGAGACAGATTTGATCTCTTAGGTAGCTTCAGGTCTAAACTTAAAAGAAATTTCACCCTGCTCTTTCTCCTTTAAGGCTGAAGGAGCAAAGAGTTAATTACCTTCTTCTCTTCCGAAATTTTCCACATGGGCTTTTTCTTTAATTAGGCATCATGTGAAACTGAAGAATATTTATTATTTATTGTGTGTATTAAATTTTATGTCTTTTCTTCTTAATTTTTAAAATGAATGAATTTACTACTTTTCATATTTCTTGCCTAAAAAAGCAATTTGTTGTTGTTGCTATAATTGTTTAATTGTAGTCCTCATCTGACTTTTCTTTGGGTTGGCAATTCTTTCATAAAAAGTAACATAAGAAAAAGCTCTGGCATGCTAAAGAATAACTGGAAGACGCAAATATTTCCCCATGTCATTTTCTAATTCTTAATTCCTTTCTTTTACCTTTTACCCTATTTAAATATGATATCTACACATGCTTCTCAGCATTGGTTCAGTTATACTATATAAGCTTTGCTTTGGGGCTTTAAAGTAACTTACTAGAGTATATTTTACTAAAGTATATACTTATTAGAGTATATTTTATAGGACGATTTTGTCAAAATAAAATGACCGTACAATGACTTGGTTGCACACCTGGGCCACAGGTATGAGTCTAAGTGGGCTCTAAAGGGGGTGCAGGGGCCTTTCTGGTGGCATAGGGGGTTAACTTTCAGCACTATCACTGCAATGATATGAATTTGATCCCCCGCCAAGAAGCTGACCCATATGTAGCACAGCAGGCCTCTCCTATCTCACCTGGCTGCTGCCCTCATTAGTGTATTTCAGTAGATCTACCTGTTCTGCTCCCTACAGTGTCTTTGGTGAATCCTCTCACCACCACGTCTCTGGCCTGTCCAGTTCTTCTACACAGAACTAAATAAAATTTAAAAAAAAAAAAAGGGGGATATTGAAAATGCATGGCTAGATGCTAATTTGAACCTTAATTGCATTTCTCCTGCTATTCATAAATTTGGGGAGTTCCAAAAGGTTTATACATTGAAAGTAAAAATTCTTCACTGTTTAGAAATAAACTACTAGCCAAAGTACTCAGGAGTGAAGCAAGTCTGAATAATTCCTCCATTTAAAATGATCTTTATTTTACCTATATTAAGTAACATATAACAGTGTATTCTCCGTAGTCCTTGTTCATTTCATATATTTATGGCTTATTCTAGATTGTGAATGCATTATGTAAAGGAAAAGACTGTCACTGCAACTTCTCTAGCTTCTCAGTGTGGAAATGGATAAGCTTCATTTAAAAAATGTTGGACTTGATGTAAAAAGTAAGCCATAAATATCAATCAAATTTCACTTAGAGTTTCCTTTCATTGTTTAGCATCTGAAAGCAACAATCTGATTGTATTGGGAAATGATGGTGGCTTAAAGCATTATGTCTTATGCCCCTCAAAGAAAACTTGAAATATTTGTTTGATAATCCACTCTTATCCCACTTCCATATATTGCGTTTCTCTTACCTCCATCTCTCTTCACTTCTTGCTTTTTTTTCTTTATACTTCATCCACTCCCCTCCTTGCCTTCCTGGTATTCTCTCCTTTACTTGACATACTCAGGAAAAGGGAATCTGTCATTTTCTTATTGTACCACAAAGGAAAACCATGAGCAAATCCCTGTAACATAAAGACCCAATGGTATCATGGGGGGGGGGGGGAACTCTGACCAGAAAGAAAGATAGGGATTTTTGAAATAAACAGAAAGAAGAAAGCATAAGATTTTTGAAATAAACAATGAGATATATATTTAGGTTAGCTTACTTGGATAAGTTATTCTTTTTTTTAAATTTTTTAAAAATTTATTTATTCATACAGAACTGGGGTACAAGCCAGAGATGCGGAGGGTGAGAGGATTCACTAGAGACAGAGTGGGGAGCAGAACGGGCAGATGTACGAAGTACACTGCTGAGGGGAGTAGCGGGCGGGTCAGGAGAGGTCTGCCACGCCATGTGGTCACCTCCGGGGCAGGCGGGGATTGA
>NW_004567103.1:66488801-66509891 GCF_000260355.1 Condylura cristata | reverse complement strand
GGTGAGAGGATTCACCAGAGACAGAGTGGGGAGCAGAACAGGCAGATCGACGAAGTACACTGCTGAGGGGAGTAGCGCGCGGGTCAGGAGAGGTCTGCCACGCCATGTGGTCACCTCCGGGGCAGGCGGGGATTGAACTCATGCTGACGTGGCTTTAGCTTCTTAGTGCTGTGCTTTAACCCACTGCACCACCAGGGAGGGCCTGGATAAGTTATTCTTAATATTCTCATGTATAAGTAAATAATTGGCATTGATAGAATTTTAGGCAGGGCTACTGAAAATGAGAAAACATTTATAAGTAAAGAGGTGGGAAAACCACTTTGTACAGCATCCATTAAACAGTTAACTGAGAAGTAAAACATCTAGAAACTCTCCAGTTTATTGGGAATGATTTGACAATTTTTCATGTGTTTGTCTATAAAAGCATTTGAAAGGCGTACTTTTTTACTGAGTCTACTTGCTAATAATTCAATCAAGTAACTATCATTTATTTGTTAATAAATATCCTATCACCTTTTCAAAACTATTTCATAACACTTGAGATTTTAGTTCCTCCTCTCAATAAACAGACCCCTGGTGCAGGACCCTGAAGCCTTGCCTGGATTTCAACATTATGGCACCCAGCACAGTTTTTGAGTTTCTCCAGTTTGCAAAATGGGGGAGAATCCCCGAGTAAATAACTTGAGTTTGCAACTTAGAAAAACAACGAAACCTGCTCATCTATTGTAAGGAAATGTACTCCCTTTGTTACTTGCTATGCAATTAGGTGCATTTGAAATAAAAGGTAAGTTAAATCAGAAGTCTCAAGGACAAGAATGTACTATTTTAAAACAAGGAGTGTCAAATGTTGGTTTTCAACCCAGCACCAACGGGTATTTCACAGGTAATTTCTCAGGGCTGATGTTAGCTAATTATTAGCTACCATACCCTGCTCCCATTCTCAGCCACTCTCTCCTGGCAGAGAGACCTAACTAGGAGTATTTTGTTTCATTTGTCCTTGCAGTTTTTATCAGTATGAAGAAAGTGGACTGAGCCAAAGTTAGGAGAATTCTGGAGCTAAGCAAAAAGCGACACATTTAACAGCCCCCATTAATTGGGGCTGTTACATGATTAATTTGAGAAAAACAGAAGAGGCCGATTTCTTTACAACTCACAGTTGGATGCAACCTACTAAAAGTAATCCTGTAAATTACATTTTAAATCTTCAACATATTCCAAGCAGATAAAATAGTGGCATGATTGACCAAACTCCTTTTAAAAGTACACATATTACGATGCATCATAGTTATAAACAGATGGTATTTGGCCTCCTTCCTATTCTCAACATTTGGAATTTCTAAACTATGTGAATTAAACAATAATATTTTATAAACATACAAGGGATTTTGCTCACTGCTTTGTTAACATAGAAATTATACAATGCTGACATTTATTTAAATTTTAAAAAGTAAACAACAGTGTGCATTGAAATAAAGCAAACTAAAATCAACATGGAGAAGTATGTTCTGTGTGCATGTTACCTACAATGGCACTGGCCTTTTTAAGGGAAGACATAATGGGTTGAGGAACAAATGGTAGCTTAGATGGGCCTAATCCTCTGTACTCCAAAGGCTCATTTAACACCTCTCTGTAAACAACGGATATTTATACCATAATTGGCTATTTGACCATCAGTGTTCATTTACTATGTAACCTGCTATTATGGAGTTAAAAGAAGTTCCCCTTCATTGGCCCGTCAGCTTTCATAGTAGTGAAAGTGTCCTCGCAGCTTTAAAAACACTTTCACAAACAGGAATCATTCTGACACTTGTACTCAGAATGAGAAACATTATCATGATATCAATACACACACGCGCGCACACACACACACACATATATGGAGATATTATTGCCAGAAAGAAAGGAAATGTATCAGATCTTAATGTCATTTCCTGAGATTCTTTTCAATTATAGAATTAACCCTTGAGTCACATTTCAGAAAGAAGACCCATCTGCTGAATTGATAAAATATAAGGCCCTTGGTTTTCAAACACTGGTCTCCGATTTGCAAAGTTGTGCTGTGATGAATAAATAATGAATCAGATATTTCAATCCGTTTTATGATTTTTGAAAGCCTAAAGACTTACCACCCTTTAGGCTCTTCTCCTGGCACTTCCCATGTGTTCCAGTGGGGGGAGGTGCGGAGGATCCTTAAGCGGACTATCCTCTCCCTACGTCGGTTTACCTGCGACTGTTCTCACCTTTTAAACAACCAACCTTTATCTTCATGTCTACAATTTGAGGAATATCTCAAACTGAAATCTTGAGCCATTGATGCTGGGGATGGTTAGGAACACCCCAGTCAAGTTTCTCAGGTTTGCCACGGCAGTACCTTTCTCACCACTATTGGTGAGAAAGAAAATTTTGCTACAATTTAAGCAGATGCACAAAAGGCTTTGCTGAAACCAAGGAAGAGGGGCATCTTCTTCTTTATACAAATTTAGTGTGCCCGACTGATGAATAATAGTAATAGGGTGAGAAGACTCTTTAAAAATTAGGAGCCTCAATATTATATTAAATGCTGGAAAAGGTTTGCTGAAACCTCGATTAAACCATATGAATGAAAAATCAATATGTTGCATCTAAATATTCTCCCGGCCAAATATCACTTAACCCCGGCTCCATCCTCCTCCTAGGTAATGAATTGATAATTAGAAGCAAGATCAAAGTTTGGAATCCAAAACACAGGCGTAAAATGAGAAGGAAAGCGCTGTGGGGGCTTGGAGTGGGATGTAAATCACACCTCTGAATATACGCGAAAGTTGAAAAGGAGTATTTTAAAGTGAATAGCCACAATTCCTGTCCGGAGAGCCTCCCCGCCCATCCCTATCCGTGCTTTTTCGCTTAAGGTAGATTATTTTTTAAAGGTAAGGACAGAAACCAGGGTTTGTTTCTGCTTGGTGCATCCTTCTCGTATGCTCTCACTGGTGAGAGACTGATCCACTCAAGGAACTAAGTTCAAGAAAATACTTAAGACCTTCGGCCCGCTCGGGCTGCGCTGGCTTCGCCGGGGACCGGGTAGGGTACACCCGAGCCCTGCACAAATGAGCAAGGGCAGCCGTGGGCCACCCGCCGAGTGCGCGTGTCAGCATGTGAGTGATGGGCGCGTGTCGGGGTGCGTGCCAGTGTGCGCGTGTGGGGTGTGCGCGCGCCAGCGTGCGCGTGCCAGCACGGGGTGGGGGGGGCGAGTGAGTCCGCAGGAGTGCCAGTGCGATCTCGGCCGCCACGCGGGGCTCCCTCGGCCCCGCAACCTTGGACGGGTCTCGGCTCCTGGGGGCTCCAGGGCTCTCCGCCGCTCTGGGCTCCGCGTGCTCGGAGTGCTAGGTTACGACTCTGTGACCTCAACTTCCCCTCATCTTCTCGCTCCAGAAGAAGTACAGGAGTACCTTCACCCTCTTGGGACCCGACAGAGCGGGCCGTCGAGGGTGGGCGCCGCCGCAGACTGGAGCTCGGGCTCGCCGGCAGCCGCGAAGGCGCCGTGGCGCTGGGCAGAGGACGCGCGGCAAGGCTGGCGGCGGCTGGGCGCCCGCGGGTCGGGGACCCGCCCGATCCCGGGGCGTCCGCGGAGGCTGCTAGGGCTCCCCCCAACCCCCGGAGGGCCTTTCCGGCTCGGGGTCTCGGGGACGCCAGGCACAGCCTCCAAGGGTTTCAGAAGGAGCTGGGTGGGGCGCCGGGCACGCGCTCCCGGGCTGGAGAGCGCACGGCCGCATCGAGGCCCCTAAGTCGCGCCGCCTCCCCCAAACCCGCCGCCCAGCCCCGCGACTTAGAGCACAGACTCCGGGGGCCCTGCGGCGCGGGGCCAGACCCAACAGACGGCAGAAGACCCGGCAGGCAGGGAGGGAAGGAGAAAAGAGGTAGCAAGCCCTAAACAAGGAATTCTTAATTACAGATTAAAGGCAAGCAAAACCGTACACCACATTTTCCATGTGTCAGCTGACGGCCGCGACAAAAGGAAACTCAGAACGCTAAGGGGTGGGGGTGGGGGGGTGGAGGCCCCCTCTCGTCCTTTTTTTTTCTTCTTCCCTTCTCTCCCTCTTTTATTATCTGTGCAAATGATGTAAAATGCATTAGGTAGTGACTCTGGGTAGGTGGTGCCTGGGGCCAAATCGCAGCTGCACGCGCGGTGGTGTAGGAGGACAGTTTGCTAATGCACCCAGAGGTCTTGGGAACCTCTTATAAAAAAAAAGGACTATAAATACTCCGCTGGAGCACATTTTGCTTCTTCAAAACTTCATTACTCATACATTTTTAAGTTTTAAAATTTGGTACTTAAAGTGTTGCAATTCATTATCCTCAGTGAAATCCTACCACACACAAGCGCGTGGACACACACACACACACACACACACACACACACTTTATTTTGCAATTTTGTAGATTTCATTATTTTTTTTCTGGCCTGGTATCACAGCATTAGCAATCCAGGGGAAAGGCCAAGCGGATTGCGAGCCAGGGAACATAGCTGCAAGCACCAGAGAGCACAAGTTGCCTCTTGGCTCTGTGGCTCAGGAGACAGGAGAGAGAGATGTGCTTTGATGCCTTTCCTCTTAATTAATTATGATCACAAAACGATCTCTGCCCTGTACCTGGGACTTCAAACACAGGTTCAATTCCAAGATATCTTGACTTCTCTACATAAGGTAGCGAAGTGCTGGGCAGCTCACTCATTGACCATTACAAGCCTCTAGCTCTGTGCCTTCCTTTGTAGCATCAGAGAGATGACCTTTCAGAGCCACCAAGCATTGCACGCTTGTATTTTCTCCTTCTGTTGCTGGGACAGCTTTAGAAACTGGGGACTTTGGCTCTTGGTTAGTAATCTGTTTTACTGATAATTGATGCACCCGGTTGAAGGCAACTAGGTCACTTTGCTTAGTCACTTTACCATCCTTCCTCTTTAGATGGTATTTTTCGTTTCTCTTTCTCTCCCATTTTTTTTTTAAACCAATGCCATTTCCCCTCAGCATTAAAAAAAAAAAAATCAAAGTGCTTTTTCATGTGGTTCCAGTTAAGTGATCTGCCCACACCCCCATAATGCTATTTGCATTCAAGATTAATAGCTGCATATCAGTAATTCTTAAATACCTCCTAATCCATATTTTCAATTTAAATGATTTCTAACGTTATTGGACAGGCCAGTGCTTGAACCAACACACTGGTAGACTGGTTTTCCAGAGCTCATAGCATGACACTCAGGGCATATGAACAAGGTTAAGTTCCTGCCCCAGTGTCTTCAGCAATAGAAGGTAGAGCCTGACTGCTCACTTTCCCCGGAACTGCTCATTGATTAGCAGGTTAGTAGTTGATATAAACCACGCCAGCTTCTAAGCCCATCCCCGTTTGTGATACACATTTAGAAAGCCTCTTAAGGGCTTCCTTTCAAAATCCAGTTCTCCTGTGACTTAGCCACAACTTTCTGACTTTATCCTTCAGTAAAACAAATAAACAGGCAAATTAGGAATTTTTCTTTCCTTATAGCTTTCTAGTATTGAGAGGACATTCCTGTTACCCTTGCTTTAGGCTAGTTATTGTTAGTTCATGTTTTTTACCACCCACCAAAAAAGAAAAAAATAACACACACGCAGCACAGGATTAAGTTTATATTAATAAATGATGTCTCGACTAGGTTTCTAAATGCCAGAACTAGATTTTTTTTTTAATGAGTGGAAAAGGAAGAGCAGCAATAAAACTAGCCCTTAAGTTAGTCAAAATCCTTTGGCTTCACACATGCGTGTGTTGTTCTGTTTGTTTTGTCTGTCCTTCTAATTTAATTTCCCTTAAATTCTATTAATATGAACCAAGTATTTTTTTTTTGCTACTTACCTTTGTCCATAGCTTTAAACCTTGTGGTTACTATAATTAAATATATAAGAATTTTATGTTCTTCTTAGTTTCTACTTTCTAAGAGCTAATGAGAGTTTTCTAAGAGATGTTCCTGTTTAACCCCCCTCCACTCCATTAAGAATTTCACAATAAAATCCTGCACCAAATAAATTAAAATCTGCAACTTCAGACACCCAAAGAAGAGGACATTAATCCACTTAGTAAAATACCCAGACCTCCCCCTCTCAATTTCAGCTCTCTTAATGTAGCATTTAGTAATTGCAGCTGGCTCAGTCTACTTTCCTCCCTCCCTTTCATTCTGAATCATATTGGCCTGGTTTAACCTTCATTTCCTTTCCTACCCCCCACATTTGTTCACGTTCTTTTCTTTGACCATGTTTGTCTCTTTTTGCAGCCTGGATTGAAAGCAATAAATAGAGATTTCTAGGAGTTTAATACTGTCTGTCAAAACCCCATTTTACTTTCCCATTCCACTATTAACGCTTTGTGCAATTTTTATGCATCCTTCAGTTGTATCGTTCCTGCTCTATACTTTCCTAATCGATCATTAAGTTATGCTGGATTTTGAGAACTGCCTCATAATCCTGAAGCAAAGGCTTTTCATTTGGCATGCTCTTTGCCTTTGGAATGTCTTTCCTGGCAAGGACTGGCATTTTGGTTTGACTATGATTCTTAAGTTACAATTCAAGGCTAATTTGTTCAGTTAGGGTTCTACTGGAAGCACTCTCCTTTGCACTGTTAAGTGCTCCATAAGGCTGTTTTGTTGAAGGGGGTGTTGTATGTGCAAGATGTAATATACTTACATTGTACTTGATTATCAGTTTTCAAAAACAGCTGCATGCTTTGCTATCTGTGTAAGGAAATATCGGAAGATAATATACCATTGGTATTTATTACTCTATAATTAAGGATGTGTCAGTGTTTCCCTTTAAAAAACCCTATTTTCAGAAATTCATATCTCAGGCATAAATTTCCCTATGAATTACAGTCTAATACCATATTAGAGGTAGCTTCTTTTTAAGTTACCCCTCCCCTTCCTTTTCTTTCTGGGGAAATAAGTTTCAGGATGTAATTTCTGGGTTATCTGTTTGGGATGAGAGGAAGCAAGCCCTTTGCTGTACAATTAAAGGTGCTTCTGCCACAGATGCCACCTGCTCACTCTGCCCTAGGCCCCTCGCACCAGGCCAGATCGTGGGGCTGCCTTTTGGATAAAGGGCCAATCTTATATCTCTCTGGATCAGCAACTTCACCCTTGTATGATGTGAAACACAACAGAGAAGATTCAGCTGCTCAGAAATTTCACAGATGCCACAGAGACTGAAATTTTCTTTTATTTTTTGCATTCTTCTTTTTCTGGCCATTTCGTGTCAAATATGGTCAGGATTACATGGAATAAATCTATAGTAAGGCAATGAAATTTATTATCCCATGTTTCTTCTGATACTGAGAATGGAGTAAAGAGAAGATGGAGAGGCAATATGTACCCCTTCCACTCCTTAAGGGGATAGTCTGGATCAATTTATATTGACCACAGCCTACCCAAAGCGCCAAGTTTTAGGCCAAACCTTCATCAAGGGACCCACAGTTGCTCAGCTTCTCTTTAGGTCCTGCTTCCTAAGACAGGGAGGTTACAGAAATAAATGCTTACCAGAAGCACCAAGAGGCTTACCTAAATGTGTAAGTCCAGTAGGATTGGTCACTACTAGATGGTCTGAATCATGGGCTTTTAGCACCAACAATGTGGACCCCAAAGCCCTTGACAATTTCTACTAGTGTGTGTGTGGGTGGGTGGGGAGGGGAGAAATGGAAGGAAACTGGGGATCACAGTGAACCTGATACTTCTTGAATGGTATGTAGGTGACAATGACACTCATTTAAAGAAAGGTTTATACAGAAAGCTGTTTCTTTGAACAGTCTAGCTCCTAAAAAGACCAATAAAGGATACCTTGTTTCATTTGTGATTTGATAATGGGGACATTAAAATTGTAAATATAAAGAATTTTAAATTCATAGAAAAAGAGGTCACAAAAATATCCCTAGAAGAAGTTATATCTTCTAGCTGGTAAATAATACGAAAGAGAAAAATAAAAAGGGAGCCAGTCCCAGTTCGAAGTATGCTAATTAAACTAGCTGCAAATGGAATTGGGAGGCCCGTAAGGGGAGGGTCCCCAGTTTATCCAGGCACCAGGGCATGGCCTGGCAAGCCCAGTCCTCTAGCTATGCCTCACCTGCTGGGGACTGAAGATTGCACAAGATTGAAATTTGACCAATCACTGCTTTACAAACTTTCCACCAATTAGAACTGAACTGACAAAAACTTATTTGCATAAAGTTGACCTGAGTGTATTATCTTACCTTTGTGTCTATGAGCACTCCCTACCCCAGGGAACTTGAACGTATAGCTTAGGTCTGCTTCTTCTAGTTGATGTCCCAAAGTCCCAAATAGACTTTGGTTTGGGTTTCTTGATACATTTTAAAATGCACTAATTGACAGGATCAATTCCTTCTGTCAGCTTGTGAGAATAATTGAGGTTCCCTGATGACACTGGTCCTAAATTCTATTATAGGAAAATGGGCTATAAAGGTGTGGAGATCCTGGTCCCTCAAGATCTAACGTGCCCCTAGTGCATCCTAAACTCCTTGCTTATGGGATGAACTGCAGCTAAAGGACAGAGCCCACAATTTGCTCTTGAGTCTTGAAGGGGAAAGGAGGCAGATACCAGTACAGGGTGTGAGCAATGCGGTTAGCAGCTCATGCAGCAAGCTCTACCACATAGCCCTTTATTTTTTAAGATAAAAAAAACGATGGGGTCATCTTCCTCTCATTAACTTTCAAGAGGGATTTTATAGAGCTATAGTTTTCCACCTTGTATCTGTACCACCACAGGCATTAGGTAAAAATGGTGGTCATCAGCCCCAGGTAAAAAGAAGCCACTGGTAGGCAAGTCTGACTTTTTTCATAGCTTGATTTGTTTCAGTGTTGAAGTTATGTTCGTGGCACTTGGTAAGCAAAGGAAAGTGTAGGCAGTTGAGGCAGTTTCTTGCAGTGTCTGAGGGAAAATGGTTTTCTGACTCAATCAATAGAGTCAAGAAATGTTAAAGATAGCATGATAGCAAAACTAACCACATGCTTCCAAAGTATTTATAGCTCCTATCAAAAGTATATCCAGTAATAGCATCTAACACATGTAAACAGTCATAAAGAGTAGAAATAAGCCTGTGTACAATGACACAGCTTAAATAGACTATTAATCCTAGAGTGAGCATGCTTCTCCCAGTTTCGCCTGTTCTTTTCTCCATGACTTCTCTGCTGTAACCATTTTTGTGTTGTTGGTGTTGATTCCCATTTTGTTGTTGTTGTTGTTATACTGTCACATTATATAGATTATCTGAGCAGCAGGTAGAGTTGTTTGCATGTTTTTAAAGCCTCCCAGTTACATTTTAATGACTGACTTTGAAAAGGGGGTATGTTATAGGAGTACTAGTTGTCCTGAATCTCAGATTTAAAAAATGAAACACATCCAAGTCAGCGGTTTACAATGTACTCTCTTCGTTGTGCAGTGTAAAATCAGATATTAAATACCACTCATTTTTCCACTGAAACAGAAAGGCAGTTAGGATGATGCTTGTCAACAGTCAATAGAACAAAACTCAGAGGGTATGTCAACACTAAAAGCAGCATGGGCTATCATTTGAAAACTGATTCTATCACTCACAGAAAGTATCTTGAGACTTAAATGAAAAAAAAAAATTGTGGTTCATAATATTTCTGGGTAGCAGATGCTTTCTCAAAAACAGATTTTACTTTTAAAAATATCAAATATAATTAACACCTTCAACATAAAATGAAGTCTTTGCTTCCAGATGCATTTCAAGGTGTTGAAATGAATCAATGCAAACCTCTATGGTTGAGAGGTCCCATTGACTTACTGATTCTGCTGCCATCTTTATGCTGAATGTCTGAAAAATTGTCAGCAAGAACTGGGCATTTAAACTTAACTATATTTGAAGTGTGCACATGATCTGTAGCTCTTCTGAATTATTCTGATATACTGATATAAATGAGTAGATTAAAAGCCAGGTACTCTGTTACTTATGATAAAAACACCTATTCAAAAGAGATGAGGTAAATCAAGGCAAGCATCTTGTACAATGGTTCTTATGCATCTTGTGTGAAGGTCTTGATAATACACAGGCTTTTGAAGACAATTAAAATTAAAAATGATATCATTTTAACATAAAATTATTTTAAAAGAATAAGGTGAATAGAATTGAATGGCAAACCAAAGGCCAAAACTTTCACAACTGTACTTAAAACAAGAAATAATGGGTATTTTTGATGACTTTAATGAAAGTGATGGAAACAGGAATAGGATTAAAGCTATTAACTTGTATTCTCAATTATCCTGAAACTGTAACAAAATATGTTGTAATTTACTTAATAACACTCCCAGTCCACCCTATCATGGGTATTAGGAAATGCATGTGTGCACACACATAGATAGCTATCTTTACAACTGTTCAGGAATTACACATTGCTAAACTTTTTATGCCTCTTTTGTAGCAGTACCAAATCTGATAGCAATAGTTTTAGGAAGGGACAAATTAAATGTAGTTTTCTTTTCAAATTTTTGAAATTAGATTCCATGTAAAAGTGACATCATATAGTGTCTATCTTTGACTTATTTCACTTAGCATAACGGCTTCAAAGTCCATCCATGTTGTCACAAATGGCAGGATTTCCTTCCTTTTAGTGACTGAGTAATGTTCCATTATATATAAATATAACACATGTAAGAGAATATGAAGCCTACACATTTGTGTATGTATCACGTTTTCTTTATCCATCTGTTCATGGGTAGACAGTCTGTTTCTGAGCACTGGCTATTATAAATAAAGATGCAATAAACATAGGGTGTATATATCTTTTCAACTTAGTGTTTTTCAGGAAAATACCCAGAAGTAGAATTACTGAATCATGTGGCAGTTCTATTTTTTAAAATCATGTTTATTGAGGTATTGTTGATTGACAGCATATATATGCTTTAGGTGTATATGTTCACACCTCTATAAATGTACGTTGTCATGTCCAATGTGGGAGGAATGCTGGGCATAGCTAAAGACAACTAAAGACAAACTTTGATCTGAGTTTACAGTTACAGAAAATAATTACACATATAGGTAATTTTCAATGTTATACTTGCCCAAATCAGGAAAATATTTAAATGTTTCAGATGTTATTATCTTAAAGGCGGTTAGTTTTTTTGCCCACCAAGTGACAAAAACATATATGGATAGTAGTTACGCTTATAATATCTTGCCCACTACAAAATGTGAACAGGTTATTTCCAGGACAGAAAATCAGAGTGAAATTGGCTGTGAGATTATAGAACTTTGAAATGTCATCTATAACGTGGCACATTTGGGACTGAAGCAATTTTACTGTCTAGTTCATCTAAATTAGAATATAAGCCCTGCCTAGGAGTACGGGTTGAGAACCCCTTAAGCACATTTATATCTTAACTTTTGCTCTCAAAAGGAGCAAATCTGTTAGATTTGAAACTCCAGTCTTGGTTGGGAAAACCCTGTATTTCCATGGTGAGAGGGCAATTTGTTCAGTGATGTCCCTGAAAGCTAGGGCTGGGAACCAGTGCTGTGATGACCTACATTATGGATCTTACATTGATTAGGGAGTAGACTCTTATACAATGATAAAGCTTGCTGTTTCTGTGTTTTACTTCCTGCTTGTAAATTCCCAGGCCTCAGTGGACTTAGAACTCCTGCTTTCTTTGATCTGCAAGACTGCCATTATCTCTAGGCTCTCTGACCTTGATCTATTTCCTGCTATCTATTTTGCTACCTCTTAAATGGGTCTGACCGGACCCCCGAGTCCTTGCCCACACTAGCTTACATGCCGGTAGACCACTTAATTCTTGCAGAAGCCAGAGACCTGGACTGGCCCTTGTCAACCCTCTTCTTCCTGACCGCTCCTCACTCTGGCAGTGTATAGAAGTTACTCATTTCAAAAGCTAGGAAAGTTACAATTTACCTGTGAGTAAACAGAAGATGGTTTATCAACAGACTTTACCTTAATGACTACAAATGTTTACCTCCTGCTTTCCAGAATGCAAAGACAATCTTGGAAATGTCATAATATCTTGCAAACATTTGCAAAACAGATCCTTGTTCATCCAGAAAGAAACAATTGTATTCGTTGTCTGTGACACAAGGAAAGTGTTCAGCGAGAAACCTACAGATAGATGTACACACTTACACGTAAATGAGATATGTTAATTAAAAACGGCACTGGGCACTTTATTAAAAATTTATTTTACAATCTAGCAGTTCAAAACATCTTTACATCAACAAATACAGCAGCTCGACTACTGGAATCATAAGTGATGTATCTATAAAGATTGTACTTGTAGCAGGAAGCAAATATTTTAGAAGAATACTTCTATCAAAATTACTGATGTTGTAAGAAGTATTTTTAACTCAGGAAAAAAATGAAGACAAATATCTCAGTGTTCATTTTATAGATGAGATGACTCCACTTAGTGAATTTTCCATGTTTGTCCGAATTACAGCTGTTTATCTTGCAACTTTCCAGAGATAAATTAAATGCAAATGTAAGTGAATCATGGGAATACCTGCCAGGCCCCTAATTAATACCTTTACTTTAAAACCCCTGTGCCAGAGAGTCATTAATTTGCTAAAAGAAAAGGGCTAGCGGGCTCTCTCTGGTGGCACAGCAGATTGGAACGCAGCACTGCAAGCTAACCTCCTCCTCCTTCAGTGCGAGTTCAATCCCTGCCCGGAAGGTGATCCACATGGCGTGGCAGACCTCTCCTGACCTGCCCGCTGCTCCCCTCAGCAGTGTACTTCATCCTTCTGACTATTCTGCTCCCCGTTCCTTCTCTGGTGAATCCTTTCACCACCCCTGAGCCTCTGGCCTGTACCCCAGTTCTGTATGAGTAAATAAATAACATTAAAAAAAAAAAAAGAACAGGGCCAGACCAGCCTTTTGCTCCACAAACTCCTCTGACATGGCTGCCCAATTAATCCAGTAGCATCCTGAGCTTCCTTCCTTTCAGCTCCTGTAACCCTCGGAGGACACAAAAAGGCTCCAATGATAACCTGGCAACCTAGGTAGAAACCCAGCCAAGTGAGAGCGTTTGAAGCTGCAGTTTGGCTGCCATCGTGTCGGAGAAAAGAAAGAATTCAGGCACCATGTCATCCAGTACAAAGGATAAAAACGGATTCAACCGGAAATTCAATGTGGCACCACATATGGGATACATGAGTGCGGTTATACAACAGGCCACATATTTTTTTTGAACAGTCTCCTCCATGTGATGCCGAGGACATGTGTAACCATCATAACGTCTCTAGGAATCTGTATTTAATTTGAGTTGGGGTGGTGGCAGGGATTGGAGATCTGAAGCCGCCACAGGTTTGTGGCAGATGGCTCTGTGTCAGCTATGACAAGCAGCCAGGCTCAGCTTCCTCTGCAGATTTTCTTTTCTCTCTGATCAGGTAAATATGGGCACACTCTGGAAAGTTCTACAGATTCTGCCTTAGGCTGCAAGTTTGTGACTTAGCCCCATCTGTCACAAATCTTCCTTAGGTTCTGTTGTAAGCAGAGACCTGAATTTACCATGTAGGGCTGCCCAGGAAAAAGGAGTTATTGCACCCTGTAAGGGGGAGGGGGAAAAAGAGAGAAAGCAATGGAGAAGCATTAATGAATGAAAGACTAAAGTATGCAGAAATTTCATTTTGCAAATTTACATGACTTTCATCAATTAGATTTCACAAAGTCACCAACTAAATAGTCCCAAGTTTCACCACCTCAGGAAATCCCAGTTGTTGATTGGTTTAAGTGTAACTATGTCCAACTTTAAGGGAACATTCCTTATCTTTTGCAAATGGGTATATTCTACTGCACACATATTTCCTGGTTTATGTTATGGGTGACAGCTATTAGACGTTTATCATCCAACTTTTAACTTTTATAAACACAAGATACACAGCACTCTTAAAATATGTTTTTGCTAATGTGAATTTTACTTTTAAGTGGTGAAGACACAAGAGAAATGCCATTACTATTACGTGGAGTTTATAAAGCACTTCAAGTTTACAAACGGATTTATATTCATTATTTCATTATATCAGTACCTCAGAGGGAAATGCTATTGAGAATTAACAACAACAAAAATTCTTCCAAGTTTACAGATAAATCATATAGAGGCCAAGGAGTTCACTCAGAGCCAGGCTGCAAATTAGTAGCAGAGAAGAGCAAAAAGCCAAAACTTCTCACTGATCTGAATCACCCAAAGTGTACCTATTGTGCAAAGAAATTTTTGTTTTATTTTACTCGACAAATCAAAGGAATATCAAGCCAGTACATTTGAGGATAGAAGTGCAGGCAGGGGAAGGAAAGAATAGTGAGAAGGGAGGGAAGGAAGGGGAGCTTGTGGGGTGGAGGGCAAAAAAGAAAGAGTAAGAGAATCAAAGTTCTAAAAGTGTCACAGTTTCTAGGTTTTCATTTCTTTAAGGTAAAAGTTATAAGTTTGGGAGAGTGTTAATACTTGAGAGCAACACCTTTTCATATCTAAAGTATAAGCTCAAATTAAAAGGGGACTATAAAGTGACCGGTCTCTTGAAGGAAATTCAAAGTGGCTTAGCTGTGGTTGGGGTAGATATAGCCTGACATCATTAAGACAACCACAAATGGCTTTTCTGGGCACTAAGTCTGAATTGTGAGCTTAATCATTGCTTGGAATCACTTTTAGGCAGAAATCTGAAAATTCTTCTCTTCTCCAAATAACAGCAGGTTATAAAGGTTTCTGGAATGTTGAAGAACTTGAAGAGGAGAACAAAATAAAAATCAGCAGCTATCATCTCAAAAATCTTAGGAAACTACAGGTCACTCTAAAGTAGTAGCAAGAATTACATCTCTTTTTTTTCACACAGAATATTGCTCAATTTGTATATAAAAGTACGTGAGAAATATACGGGAATTAAAATCTTTTCTGTTTATCTGGGTAGTAGTATCTCATACAACGGCCCCATTTTGTGTTTTTATGCTATTTTCAATACTGACAACAAATGAATGTCCTTAAGCTTTTTTT
The DNA here is from genome assembly GCF_000260355.1 of Condylura cristata. Classification (NCBI taxonomy): domain Eukaryota; kingdom Metazoa; phylum Chordata; class Mammalia; order Eulipotyphla; family Talpidae; genus Condylura; species Condylura cristata. The sequence goes on along the minus strand of NW_004567103.1, from coordinate 66,494,880 downwards.
CCTAAAGCATTTTAAAACATAACGATCCAAAGTTTTCTAAAAGTGCTAAGTACTGACATCAAATCATTGTTGGGGATTTTCAGTAAGTATATTCACATTGTGAAAGGCAAAAATATAGAACTTCACAGTATCAGACTTGCTTATGCTGAAAAAGGACAACTGTAATAAATTAATCCTTGTGTAGTTGTTTTATGATTACTTCTAGAATCTTGTGTTCAAGTTAGGTTTGGGAATCAAAAAGAGCTGCTTACTGTGGATAAAGTGAAACCTTGTCTATGTGACAAGGAAGTGACCAATGTGTTTAAGCGACTAAGAAAAAGAACTTTCCTGAAAGCATAAAGAAGCTATAGCAAATGACTAAACCTTCATGTAAATCTTTTAAAAGAATGGTTTTAGATTTTTAAACTAAAGAAATAGCTAATGATTTTTTTAAGAATTAAAAACATTTAATTTCTGCATGCACTGAACTTCTCTAAGAGCTTAAGTGAGAAAGAGAGTGTATGAGTGAGACAGAGAACACATCTTGCATGAACACAGGGAGCTTAAAACATTTCAAGTCTGAAACCATTTCAGGTGGGAATTCATGGACACAGTGTTTTGTAGTAGAAAGAGTCACTTTAAGAAAAAAAATATAGAATTCTGTTTCTGCTTTTCAGTTATAGCATTCTGTTTCAAATCCTGCTTCAAGTTATAGCCCCAAACTCTCACTCATATTGAAAGTATAATGTCTCATGTGAGAAGAAAGCCAAGTGTTAGTAGCCTTATTCTAGTCATTAAATTTCTAAGTGTGAATCCATATGAAAAATCGTATCCTAAAGTGAACTCTATATGTTAAGCAGTTGAGATGATTTTAAAATGTAAACTTTTAACAAAAAAAGGGATAAGGTGTAAGAATATAAAAGGAGCAAATTAAAAGATTCTGTGACATTCTATCCTTTTAGATCTCAGAAGCATATGTTTTATAAAAGCAAGATAGTACTGTCCAATGAAATAACTCTAAAATAAACCCCAACATTTTCTTTAGAGCACATACAAAAGACTCTTCATTGCATAAGCAAAGTGGATAAAAAGCTGCTGCAGAGGAAATAATTCTCTGGCATTTAGTAAAGGCACATGCTACCTGAAAATGTGTGTATTTATAAAACATGAGGCAAAGAAATACCATAACTTGGAAGATCTCAATTATGAAGTTTTTGAAAGCATTCCTTTTCCATGTTGGCTCCAAGTCCTATTAGAGTTTTTCCTGATAATTGTATCATAAAACTCTTGATTATTTATAATTCTTGGACTATTTTATTAATTTTTGAGATTAACTTTTAGACACAACATTATTAAGGATAAACATAAATAAATTCTATAGATATATATGAAAAATTCCATGTTTAGAAAACATATAAAAGTGAATTACACAGATAAATTTTTAAATGCTTATGTATAAAAACTAATTTATAAAGCTTTGAGATGGAGCAATTTAGGATGTACAGACAAAAACTTATATATATTAATATGAAATAACATTTAAGGTTCTGTTTTAAGTTGCATGAGGAACAAGTTGGCATACTGACAGCATACTACTAAAATGGCTTTTTTTCAGAATTTTTCCAGAAGTTATTTATAAAATAAATAATTACAGCTATGTTATGCAATAAATAATTGTATTAAAAGAATTCAACTGGATATCTGTTTTCCTTTGGAGCTAAAGACAACTTGTAGTAATTTTGAAATGGTTAAAAATTTGCAGATTGAAAATAAGGATAAGGCCTCAAGCAAAGTTAAACTTGAAGCAAAGTTAAACATGAACAAATCTTTAAAAAATGTTTTTAAACTGATATATGTTATTAATGAAGTACCATTGTTTTACATCCTTATTAATTTTCCACAATATAAAATTATTCCCCTCTGGTGTTCTCCCACCACTAAATCACCCACAATCCTTCACCATGATCCCCAAATAGACAAGTCCTGATGCGGTGGAAATACAATTATTAAATATTTCACTATTCTCGTCACAATGAAAAAGCCATTCTTTTTTGTATATTTATATGAAGTGATGGGTAGTAATAAAACTTTTGATGGCAGGCATTTCGCAATATGTGAAAGTAATTATGCTGTATACCTTAAGCTATATTCAGATACAAATGCTGTATGTCAATTCTATCTCAATAAAACTGTGAATGAAGAAATACTTTATCAAAAATCACCTGAAGGAAAAAAAAAAAGATAAACTTGATGATGAATTCATTGAAAATAGCTTTGTGTCGTATGTAGAACATGAATCCATTAATATTGGTATTTATTATTCTACTTCTTCAGTTATTATCTGTTCACTTTGAATGGTGATTCTGTGCGAAGCTACTTGATTACTATTTTGCACAAGCAGACCACTACTCCACTTTAAAAATTAGGAAATATGGAGGTAACCCTTGGAGGGTTGTTTTCCCTGAGAAGCTTCCCATTTGTACCGTATTGACTCAAGGAGTAATACTGAAGCCTGGAACTGTTCAGTCAGCATTTTAAACTATTATGAGCTACCTTCTGAACCATTGCCAAGTTAATAGACAATGAAAGATAATGAGCTTGAAATTGGGTGTTAAATTGCATTTTTGGTTCTCTCTCTTTTTTTTTTTTCTTGAAGTTTAACTGTTTCCTGCAGAAACAAAGTCATGTCTTGATGTATCACTATGTAAATATGTATGTATGGCTATGAAAAGCCCAAGAAGAGAAAAAGGGCAAAGAACTGTATTTATGTAGGAAGGTTATATATTCACATAGGAAAATTAAAATATGCTGGATTATAAAACTCTTAGATTGTAAACTATACTGAATTTATGTAAAATGAAGATGCTACATTCAAAGAATATAAAAAGGTATATTATTCATGGCCTAGAGTCACCTCCAAAACCCATAAAGTAGATTTATCCTTCTTCAATTACTTAGACTTTTAGTAGAGCCTCTTTGTGTTGTTATTTGCACGATGTAAATTTTTTTATTCAAATGAGGAAAAAACGATAATGAATGACGGAGCTGAGTGATGATGCTATTTTAAACAATTTTCCTTTTCCCTTTGCCAGTCACAGAGGAGACTGACAGTCTATGCTAAACAAACTCTGGGTTTTTATGTCATTTCATTAAACTGGACAAAGGAAATATTTGACTCACCCAAAAATCATCTTTAAAGTAGTTAAAAAATAAACACCAAACTTCACTAATGTCAGTCACCTGAATTTTTGAAGATTTCATTATGATGGGAAGAAAGGCTTATCCTCATTAGTATAATTGTAGAATCTTTCTTTTACTTCCTTTTAAACTAATGAGTTACATTAATCCAGGTTCATTTTTATAAGCCTCTTGGGGCTAAATGTAAAGGACAGTCATCTTAGAAAACAATAAATTAAAAAAAAAAAGCATGTACCGTGTATTAAGTGCACGTATTTCATAAGACCTAGGTTAATACAACTGGCCTCTAGTTTAATTAATCCTTGTTAGTGTAACAACTAATATCCCTCCCTAGCATGTTTCCTTTAAACATTAGTATGTTAATTAAATGTTTTTTTTAAAAAGATTTTTCTTTGTACTTCAATGTGGCATTTATACTACGTAAATCTCTTCTCAATAACTACCTTATAGAGATGTTTTCTTATAATATCTGGTCTCTTGCAGAAATTCTGGAGCCTTTTTGAAAGCTGTTCAGGTGTAGAATACAGATATTCAGCTGCAGGAAAAACAGATACATTTTTAATGAAACAAAAACCTCAAAGCACACACTCGATATTAGTCACTTTACTAATTAAAAATGCATATTGCTCTGTGCCGCCTCGTGTTTTACATTATTTAAGCATGATTTTATAAGGTTACCTCAGCTCACAAGGATGTTTAATGCTAAATAAGACTGTGTAGTTGTGCTGTTTAGACATCTCCTTTGGGTGATTAAAATACATTATTCTAATGTAACACAATGCATATGTGATATATTTAGTGATGAGCATTTTTTCAAAGAACTGGTACTATAGCCGTATGTACCCTGTACAACAGTTGCATATTATTAACTAGTCAATTGTTTAAACAATTTGGTGTGACTTTCAGTTCTCGATTTTTCTCTGTGTATATCATTAAAAAAGAATCTGTAAGCAATTGCAGCAACACTGACCTGCTTATAAAAATCTATCATTATGGGATGTGTATGCTAACAATGAAGAATGCTATTTGGAAACTTGCTTTTTTGTTATCTTAAAAGAACAGATGGTAAATATAAGCTTGCTCTAATGTATTAAAACACATAAAATTTTCCTTAACACTAACATGTTGACTTGCCAAATAAACAATTGCTCCTGCCTAAGTTTATTTTCAAACTTTCTAATTTAGCATGAATCATGTATTAAATCTCAACAAAGATGAAAGTACAGTAAAGCAGCTACCTGGAAATATTTCAGGATAAACCAAATCTTTGGGACAAAGTGGGTAACAACCACAATACACAGCTTCCAACCTAGAGAAAGTTTAGAAAGAGAATAAAAATGCATTAAAAAGATATTACTATCATAGCCAGAAAGTGGTTTTGTTTGCCTAAGTTCGCAGTATGAGTCCAGAGTTAACTGGGACAAGAAACATGGTCGGCAATTCAAACCTAAAAGCCAAAGTTGCTCTTTTAAAAGATTTTATTGATCATATATGAATTTCATAGAACAGAACCAACAGCATATGTTTTGTTCACTGAATTAATCAAAGCGTAGCTCTGCATTTTTTTTTTGTTTTTAAAATACTGTTTAACACATTTTAAAATCAGCAGATAAACACATGTAACAACATGGGAAAGTATGGCCAGCTTTTCTTAATAATGCAGCAAAGCCCCAGAATGTTCATTTTTCAAAAATATTTTAAATAAAATAGCAAATACTTAACTTTAAGACTATAGCCATAGAAATGACTGAGACACTTTTAAAAGCAAGAGAAAAAATTTTCAATCTGTTGTGATAGGGCATTTTCATTTTCAGCTCATGCTTCAAAATAATTTGCTATTATGCAAAATGCAGAAATAATCCCCCTTTATACTGAAGACCTCTAATAAAGATTATCTTAATGAACATTTTGCTTTCTTAACTAAAAATTCAGCTCATTTTCCATTTTTCTAGAAAAGAGTACTTTATTAGGAAACAAACCAAAAACGAAGTTTCACTTTGTGAGAGGCTTTCCCCAAGGACCACCTATAGGATGTTTTTCTTCATGTCACAGTAGTGAAGGGTTAAGCAGAGGGAAGGTATTGCATCTGGATGACTGTTAGCAGTGCATAATGGCTATTGATCTAACATATAATAAGAACCTTAAAGATACCACTGTAATTTCTTTTGGCTAGGATTGATGCGGTGAAATTCAAAATACTCTTTAAAATGTTTATTTTATGAGAAACTTTGAATTGCATCCAAAATGTTGACCAAAGGCACAATTTTATTTTGAACAGCAGATTTTTTTTCAACCTAAGAATAAATTGAAGTTATGTCAATGTTTACCTTGTTTATTTACAGTGACAAAGTACATGCAATTTAAGCTGTTTTAAGTGGATGATTTTTTAAATTTTATTTTATTATGTATCTGAAATTAGTTTAAAGGAAAAGTATTTTGAGCTGCAAAGTTGGGAAAGATTTTGAGTTCAAAGTTTTGTTTTATAACTGACTGATGAAAGTTTTGAGATAAGACAGTACAGATTCACAGGATCTAATTACCCACTATTAATTCAAACCCCCCACTAATATTTAATGTTTTTCTTCTCTGCATAAATAAGGTATACATAGATATTCTTATCGTAAGCAAAGCTATAAAGCTACAACGTGACTTTATTATAAAACATTTACAAAAGTTTTGAGCACACAAACCAGTGATATTCTTTAAGAACCAAAAGAAAATATGCACTTTATCTGAAGACACTTTTAAAATGTTGTGCCAATCGAAAAGCAAATACATATGAACATTCTCTTATAATTACATAAAATCAAAAGAAGTGAAGTCACAGACATTTCAGAAAGTGCACATGTTATCTGCTTTTTAATAATGGATTTGAATTAGAGTGTTCTGTTCCCCGAAAGAA
>NW_004567103.1:66438801-66483801 GCF_000260355.1 Condylura cristata | reverse complement strand
TAGCTTATCCTGTAGGCTGTCACAGGATTAGTGGGAATCATATGTAATACTCAGCACAAAGCAGGGTACATGCTCTAAGTACTACAATGTGTCAAATACAATAATGCTATGAGTTTTGTCATTAGGGTGATAATTATTGTACAATTACATTTCTTCATCTGACTTTAAAAATGGAAAAATGAACTTCATTTGCTTTCTTAGACTGGTTTGTTCATGAAAAATTAAAACAAAATTATCATTTTGAGGCTGTAAAAGATTTGTGTGTATGTGAAATTAAGATCTAAATAAAAACATAATGTACCTAAATGGTTAGTGGAACATAACCACAGATCAGTACAGTAATATCTCTATAATGATTTTAACAGAAGGTCAAAATCAATTTAATTAAATGTATACAATAAATCGTATGCCTACTATGCGCTATATAGTAATGTTGTGACTACGGGTTGTGAAATTAAGTTAGATCAACATGAAAAGAAATCCAACAGAAAAGAAAGAAAACATCAGAATTCATCCACTGAAATAAGAATGTGCTATGAAAGCTCCGTTGCAACTGTAAGTAAGCCTACACACACATACGCTAGGTCACTGTGTGTGACAGTGTACACTGGGGTGGGTCATGGTCAAAAGTTTGAAATCACTGATATATTAGAATCCTTGCGCTATATGAAGCCACAGAAGGTAATCCTCAACTGTTTTCAGTTATTGAAGTATGACAACTATATAGTTAAGTATAAACAAATCCCATGGATATTCATACAAAGGAGATAGTACATCTGTTTTAGAGGTCAGGGAAAGTGGTTGAGATGAGTTTTGGAAGATGAGTGGAGCTTTGAGAAGTAATGGAGGAGGCGGGGCTCCAGGCAGGACACGCAAACCGTCTACCGGGAATATTGAGCAATCTGGGCTACAGCTCAGGATATTTATGAATAGGGATTGAAGTAAGATTAGGCTGTTAGTTGAAATCACATTGAGAAACTCAGACCAGTGAGACTGTACTGAATTTGATAAAGTCAGGGTAAGAGGAGAAGGTAAGATACGGGAACTCATTGGTTAGTTTCTCATGGGAGAGAGGTATGGGCAACTTTAGTCAGTCCATGAAGTAAGAGGACCTAAGGAAGATGCTTTCAGTGGGAAAGGAAAAAGGCCCCTCAGGGTATCTAGAGGTGAAGAATGAGCAATGAAAGCTTTAAAACTACACACTAGAGAGGCTGAGACTATCTAAATCTACTCTTCGTACCTGCTTGGGGTAAGGGCTGGGCCCGGGAGTACAGAAAGATGAGGTGAAGCAAAGGAATGAAATGTGCTTTGAAAGAGCATTATTACTAATTGTTATGCAATGAAGATTTCAGAAAGTATCTCTCTGTTTATTTCCCTTGGGGATGGGGGTTCTCCCCTTTCCCCAGTTTAAAAGTGACACATCTTCATCTCCAAGATCCTTTCTAGTTCTAACCTTTTTTGCGTGCCTTTATTTAATGGACGTGTAAACTAAGGCTAGGAGAGGTGGTGGCACATCAAAGAGAGATAGAGAGTTGAAACTATTACATGTCAAACCTTCTAATTTGGGGGTAGTGTACATCCTGTTGTATCATGTACATTTTACAAATGTTAACCATTTAGGAGAGGTGAGAAAGATGAAAACGCTTACTAGTTAGAGCCGGATATTCACTCCCTGTAGTGCTGCTTTCTCTCTGTCCTATATTGCAGGAAAGATGAATCTGTGAAAGGCAGATCTTCTGCCAGAGTCCCTTATTGCGCTCAATATTATTTTGAAACTCCAAATCATGACCATATCCAAGTATAGGAATACAGGACCTCAAAAGGATAACATATTGGCACAGTGTATATAAGCCATGTTTCTGGAGGTCTCCTGTTGTCAGCCCCGAGTCACATACATATTTCAGGCTTTAAAACTGAGATATGTAAAGGATCTGTTTAGAATAGCCTCATGGTCTATTAAAGTCATGAGCTTCTTTCATTCATATTAATTTACCTAATTCCTCCTATCTTTCACCAATACACATTTCTCATAAACTTTGAGGACACTTTATGAAAATCAAAGACCATTTGTCTCCAGTATGTTTTCATAGTTATAATTTTAAAGAACAATTTCTTAAGAGATGCTTGAGGAGTTAGATTCCTGAACCTATTATCTTCATGGTCTTCCCTCTGGTAAGACAGATAAATTATCTTGAGGGTTGCACTGAATTGTCTAGTTACAATAGAAAAGATAAACATTCCCCTTACAGTCTGCTCCTGTAGACGTAGACTTCAAATAGGTCTGAAGTTTAGGCATGCCAGGGAAGGCGTGCCTGGCGGTGATTATGGAGAAAAGACTAATTCTTACAGGACATACTGAGGAATGGGCGAGTTCTGGTCACTGTGTCTCCTGAGCCTGCAAAGCATTTGGGAGGGGAGGGCAGTGGAAGGGTTAACAAATCTTTCCTGAGACCGGAAAGAGACCCTCCTAAATACTGAATGAGAATCAATCTTTGTCAGGGGTATCACTGAGAGCTGATCAGGGAGCCCACCTTTCCTACGGTGAGTGCTGCTAATTTCCACTCTGTGTGGCTGTCTCTGTTTCAAAAACTGGAGTGTTCACCCACCAATTGTGATCTGGTCAGTTACATATACTATGGCCCTGTAGGGCAGCCAGTGACAACTGATCATAGCACAGCAAATGACAGGATGAATATGGGTGCTCTGAGCAACCAGAAGCGGGGTAAAGGAAGGCTTAGCACAAGACATAAAGACATATCACTTTGACTGCAGAGCTAAGTATCAGGATGATGCTGTGAGCTGGGATTTTTCTAGGTGGAGAAACAGTATGCATATGCTTTTGGGGGGAACAGGAGAGGAATTTAGGCAAAAAGTGCTTAAATCACAGCAGTAGGCAAATGCACAGGTGCATCGAGGAACTGGCAAAGAGAATCAGAATTCACGAGACACTAGGGTAGGGTCTCTGAAGGACCTTGTTTAAGTCCATCCTTCAGAAAGTCTACGAGGTATGTTCTTATTATTGTTATACTAAAGTGATTCTCTTCTTGGATGGTTTAGGTTTACCAAAGAGGTATGTAAATTGAGTATCAAAATGTCTAAAGGCAGTGAGACCAACCTGTAGCCTTTGGAGGATACAAGAAAATAAAGGCAAGAATTTGGGAAAGTGGCAACAGAAACAAAGCCATGAGATTCATTTCTATGAGATACAGGCTTTCGTAAGTTACATGGCATCACTGTGCAATAATATACATTGCCATCAACACATTGAAAATATTTCCCAACAATCTGGTCAGTCTTATGATATGCCTTTACTTTATTCCTTCAGTCAATGCAAGCTCTCTCTCATGAATTTTTTGCATTTACATGCATTTGTCACTACTGGCAAAATTAAAGCACTTTTGACTACCATTTCAAAAAATTACAAGGAAAAGGAAGAAGTTTAGGGAATGGTATCATCTGAAGAGAATGAGTTTATTTAATGTTATTAGCACATTTATTTCATCTAATATATAGTGATCTTATAATTCAACATTGACCAATATATGAAGAGCTTTTCTTTTGCTAGATTTCCCTTGCAGCAAGATTTTTATACCTTTTTATAAGTCTAAGTTTCTTTTTATACCTTTTCATAAGGTATAAGTTACTTGGGTTCCTAGAATCTTCCTAGTATTTCTCTCAGTATATTTGCTCTACTGAAAATGAGATTGGAGTTGTGGGCTGAATGAAAAAGGAGACGGGGTGGGACATACACGTGATATTGTTATTCAACATTTGACTGCAGAGCTAAGAATCAGTACTATGCCAAGATCACAGGCATAACGTTTGTCATGCTAGATGCTAACCAGAGCTTTCCACACACTGTTCTTAACCTCAAATTAAAGGTGAACTAGAAAGACTTCTGTCTGCCAAAACCACAGTTCAGGTTTTTATTTGCCTTGCAACTTTTCTGGTTCCTTTAATATCTACAGCCAAAACTTTTTTCCCTACCATGTCTGCTGTAGGGAAAGAAGAAACCTGATGTAAGATTTTGGCTCTTCATAGAAAAGAATATTTTGTTTAGAATTATCACTTGTGGGAAATCATTAAGTATACAAACACATTCCATTAATTTGATATCTTAAGCATTTTTTTTTAACCATATCAAGGGCTAACAATGTGACCTTGTCATGAGAACGGGCCAAGACTAAAGTATTTGCATTGAAGAGCTTCTAGACTTTTCAGTTCATTTGTAACATGGAGTCTGATGGATGGTTTATGTAGCAGAATGACCTTTCAATTTTCTGAACTAAAAATAATTAATATAATGGCAAGAGTGAACTTTTAAGGTTCACTATCATTAATGTCTTCTTTGGATCCAAGCTATATTAAAGGCTCACTCCAAATAAAAACTCTAAATTAGGGAAGTTTTATAATAAAATTTGCATAGTGGTTCAGAAAACACAATCGGTCCTCCCACAATTTAACTAATTATGCAAAATCCTCAAATCACTCATTAAATGGCTTATTATTATTATTATTGCCTATTGTTATTTCCTTTCCTATTGTCTCAATTTTTCTTCTGCAGATATGTAAACTCAAGTTACCTAGAAAGCTATGGGAACCATCCCCAAACTGATAGTTTGCCTCTGGTTCTTATAAATTAAACTTTATCAATCTGGAAGGATAGATGTTTTAGGTTGGGCAATTATCTGCTGAGGGAACTGTGCTTTGTAGGCAGTTTAGCAGCACCCTGGGCCTCTACCGCTAGATGCCAATAATATGCAGCCCCGATAGCTGTAGCAATCAACAATGACTCTGGACCTTACCAAACAGCCCCTGGAGGTGGAGGGCAAGGCCACTCAGCTACTCATGAGTGACAACTCATGCCAAGATGCCAACCTAGAAGTGATAATTAACTTCATTCCTGCAGACACTGACCTCTCTTGACAGCCACTCTACTTATGGGGCGGTAGCTAGTTGTATATTCACTCACCAGTTGGGATGTTTCCAGCAAGAAGACTATGGGCAATACACTTAAAAAAACTGTTAAGGGTTATTTACTCCAGAGTAATGGGTTCACTCTGATGAAGGCAAACCTCTTGGATAGATTTGGCTTACTCTCTGATGAGCCTCAGGTCATGAAGCATATGAAAGATCTGTGGTGCTGCATGGGGCAGCTCAACAAATATTTCTGCTCTACCCCATTCTGTACTCAAAGCAGGACTGCATTTTCTGGGCCCCATTTGCCACTGTGCAGTGCCATGTAATAAGTGCTGGCCACCAGGATGAGTGGAGCTCAAGGCCACGTTTAGTCTAGAGCTCTGGACTTATGGCTGAGCGGTGAAAGTCCTTCCACCGGCATGGTAATAGACAGCATTTGAAATGCTGGCTGTTTGAGTCTCACTATCAGCTTGAGTCCCTCAATGACCTGAATGAGTAGAATACTCCACTGCTTAGTTGTAAAGACATTACACAAGTAAGATATAAATCTTATGTGTTTTAGGCCACCAAGATCATCTGTTAAGCATAACACCACTTTTCTGAATGAGCTGAAAGATAAGCAAATAACTGAAAAATAGGTTTATTATAAATCAAGTAACATACATTAAAAGAGAGAATATCATATAAAAGCACCTAGAGTCTCCTTAAATCTTTGGGTTATGTATAGCAAACTTAAACTTTCATTGACTAATTCTTTTGTATTTAGAAATCATATCAATGCTTCTTTCTATATTTCTCATAAGGTATGTAAATTACATTATTTTACTATGATAAACTCATTCTTTCATCCATTAAAATCATGCTTATTGACCATTAAATATATGTCAAATGTCATTTGGAACACCTTCCCACTTCATACTGCTTTTGAAACCTTTCCGGTGATGAAAACACGGAAGAAAAAGTGGGCGTGCACTCTAACACCTATAGGGTGAGATGTTTAGGTCATGGATTCCAAATTTTCTTTAAACTTTCTATGTGCAAGATGATTATTGGAGAAAATGGAAATAATTGTACAGGAAGGGCCAGGAATTTCCCACCACGAGTACTTCTTGCTTTCTCACCTATAAAACAGGTAGACCTGATATGAACATCCGTCTGGAGTGGAGCTGAGTACTGGCAGTGTTGGCAGACTGACAAGGCTTGATCTGGGGCTTCATGCCTGGGTGACGGCTGACTTCATGTAAATGACTTAACCTCTCTGCTTTGCTTTTCTCAGCTATAAAATGGTAATCACAACTGTGCCTAATTCACAGAGCTGTGTGAAAGGTTAGTAAGGCAATGCATAAAGGGCTTAGAACAGTACCTGGCACATGACAAGTGCTCAGGAAATGTTAATTCTAACATTTTAAAGAAATGTCCTTCATAAGTGATGACTAGAGTACTGGAGTTTGATGGTAAATCCAAATGTCACAGAACATGCCTGCGTTGTCACTATTTTGTTTTTAATGTCTAGCTCTGCGCTTGGCACAAAGTCAGTAGTTAAAAACATTATTGAGCAAATAGAGAAGTAGGGATGAGGAGACCAACTGCCAGTTCTACCCTACCATTGTTACGGCCCCTGTACCCACTGGAGAATGGAGAATGTGAGTCAATGCCCTAAATCTCTGTGCTCTTTGGTAAAATTAAAGGATGTTACAAATGTGTTAAGAACCTGAATCAACCCTATCACACTTTTCAGGAAAAAAAGTCTATAAACCTCATAACATAACTTGAGCATAATCAACCTACTAAAAAATAATCAACAGTATGGAGACCCTTTTACAAATTGATTGATCATAGCATGTTCTATTTTGAAAAGGAACTTAATGAAGATTACTTGTTTGCTCAAAAATGTAAGTAAGACTTATTGGCACTAATGTCATCACTCAGAGATAACAGTTTCCTAAGGAGCTCAAGGAGAGGGAAGGAAAATAGCATTGGATGATATAGTTAACTTTTCTTAGTTCTCAACCTATCAAGGGTTACATGTGAAGGACAACTGTGACTTACAGTTACACTAATTGAAGCAATTGATGTCTTCACTCTCAGATTCTCTATCTATCTATAAAATGGGGCAATGATTCCTATTCCATTGGGATTATCATGACCGCCACATGAAACTACCTGGCAAAGGATCAGGATGAAGCAAATTTTCAATAAATAGCAGCAATTAATAGCATGAGAGTTAAAATCACAATCACAATAAGAAAAATAATTTGCTTGAAATCTCCTTCCTAACAGACAGTGATTCTGCTAGCTGGTATAAGCCAGTATACAAGTTGCAGTATGTAAGTTGCATGACTTGGGCTTCAGCTATGCTAATGTAGCACCTGGAAGGGACAACAGGCAAAGAAATGTAAACCTTCTTATTACTCCTATTTGTAGATTGCTGGATGTTAGTTGGGGAAAGAATAATGTTTAAACCTGGAAAAGCAGTTGGGGCAGAAAACAAGAAAAATGGAAAGGTAGTGGTTCTAGCTACTACCTAGCTGGGTGATCTCACCTAATTTCTCTGTGCCTTAGTTTTGCACACCTAAGAAAAGTTGAGATAGGAAACTGAACAAGGCCACTAGAAGAGTGAAGGAATTAATATTTGTAATTTCTGAGAACAATGCGTGGGAATAGTCAGTGGTGTGCAAGTGCTAAGAATGGGACAGGAATGGCTAGAATGAACACAGAGCAGCCTGTTAGGGAGCCTTGGGAATAAAGAAGGCCACTTGGGCACAATGGCCACCTGTGGCACAAATGGACAGCTAGCAAACAAATGGACCTCAACAACCTGGGCTCCCTCCACACATGGGGGAAGTGTAGCCACAGTGAGAGTTCATACACATTAGAAGTGACAGCTATGGACTAGAACTAAGGCTGAAAGAAGCCTCAGTTGAGACGGGAGAAACAGGAGTCTGGATGTAAATAATATGATGCTCCTTGCTAGAGGCTTCCACAGCAGTGCTTAATCATTTCAGTGTCCTCTTAATAATGTAAGTCTCTCCCCAAGGCAGAGCTGCCTAAGGGGGGAGAATGAGTTTTGTTCACTATTGAATCTTGCTCCCACAATGTTCAGTAAGTGCACGTTGAAGTGAAGCTTAAGTGACTAATAAGATTGGCTCTAATTACTGAGCTTGGGGCCCCTAATGCAGCCCACCCCAGCCCATGGCGCCACACTGTTTTAAAAAGCTTCATGTTAATGTATGGGAGGGGAGACTATGGTCTCCCCATGTGAACATGGCCTTTGAGTAGAATCCTAGTTTGCTTTGTAGTGGTGGCTTAAAGCTACCCCAAGTAAAGCCGACCAAGAAGTCTCCTGCTTAGAAGTTTCCTCCAGTCTCTTCTCAGTTCATCCACAAACACTTCCAAACTGGCACAAACAATACTGAGCTCACCAGCTTTGCAAATGAACAGTCTTTTCTTTTTCTTACTCTCCAGTCATTCATCTACCAAATTGCCATCTGAATTTTCCTTAAGAATCTTTCTCGTATCCAGTCCTCTCACTAATTTCACTAATCTTTCAGCCACCACTTCTATCTCACTGTAGGATATACCTTCCAAAATATTTTTACTTGACCAGTTCAAGATCTAGGCTCTTTCTTCCTTACTTCTGCCAAAGACGTTTTGGTTATCAAGACCCTCCATCTGTTGATCCCACTCAAGCTGTGTAGAGTGCATTTAATTATTTATTAAGGTTTACATGCAGAACCTCTTGTTCGATTTATATTAGCAACCCCACTGAAGTTGTTCTCTCATTTAAATACAATCTCTAAAATGTTTGCTTCTATATGCTTTGCCTATGTTTCCCTTTTGGAATATTCTAATCCTTTCGCTGTTCAAGTATTAGCTCTTTAATTAACATTCTACTCTAAGCCACATGTGTCAGTGTTAATATATAATTGTATTATCTTGTGTTTTACTCTCTCCTGCACTTATGCACAAGTGTTCCTTCCCAAGAAAACTATAAATTATATGAGGGCAGGGAGTTTATATTTGCTTACTACCCCTGTGACGCAACAAATATTCACTGAGTCCCTGTACTACACCAGGTGGGGCACTAGGCTTTGTAGGACAGTGATGAACAAGAGTTCTTGTTCAAAGTGTATGTGCAAGTGATACTAAAAATTACACATAATTATATAATTATAAATGGAGGTAAGCACTATGAGGTAAAAGGACAGGGTGTCTTGAGATCATGACAAAGCTACATATTAAAGCAAAAATGTCCCTGAGTTAAGATCTAAGGGATAAAGTATAAACAAACAAGCAAATTTCCAAGGGTCTTATAAAAGCTGGCTCCTTAGAGGAATTGCAAAAAGGTTGATCTTTGTGAACACAGAGGACAGGAGGTGAGACTGGTGAGATGAAGCTGCTGAAGACCATGCTGAGTAGTTCCCAGCAGTGTACCAGAACCAAGAAGTTCCGAGCAAGTGACATTAAACCCAAAATGGTCCTTGAGCATGATGCACGATGGCTGAGGTCATTTCTAAAATATTGTTGTCCGTATATTTGCAATTTTCAAATGCAGCAACACCCAAGCTTATGTGCTATGAAAGGGGTCAGGATGCTCAGGTCACTAACCTAAACATGCCCCATGAGGACACAAAGTGAAAGACATGATTCTGAAAAGGTTCCATGGGGCCTATAGTAAAAGAAGACCGACTTTAGAATTTTGCTTTTTTTCTTAAGTTCAATTAAAAAAAGGCACAGATAAATGACACTATGCTATGGATTCTGGTCTAGTTCTCATTACAAGTTTGATACCGAAATACTTCACACAGGCCACCTAACAGATGGTAATGTACTTCAGCCATTACCAATAAGAGTAGGATTCAAACCAGTGACCCCAGAGGTGAGAGGTTGTATATCCAATTACAAATCTCCACTTTCCTTAAGTGTTAAAGATGCCTAGAGCAATATATTTTATTTACATCAAGATGCATTGTATAAACTATATTTGATAAAAGAGATGACTTCATGTTCTCATCTTAAATCATGCTTACTTAAGTATTTTTTTTTAATTGAATCACACTTTAATGCCATCGTATAATCTTTTGGTTAACAGTGCTCATCTTGATTATTCTAACAAAGAGAGACATGGAAGTTAATACTTAAGTTGTAGAGCTTATGTCATCTATAAAAATACACATTAGAAAACTCAAAAGTGTTACCTGGGACATCTGTGAAGGTTTCTCCAAGGACAGACACATGGAAATTGAGTCCTAAGTCCTTCAGATGCATTAATACCTTAAAAAAACTCTCTGGATCTTTATCATGCTCCCTGGAAATAAGCACAAAAATATAACTTGTGATACCTTAGGGTAGGTGTTAGGAAAGGAGTTTGTACAGTATCGAGCCCTTTCTTGATACACCGCTAGGGAGGGGAGCCTCTGGCATCCAGGCAGAGATGTTCCCCTACAGTCTTATATTGTAGCATCAGCACTATGTGATTTCATGAATAAAACTTCTCTCCCATGGATCAAAAGCTAGTCTTAATGAAGTCTGAAGGCTCTGCAGTCTGTTAGTAAAAGGGAAACCTATCATGTTTTTCACATTTTTTGGTAAGGCTATAGAAAGTCTCGTACATTTTCCTTTCTCCTAACATCGCTAATTTTCCACTTAACGTAGGTTTTTAACAAAAGAAAACACCAGTCTTCAAAGGACGATTCTCCCCTGATCATGAGAATGTACCAAAGATGCTTTTCATTTCCATGAGTCTGAATACCTTCCGCTCACATTTACCAGGGCTCTTTGTGCCCACAAGGAACAAACAATTTAGGGAGTGAGATTACAGACTCTCTCACTAATCTCTCATTTTAAATAATTGAATGGAGAATTATAAATACATCAAAAGGGGGTAGGCCTGAGTCTAAGTCTGCTGAGTATTAACGTAGGGGTGGAGGTTAGTCAACATATAAAAGAATAGTAATAAAGATAATTCTTTCATTTAGTAGAAGCTTTGAAAAAACACAGATTATTTTTGTTTGTTTAGCTTGTCAGTCTTTTCTGTAATGACAGAATGAGAGGCTAAAGGACAGTAAAATAAAAAAAATAAATCACCAATTCAAGAAATCACATTAAAATGGAATGAGTTATTTTTTACATTCTAAGGTGTGAACATTTCAGTATTTTTTGCATTTAATTACACTGTTTTAAATTATCTTATTTCAGACAGATGTGGACCAGATGTCTTCAAAATATTTGTCTTTTTATTTATAATTCAGAATTTTAACTTATTTTTACATTACAGAGAAATAGTTATATATCAGCAATTGAATTTCTCATTTACTAACTAATTATGTAAAATAAATCTGTAAATTGATCAAACTGCTATATGAAATATGAAAATTACATCATTCAGGAAATCTCATGAAAAATGACATCTGCAACCCTAAATGTGTTAATTCACAATTCAGTCAATATTTTCAGTATCAAGAATTAAAACAAATGCATCTTCTGATTCACATTTTCAAACGGCATTTATAATCTTATGGAATTATAAGAGCTTATAGAATTAGAGTTCTGTAACAATTTATCTTAAGCTCGATCTCTCTCAGTTTCATTTACCTCAACTAATAAAGAAGGCAATGGAAAAATGTTTGTTGCTTTTTAAGATGATGCACATTACATGCAAGTCCCATTGGGAAGATCTGGATAGTACTCATGTATAGTACTGCTATGGGCAAGAACAAAGACTCAAAACAGTTTGAAAGTAAAGAATACGCCATATGCTATCTTTAACCATATCACTCAAAGAGCTGCTACCTAATCTGTAATATGTTCTTTTAGTCTGATTCTCTTGGAAATACTTCATTGAAAAGAATGAAACAATATAATATATATTAAAGAGGGAGTAACACTATAGGGAAATCTAGCCACTGAGTTTTCTAAATTTTTCATTTTGAGTTCCAAAAATTTTAGCTGTGGCTCTTTAAAGGAACATCTATTGTAAGTAATTCCTGTTGGTTTTTTTTTTTGTTTGTTTGTTTTGTATTAAATTATAAATACACACAGTTTGGGGTTGGAAGGTGGTTTAATCGGGTAAAAGCTGCAGTTCTTAAAATATTTCAGTGTGAGTATTTTCAAAACAGTAGGCTTTATGTCAGTGTTTCTACATAAGATAAATGCACTGCAATCCTACTGTATTCTTTAGATTTTTTTTATAGTTCAACAAAAGCTTTCATATTCAATAGTCACTTTGCATACAGCACAAAGAGATTTGTATGAATCGCCTTTCTTTTTGTTTAAACTTTAATATATGGACGAACGTAAGGTGAGATTTCTTTTCGTCCTCCAAATTATTCTTCAAAATAAGAGGCATTTTATACCAGAGTCCTTATAAACTATCTAAGAATATCAGAACTTTCTTGATTACATTATTTTGACCAAAATACTATTTAGGGAAGTTGTATTAACCTGAAAAATATTAACTGATAAGAGTTTTGGATGGTTTTAGCAGCCATTCACTTGATAGAACTAGCAAAAAAATGGAAGTATGAGAATTTAATACCAACTTAGTGATGATTTTAAGGAGTGTGCACTATTTGAAATGTTGGATGTTGCTGAAAACTAGTATCTTAAAGATGACTGAAAAAGCATAAGTTACTACTGGACATGGTGAGAAGTAGGTTTCTAGAGCTGGGAAAAGATTTCCAGGGATGACATACATACATTGTTTTGCAAGTCTTGCATTGCAAAGCATTCAGAGTGAATTCTAGGGGGAAAAGGGTGGAAACATCCCAACTGCTGGAAAAGGTGGTACCTTTCTGATGTCAAGGATGCATGGGAAGGAAACTTGGGCCAAAAGTACTTCATGAAATAAGGGTGGTAATAGAGTAACACCTTTCAAAATATTCTATCTATGTGCTTTGAAGTATTAGTTATCTAAATTTAATTGATTACACATTACAAGTGTCCCTCAAAGCATATATAGTCAATCTTGCCATTTTTTTTCCCTTGGTTTTCTCTCTAGAAAAATGAGAAATCGCCCAAGATTTAGACAACCATTAAAGATGTGCACAAATATTTAGTCACAGCCATATATTAAGGAATGGGTGCTATTTGATGGCAGTGTTTAATATGTTCTGTCAAGCAAAGAAGTCATTCTAGCTATCCAATGGGTCAGCCATGTATCATACCCCAGGACCCTGGGTATTAATGGATACATTTAGCAGAACATGTGAATCTGTCTTAATTTCCTTTCTAAGAAATCTAATGTGATGCTCACTTATAATCTTAACATAAAGCATTAACTATAGGAGGGGTCGGGACTTATAATTGAGTGGCCCTTTCAGCCAACACTGTCAAAATTAAACACACAATTATAATATACTCAATTCTCTACAATCACACTTGTAGAATTATGAGATTCTAAATACTCATCTCCTCTCATCCATTGCTGGTAGGAATGTAAATTGGAACAATACTTTAAAGGACAATTTGATAGTGTACATAATATATCTTAAATGTACATAATTTTGCCCCAGTAATTCCAAATTATTAAAGTTACCATATAAAATAATTAAAAAGGTACACAGAAATTCTGCTATAGTATGTTCATAATAGCATTGTTGATAATGGCAACCATCTGTAAACAACCTAGTGGGGTGGTAAGAAAATATATTTGACACATACATATGATCAAATACTGAACCATTAAAAATAATGTAGACATGTATTTCTTAAATGGAAAAATATGCAAGAAAAACTGTCATGTGAAAGGGAGGTGACAGAGTAACATGTATTATATGATCTGTTTTTATAAAACAAAGTTGCATGTGCCTAGAAAAAAAACTGGGTTGAACTCTACCAAATATTAACCATCTGTAGGGAGTACATTATAAATCTCTTGTCACCATTTTCTATGGTTTCTTTATTACATTTTTGATATAAATCATTTTAATGCTCTTAAGGAATCACTCCCCTAATAATTTGATTAAATTTGTATTGATGGGTGTTTAGCTTCACTGTAACAATTTTAGTATTTACAGCAGTATAATTTCTCATTTCCTGTAACCTTCTACATTTGACAGATACCCACCAAGTAAATTTGCTTCATCACAAAAGATCTAAAAGATGAGTCAGAGTCTAACCATCTCCACAATTCCCACTTCTGACTAGGTAAGAAACAGTCTGGCTGAGAAGCTACTCCTCCAAAGCCCAACTATGGCAGAAGAGACCAGCACGGAAATATTTCAGGCTTACTAGAAACAGCAGACATAGCAAGAACAGCTTTTATTCCCAAATATTATTCAGAACATTTGAAAAGCATAAACTGTTTCCATGTGTTTTTTCTTCCTATATCTGTTCTCTCTCTGTTGCCTTTCCCATTTAGTTTTTCAGAGCTAAATTTCTTCTTATTCCTCACTTAACATTCATCCAGTAAATATTTATTGAGAATTGCTAAGCTTTCCATACTTTTCACTTATACTAAACTGTTACCCTTTCTCATTTTCCAACATAACTTTACACTTATTGAATGCAATCTCTTTGATCTAGTTCCTTGTCTTGTCTGGGCAGAAACCTAGCTGTTCACTGGTGCTATTGCTTTCCCTGTAGTGCATCAATGATTGACAGCTCCATGAGGGAAAGATAAACGATGTCTGTGTTGGTCCTTACTAATACCAAGTACCCAGTATCTAGCCAAGTTGTAGACGCTACTTGTGCTCATCAATATCTGGGTCTTCCTTCCTTGTAGGCAGAGAAAAAAAAGACTCCTTGTTTTTCCCATTATAGTCGGAAAGAGACCACAGGACTAGTTGCAAGCAGTTGATATATGTCACTTCCAAGTAGACTCAACTAAAAGAAGTTCTGGATAGCACTATTTCTGCTGCAGGGAGCCCTTTTGACGTCTTGTGTTGGTTTTGTTAAAAGAATGAAGCATTTGCCATATGGAGGAGAGTTGCCCTATAAGGCTACCAAAACATGTAGTAGACTCTGAATGAATGTGAGAAGTACATTTCTGCTGTGTCTTAACACAGCAGAGATTTGGATGAGGTAGGGGGCTTAGGGGGTGGGGTGGTGTTCATTATCGCAGCAATAATGTGGCCAGTGCTGACATGTACATTATCTATGGCACAAAATTAGCTTCTTTAAAAATATTTGTTGAATAAATGAAGGTGTGGGAGAAAATGAATTACATTTAGAGTGTTCCAGCTATGTTCAAGACCCCATGGCAGGCACCTGATCATAATCTTACTTAAGCCTCTCAATCATGTGGTCATGCAAGTATAATTATCCCCTCACCTAAGATCACACACAAGAGATTGAATCTGTGTTTGAAATCATGTCTCATCACTCCAATCTTATCTTCTGTCATCTACACAGTCTTTGACTTTTAAAAACTTCTTTCTTTGTACAGATAAGAAGAAAAAGAATTGGCACCTTTAGTCTGTTGTTTTACTTCTAGATCATTGAGCTATGGACATTCTTTAGATTCATGTTACTTGTTGCTAAAAGTCCACTGGATAAGAGATAGCAATAAGGTACGTCCAGCACCCTTGTCTCAAGCTTCACCTGTCTGACACTCTGATCATTTCATCTTTACTTCCTCATAATGAAATACCTCTTACTACAAATTCAGTGACGTGTTCCTTATTCAAAAACGTAAACTTCTATTTGCATCTGTGCTGATTAAGCTCATTTACCTTTCTACTATCTGTTCTAAGGCCATAAACTCTTTGCTTCTTTCTACAGGCCTGATATATTACACGCAGTACTTCTACTTCTTAAATGGTGGTTTGAACAGAATTTAGTCAGGACTCTTAACCAGCCACTTTTCAATTCCACCCTTCTTCTTCCTATTTCCTGCTCTTGCTCTTATTCTAAGTGTCTCTCTCTGGTCTACTAGCCCTCCTCACCAGCATGTTCTTACAGTTGACTAAGAGTAACACTGTCCATTGTGACTTTCTCCAAACATTATTCATACTGCATTCTGCAGTATGAATTAATTTTAGGGGGCAAATGAAGATACAGTTCAGAGAAAGGTGGTTTTACCATTAACCAGTGGTATGATAACAGACAGCTGTGTTACACAGTTTCAGTTCCTTCATCTTTAAAATGGGGTGGTCATACTACTTAAATTTAAATACATTTGTTATTAGGAATGAAAGAAATGCCTGATACAGAAAAACTCATTCTCTTCATATTTGGTATTTGTGGCATTTTAATATTTTATAAACTTTAGACCAATTTATTCCTTCTGCTTTCTACTACCAACACATTCAAGATGCTAAGATATTTTGTGTTTATTGCTTTAGGAAAAATATAGGTCAGGGAAAAAGCCTCTCCAAAAAGAGAGAACCATTTTCCTGGTTGATTATAGAAGTAGAAACAGTTGTAGAAACAGTGTGGCCCTCAATAGGTAAAATTGTCATGAAAGTGTAGATTCACCCTCTCACCTACTGTCCCTGTTCCACCTCTAGACCAAAAACTGGAAAGACTGACGTGTGAGAGTCAAAGGGAATGGATGTGTGAGTTTCCTAGAAGTCATGCACTATGTCTCCTGGGGTAGACGTTAGGGAAGCAGTGGGATTCCATAGCATGAATGTGTGAGCGAATGTGTGTATCCCCAACAGGCAGTACTGAGAACATTTGTGAGAGATTCTTTGTGGGAGCACAAGAGTGGAACCATGGTTCCTTTGAACCCCATGGAAAAAAATCATAGCACCTGGCAGACAGATAGAAGTTAAGCAATCTCTTAGCAGTAGCCTGTAAGGAATGGAGACTAGGAAAATGGAAGACAGAATCTCGAGCTTTATATCATCATATTGAAATGGGCCACTGCACAGAAATTAAGTTCCAGAAAAATAAAATTCTAATTTATTCATATCAGGGTCTCATGCCATCTGCACATTCATATTCACATCTCTCCTTTTATTAAGAGAGAAAGAGATGTCTGTCTTTCAAAATTGAGTCTGTTAGAGCTCTAGATGTTCTAAACCTTGCCTCTTTGGGGGAGAGCCATGCTTTCATATTCAGTTTCCTTTCTGAAGTTTGCAATCCTAGTCCTACTTGACAACTTCTCCACTAATGTCTCTGAGGTTTTAAGTGATCTCTTTTACCTGACAACTTTAATTAACAACAATAGTTCTAATAATGTATTAATTCTAGATGATTTTTCACAGATCCTTTTATCTTATGATATTAGCTGGACCTCTTTTCTTATCCCCCATCGTTTCCCTACCACTTTGCTCCTTTGCCTCCCATTCTCATGGATGAAAGTGCTCTCTATCAACCTCAATTCCTGCTACTGTCACAAGGTGTTCTCATGACTCCTAGCCTTTCTACTTTAATGCTACAACCACACTCTTTAGAAAACAACCTTGCTTGGTTTCTATATAATGGAGTTAGACTACAACCTAATGACCTTCTTCTCATTGAAATCTTCCCACTCATTCCATCCAGAAGGCCACCCAGTGAAAACCATATTCAAAGAATCATTTTTTCCCACTAGGTCTCACAACATGATTTCCATTTAAATCTCTCCAGTGCTAAAAGCTTAGACCCCCTAGGTTGTTTCTCTTTAACAATGATTTCCACTCTTTCTGGATATTGTACACAGTAATTTCATTCAGCTGTCTAGGTTGCCAGTGAACTCTCTTTCTTTGTAACTCTGGCCAGTAAAGCCCATAGACACCAGGCCTCAAAAAACTGGTGTCTTAATCCAAGTGAAGTGGGTCTTCCTCACCCTTGGGATATTACTTAAGAGGCAGCCACCATTCTGCACATGTTTAAATCATCATAATTATTTCCTTCCAGACCTGGGAGTAAATGGAACTTTTACTCCCATGGAACTAAATCTCTTTTCTGTCCCCAATTCATTAAGTCTCTCTATGTTTCACTTAAAGTCTCTTCCTGTTGAATTTTGTGATTAGGTCTGTAAGTTGAAACTGGGTAACTGCTTAGCTTTTCTTTTGAGTTATAACATTTCCCTCCAAGAGATATATAACAAATACATTCAAAACTGTTTGCAAGTTATCCTGAGAGCTACCTCTTAAATATGCCTCCTATATTTAAAAACTTCTCCCAGGATTTGGTCTAGGAAATACTGGTAACTCTGAGTAGGAGGATGCAAGATTCTGTTTCCTGCTTTACCACGGCTGCCAGGAAGCTTACAGTCAGATGTTTTTGTTTTCTATTTTTTTTAAATCTATTTTTTGTTTAAAGATTTTTTTAAAAAGATTTATTTATTTGTGCATACAGAACTGGGGTACAGGCCAGAGGCTCAGGGGCGGCGAGAGGCTTCACCATAGGCAGAGTGGGGAGCAGAACAGGCAGATCAAAAAAGTACACTGCTGAGGGGAGCAGTGGGTGGGTCAGGAGAGGTCTGCCATGCCATGTGGTCACCTCTGGGGCAGGCCGGAATCGAACTCATGCAGAAGTGGCTTTAGCTTCTCAGTGCTGTGCTTTAACCCGCAGTGCCACCAGGGAGGGCCTGTTTAAAGATTTTTAACAAAAATATTTTATTTATTTATGCATACAAAAGCTGGGGTTAGGCCAGAGGGTGGTGGTGGTGGAGGATTCACAGGAAACAGAATTGGGAGCATACCAGTTAATTGAAATGTATAGCTCAGAGGAGCAGTGGAGAGGCAGAGATGTCTGCTGCAGAGATGTCTGCACCATGTGGGTCACCTCCCTGGCCAGTGATCGAACTTGTGCTGCAGTGATTGCCAATAGCTTCATAGTGCTGACACTTAACCACTTGTGCCACCAGGGAGGCACTACAGAAAAGTGTTAAGAATGCTCCATCTTAGCAAATATCAGTTGGGAATAACAAAATGAAAAAAATATTAACAGAAATCAAAAATATCAGTGGATGGACTCATTAATCTTGAGGTCAAAAGAACTTATTTAGTATGAACAAAGAAAGAAAATAGACAAAAAATTAAGAAAAGAACTATCAATGACTTATGGGGCAAAAACAGAGGAGTCAATCATCAGAATTCCAAGAACTGAATCTATCATATCTTAAAACTGCACATAAATCTGCAATGATTTCAATACAAATATCAATTGTAAAAGACACATACCCAATGTGAAAAATACACATCAGTCAAAATATATGAAGCACTGAAAATTCCTGTTCCTTTTAACTTCTAATTTACTCCTCAGGTGTAGTGACAAGTAACAACTGTCTGCTGTGTTTCTGGAACTACTCTCAGCATATGCAAACATATATTTGTGTGAGTGTATTTTAACATATACCTTCTTTATTTTATAAATATAAGATCAACTTTAGTCATTCTGTACTTTTCATACCCACTAACTACCTAAAAGACATCTACCATACTGTGGCAGATATTTCCTTAAAATGCTAAGTAATATCTCATATTTTAAAGGTAATTTGTGCTACTAATGGACATTTGTTTTCAATGTTTGGATGTTTCAAAAAATACAAAAAGCAATACTGAATTCTCTTTATAACATTCAAATTATTTTTTTGTAGATTTACTTACACACTCCCTTTTCCTCCTATGCTGCAAATGTAGCCATTCCAAATCTCCTTTGCCCTCCCCCTTCATACAATTTGGAACCATCCTACTTTTGAGGACTTACATACTCACTTCTGCAATGTTGAGTTCCCTGAGGACAGAATTTATGCCTCTGTATACCCTGCGTTCCTGTATCTAGCAAAAGTCCCAGCATGTAACTCATAAAGTTAAATTAAACTGATTCTAAACCTAGATCATGATCTGTGACTCTAATTTTTTTATGTTTGCTTACTGAAAATGGTTATTTTACTTTTTATATAATTAGGTGAACATACAGAAACTAACCTGGTTCTTCAATAGCTACTCATCTATAACACTCACAAACTAACGTGCTGCCCATCAAACACAGTACTAACTAAGAATCTCTCTAATATTGATGTCTTTATCCTGATATTCCAATATCTCCAGTCTGACACATTTTAGAATGTAAGAAAACCGCTTCCAAATTTGTCATGTGAATCAATTTATTAGCAATCATGCCACCTATTCCTAGACAAATATTTAAGAGTTGCTTAATAGTTTTCATTTTTATAGTACCATATTCTTTTCTCATACCTTGAGAACACCATTTAGCATTAGACTCTTCCTCTTCAATTTTGCTTTCAAAAACAATTATATTAACCGATTCAACATGATTTTCTTTAGCTATCTATTCTCTGAAATGTTCACTAAATATTAGAGGAATCATTAACTTGAAATTAAGTGACCCCATCTAACATTCAAATATTTCCATCAACCATTTACCCTTACTGTTCCAAGAAATGAGTGCTGGGATTCATATTTATTCTTACCCTATCATTTCCTTTTGCTATTTGCAACTCAGACCTCTTCAGCTTACAATTCCTAAGTCTGAAACACCTTACCCAATCTCTCTGACAATTCTTACCCACTGCCTCTTTTATTGACGTTAAGCTGTTCTAGTAGTCATCCTTAAGAAATTTTATTTTACACGGAATCACTTTTGCATTAAAATCCATAAGCTGGGCCCTGCCTGGTGGCGCAGCAGATTAAAGCACAGCACTAAGAAGCTAAAGCCACTTCCGCATGAGTTCGATCCCCGCCTGCCCGGGAGATCCACATGGCGCTGCAGACTTCTCTGAACTGGCCCGCTGCTCCCCTCAGCAGTGTACTGTGTTAATCTGCCTGTTCTGCTCCCCACTCTGTTTCTGGTGAATCCTCTCACCCTCTGCATCTCTGGCCTGTACCCCAGCTCTGTATAAATAAATAAATAAATCTTAAAAAAAAATCCATAAGCTACTGATGATTTTATGAATGTGTTTTATGCATTATTTTAAATTTATTTTCATTTTATTCCGTTAAAATTTGTCTGAACATCCCACAACATTAGAGAAACTCACACCAAAGGTTGGCATTCACTCAAAACAGATTTTAGAATGAATGAATGATATTTCATCACAGCTGAACAGAGACAGTTATATTTTTAAAACTATGGGAGAGAGGTCTATAAAATGACACAGAAGATCATGTTTGTTAGCTTTTTTAATGGAGAATTAAACATGGTCTGGATTATTAGATGCCTTTCATCAAAACAGACTTAAATTCCTAAAAACAGGTTTTCTTACTTAGTTGTGGACATTTTGCCACATCTAGAAATGGCAAGGTCTTTAGTCATATGGGAAAGAATCTTATTTTGAAGAGAAAAATCCACTCTGACACTAATTTCTGATTTTAAAACTTTATTTCTGATTTAAAAACTTCAATTCAGATTTAAAAACTTTAAATCTTCCCCTTGGATATCCCAAGGGGAAGAAAAGTGCAAAACTTCTATTCATTCTAAATATTATGTTTTGTTTCTAGACCCAAATGAGACTTCTGTGTTTTTTGGCTGACACAGAGATCTCCTAAAGGAGACAGTCTCCCTTAGTCAGCAGCGACAGCTAAGCATACCAGATTGTCATGGCAATGACTGTGGGAAAGGAGGAACACAATATGGAATGTCTGTTTCATAAAGACCTGCTCAAAGTGATGTGTTCTTGTTGCTACATATGCTGCATTTTTTCATTTTATAAACAGTATTAATTATGTATCTCCTCTCTCTCTTATATTCTTATAACTGGAGTAAATCTGTATTATTTCATTTAGTTCTTTTCACAATACCACAAAAGAAGTTCAGCTCAAACCTCACATTACAGTCTTTCATTATTATTTAAAGTTAAGAACTGATCATTTAGGTATCAAAGATAGACTATTTATATGAAAAGTATAAAAAATTCTACGCATTGTAATAGATCACATGCAATAAATTGAATATATTGTGTAAAAAAATGTATTCTAGAATGTGAAATTCTATGAACCAAAGTCCTTTTTTGAAAAATGCCTTATTGAGCTAACACTGGTTTAAAACACTGTACATAACTTAGGGGAATATGTTCACACTGCGTCAGATTTAAGTTACCACACCAAACCCACCACCAAAGAACACACAGTCCTTCACTTTAGATCCATGTATCTCACCCATTCTTGTTTCAACTTCCATCCTCTCTAGCCCTCTAATAGTCTCAAATACACAATCCTATTTCTAGAGCAAATTTTTGTCAGCTTTAGTTTTGTCAACTCTTTTGCATGTTTGTTTGTTTTCTCTATATTCCACTTGCAAATGAAATTATTCAATATTATCTGTCTCTTAAAAATTATTTAATTTAGCATGACTCCCTCTAACTCCATCCACATGAATCACTTTTTTAAATAGCTATTTATACTTTTTTAAAGTATTCTATTCTGCATATATATCATAGTTTCTTAATCTACTCTTCTGTGAATGGACATTTAGGTTGTTTACATAACTTGGCTACACTTAGTATTGATTTTGCTCTATCCAATAAATTCTGGTAAATCATATTTTCATTTTCACTTGTCTCCATTTGCTTTTCAAATTTATTGTTTGATTTTCACATTAACCCAAGGTTATTCAGTAGTATGCTGTTCAGTCTCCATGTTAGAGGATTTTTCTCTGTTGTCTTGCTTCTGGTTTTGTGATCAGTTTCTATTTTAATAACATTATGATCAGAAAATATATGGTTTAAATGTTCATGAACTTATTTACACTTGTTTTTATGATTCAATATGTGGTTTATCCTGACACTTGAGAAGAATGTGTGTTCAACTTTCCAGGGATTAAGTGTCCTATGAATGTTTAGTAAGAACATTTGATCTAATTGCTCTTTTAAAGATATATCTGCCCTTTTGATTTTGTCTGGATGATCTGTCTACTGCTGTAAGTAGAGTGGTACAATCCCTTACCACTGCTTTGTGTTGGCAATATCTGTTTCTAGGTTTGTTAATTGTTGTGTTATTATGGTTGCCTTTTCTCATCTTCATGATGTATTGATCCCTTAATCATTATTGAATGTACATCTCAGCTTCTTGTTACATTTCTTAATTAGAATTTTTCTTTATCTGACAAAAGTCTGTCTGTCCCTGCAATTTTTCAGTCCCACTTGCTTATAGGATTATTTTCAGCTATTTTCTTTGAACCTTGCTTATATTTGGAATTCTAATAGGTTTCCTTGAGATAACAGAAAACCGGGTTTTGTTTTCAGATCTCATCACACACTACATGCCTTTTGATTGGTGAGTTCAGTCCATTTACATTTAGAGTGATCATAAATTCATGGTATTCACTATTGCCATTTTTAAAAATAGATTTTTGGTTCTATATTTTATGAATTAACTTTTTTGAGTTTCTTTGCTTTGATTTGGCTAAGACTATCTCTTTCAACATTTCTTTTAGGGGAGGTCTAGTGTTTGCAAGCTAATTCACCCCTATGTCTGAAGAATAATGTGCAGGATATACTGTCTTTGGCTGGCAGTCTTTAATCTTTGAGTATTTTGGAAGCCACATCCCATTTTCTTCTTGCCTATAGGGTTTCTGCTGAGAAGCCTGGTATAAACTTGAATACCTTTACATGTTACCTGCATTTTACCTTTAGTTGCTTTCACTATTCCTTCTCTGTCTTGGACTAGTGTAGGTTGCTGATATGTGTCTTGATGTAGATCTTGTTGCATTCAGGTAGCAAGGCGGTTATTTTAGCTACTGAAAGATTTTTCTCTATTATTACCTTGCATAGGCTCTATATTTTCCCTTCTCTCTCTCTTCCATCCCTACTGGGATGCCCATTCTTCTTATCTTGTTTTTCTTAATGGTACAAGATAGTTCTAGAAATAACTCTTCATTTCTTTTTTTTAAATATCATTTATCATGAGCAAAATCTTAATTAATTAAATATATTTACTACTAGTGGGTATTAAAGCAATTTATTTCTGGTAAAACATGGATAACAAAGAATAGTCAGCTATGTTAGATTGTGACAGATCATTCTGACTAAATAGTTTGCAAAGAGGTGTATATGAACCCAAAAACAAATGCTTATTAAAAGCTGAGAAAAATTAATTTATGACTATAGTTCTAAAGGTAAGTTTTGTCAAAATAAATGAAGTAATACAACTTCATATGGCCATTATAACCTAGTGGGGAAAAGGCTTAAAATATTAGTTCTGATATTTAGTAGCTATAATCCATTGCAAACTACCAAACCAATCTGAGATTTAATTGCTTCATCTGTAACAATTTGTCTGTTAATACTCATTTCAAGGAGATGTTGAAAGATAAGTGAGATGATGTTTATGAAACAACTTGTAGTGCCTGGTGAACAGAAAACACACAATAAAGTATTGCTGTTGTTATTGTTATTGTTATTATTATTATTAGTATGATCATGATCGCTTTAGTTTTCATTTATGTAACTGGGAATTTAAGAATCTTCTAGTGAGTTTAATAGTCACTGTAATTGGGGAGAAATAAAGTTTGCTATAATCAGTTGTTTATAGTAAGCAAAATGTGTCACTGATGAGTTTCTAATGTCTACCTAGATGATTACACATAAATACATCTAAAGTGTGAACTATGTTACATATGCAAATAACATAGTGAGTACTCAATAAATGGCACTTATTCATAACACAGAGCTACAAATATGATTTAAAGTACAATTTGTGCTTTGTATAAAAGACATATGTCCATTACTGAATTTTTCCTCTTAGTATTCTATTCCTAATGTTAAATTCTACCATTAACCCAGTCACCCAAGCCACAAGTATTAACAGTCACGCTCACATCAATAATCAATTGCTGAATCAGCACCTCATTATCATTCAAATAATAGGTCTTTGCTTTACTGATATAGCTCAGATGCTGATCATACCTCTCCAGAACTATTATAACATCCTAACAAATCAACTTACACAACTATAACTGAAATCAAGGAGAAAATGATATTCCTTCCCCCTCCTATTTGGAAGTTACACAAAAGAAACAATGATAGCTAGAAATGGAGCATAAACATCATCTACAGCACTAAAACATCAAAACCCTACCCCACAGCGTGGTGGAAAAGCTGCCAAAAGCTATGAAGATAATACAGGTATAAAGATTAAAGTGAAGACAGAGATACCCTTAAATTCTCAGGAACAGAAGAGAAATGTGTTCAAGATGGAGACTAAGCCTTAAGTATGTGAAGAGAGCAAAAATCCTTCCTTAGTAAAACATAAACAGGGTTTCTGTGCTGCTGGTGCTAAGAGTTTCCCTTTGTGTGGTTCAGTCTTGAGAAGCAAAGAATGAAGTGCCAAGTAAGTGATCTGACAGCAAAAGCATTTTGCAATAACAGTCTGCTTGATAATAATTTTTAAGGGAGTATTACAGAAGCACGCAGAATGGTATAAAACATTTTTTTTTCTGACTGTATATTTCATTCATTTTCATGGATTAGAATGGCATTGGAAATTGAGTTCCCCATGTAACATCTGAAGATAGAGACAAACTTTAAAAAGTAAGTTTCTGAAAAATCTGTTTCTTCTGTTTTAAACACAAATTTTATGTAAATATTTATTTTTTAAAATTGGAATCTGTATAATACTTTCTAAATGGGGACTTCCTCAAAGATTTAGTCAAATGTGTGTATTTATTTCCAACATGATTTCATTAAGAAAAAGTTAATGATATTTTAGAGAGGAGTAGATATTTAAAGAACAGAATTAAATACTTTTTTTCATTGTTTGTGTAGTTTCTTCAATTTCTCCAATTGTACTCTGTATTTTTATACTTTTGGACAGTTGCTTAAGCTTAAAAGTTAGTGTATCTATTAGTACATTTCAGATTTTGGGTTTGTGAAATATTGAAATGAAGTACTATTTTATTCATCTAAGTCAAATAAATAAATTAGTAGCTTAATATTTTTATTGCATCTGTAAGCCATCTGTAAACTGGGTTCATATTATAATGCCACCACACTGAGGTTATAAAGGATTCTTGAGGATCAGCTCCAGAAAGGATTCTAGACAAGGCAGCATTATATTTAAAATGATCTTTAATAAAACACTGTGTTTGGTTCTAGGGTGTATTTAATTAGTAATATTTTTTATATTGTTTTATTTAGAATGTAAGAATCTAGAACAAGAAGAAAATCTCTTATCTAGTGTAGGGTTTTGGCCGCAGAACAAGAATATCCTTGTCTAAAGGGAATTTATTCACTGAGTGAGAACCAAAAACTTCTGAGAGTCAGACAGAACTCGTATAAGGTATCTGGACACAAATATGATTGATGAGCACAGGAGCGCCAACCCTCAAGGAGTCTAAGTTCTAGTTAAGGAGAAAGACTATTATTCCCTCTGTGCTATGATTTCAGAGGTATGATAGAAAGCCCATTGCCCACAAATCTCATCTATGATCATTAACAATCTCTAAAATTCTTTAAGCCTGGAACCTTTCATAAGTTTTGTAGCTCATTTTTAGCAAGGCGCTTTGGCCACAATAGGTATATACTTGCTAAGTGGTTGGGTGGCTAAATTAATAAGCAAAAATTCCCTTTTTGGGTTTCATTTCAGAAAGTAGGTAAACGATCAACCTCTTTAAAATGTAAACTTCATGGGGAGATAAGATATTAAGATTGAACAGAATTTATCCTCACTGTGACTCAATTTAAAAATGTTTGTGTGTATCTTTTAATTATTTTGTGATTAGTATATTGAAACGTTACTAAGAGAATGTCAATTCAATGTTTAAAGTAGGAAAGTCAAGAGGAAGAGATTTGGAAATGCTGGGAAGGTATATGAAAGGTTAGAACTGTGTGAAATACTGAACAAAAGGAAGTTCTGGGTGTGCAAGAGCTAAAAGGCTCAGGCAGGTGGAGGTAAAAAGAGTAGGCAAAAGTGAGATGGAGCAGTGCTGGCTATAGAGAAAACGTCACCATTTCCCATCTGTGGGAGGCTAGCTGTGAAAAGGAGGACTACGTCTGCAACAGGTCAAGCTTTTACAAAGTAGATCTGGCTTGGCACAAGAGAAGACCAGAAGGTTCTATGGTGTCAGGTAGGGCCGGGGAGGTACAGCTTCATTTCCGAAGGATCACATCTACTAAGCAGTTCACCTCAACTTTTAAAGCTACAAATGGAAACATGAAAAGAAGTATGGTCAGGTCTTTTTGGCTCTCTCAATACAGGTTCACATTCACTTTAGCTCAGAGTTCTTCCTTGCAACATCTGTGGCTTCGAGCTGTTGCGGAGTAATGTGTCTAATGGAATCCCTCTTTCAATTATCCTCACTTCCTCAGTGAAGCGTTGCTTGACTTTTCCAGGCAGAATTAGTTGCTTCCTCTTTTGGGTTTTCACTTATTATGTTGTACTGCAATTATCTGGGAGCTCTCTGAGGCCGAGATCTCAAAAGAAGCCCTATCAATACTTGTAGAAGGATAATATTTGAAGTATTAATCAATGTGCTTAATGGGCTTCCTCCCTGGATAGTTCCTACTTTGCAAATTCACTCCTCCCACACCTCCAGCAGTGAAGCAAGGATATTTTATAGTCTTTACTGTTGAGGTGGGCTTAGTAAACAGAAATACAAAGAGAAACAAATAGTTAATTTTGACTTCTACATTAAAATTCTGAGGTGGAATCCTAAACAATAGTTTTGGGGAATAACAGCAATGATGTTTTCCCAATAATCACTGCACTTACACTATCCCCACCCCACTCCCAGTCAGATATGTAGGTTGAGAGAGGTTAAGTTAGAGAGAACAGGGTTACTCTTGATCAAGTAGATCAAAGTCCAAGACTGAAACTGGAAAAACATGGTGGCACAGGCAGTTGGAGGGGAGAGTTACTCAGGTCCTGTGTCCTTTCCCCTAGAACCCTGGGAAGCAGCAGATTTGAGGGACTCCTGTGACTGGCACAGCTGGGAGCATGTGAGGAAAAGAAATCACCTGGGTCAGGAAGACAGAAAGGTTTGCTGGGCTTTTCTTAGGCCCAGAAATGGTAGGGTAAAGCAACCTTGTTTCTAAAGACTTCAAGTAAGATAAAGAAGTTACCTGACAGAGCCACCTGATGCTGGATGCTGTGACAAAATGAGGTTCCCTGTGGTGTGCAGATATGAATAAGGCGGTGTGTGGGCAGACAGATGGGAACTTAATGCAGGAGACACTAGCTCTGTGAGGTGATCACCAAGGCAGACAGGACAATGTCCTTTTCAGAGGATGCCAAAGTGGCCATGTGCCAGAGACCAGGCCATCTCCCGTGATGCCCCTAAGTGCTCTTAGAGCTTATGTGCTATTCAAGGAGAAATGAGGGACTGAACATTAAGTCTTAAGGTAAAAAAGATTACTAATAACATTGTAAATTTACATAGCACTTATATATATATCAAAACTACCTGTACTGAAGACTGTAAGCTAGATACAAATCATTTTATCCTCACAATTCTGTAAGGTACTCTTTCTCCAGTTAATTTATAAAGGAAGAAACTGAAGCTGTGTGAGATGAAGCAGCTTGACCATGTTGCCCATGTGGCCCAGGAGGAAGGAACCGGGGGTCATACCAGGCCATGTGGCTGCAAGCCATGCTCAGGTGTTACCATGTGGCACAGGTGGCGCTGTGGAGGCAACTTGCTGGCCCTGAGTAAATGTGGTGAATATGTGAACAAATAATGTGAATGGCTATAACTTGGATAGCTTGTTACTGGTTACAGTTCAAGTTATTTTAACATGTCTTGTGCTTAATTACAAATGTAAGTTCTTTCATGTAAAAGGGTGACATTATTCTACTTTTAAAAAAATAAACGCCGGGCCCTCCCTGGTGGCGCAGCGGGTTAAAGCACAGCACTGAGAATCTAAAGCCGCTTCCGCATGAGTTCGATTCCTGCCTGCCCCGGAGGTGACCACATGGTGTGGCAGACCTCTCCTGACCCGCCCGCTGCTCCCCTCAGCAGTGTACTTCGTCCATCTGCCTGTTCTGCTCCCCACTCTGTCTCTGGTGAAGCCTCTCGCCGCCCCTGAGCCTCTGGCCTGTACCCCAGTTCTGTATGCACAAATAAATAAATCTAAAATAAATAAATAAATAAATAAACGCCTTGCACATGTACATTTTAGGTTAAGGAATGAATGTTGATGTTTTCAGCTTTATTTTATTTTTTCTTTATGCATACAAGAACTGGAGTGTAGGCCAGAGGTGTGGGGTTAGGGAGGGTGGGGTGAGAGGATTCACCAGAGACAGTGGGGAGCAGAGGACGAGACAGGAGTGTTCTGCTATGCCATATGGATCACCTCCCTGGCCAGAAATTGAACTCATGCCACAGTGACTATGACAGCTTGACAGCATTGAGGCTTTAACCTCTGGGCCACCAGGGAGGCCCCATTCACTTTAATTTTGCTTTAGAGATTCTTACAGAATCACCTTTCATCAAATCAGATTTTGAGATTTTTTTTCTTACTTATCCTTCTCATTTATTATATTCACTAAAATTACCTTTTATTTAGTGTACTTGCTTTTACATTTATACTTATCTAAATAAGTCACATGTTAAGGTCCCCTAGTCTCTATTCTCTATATACTATATTATATAAGGAATTCTTAATATTTTAAGTGATTATGATTGTACATTCATAGTACCGGCTATTTCATGGCAATTATAAAGCTAAAATGCCAAAAAGCTTAACTATATAAAGATTTTATTTAAATTCTAAAGAGGTATGTGCCAGGTAGATAAAGTTTAGAAAAGAAGGGGCTTGCCAGGGAAATGCCCCTGCCCAAATACTCATCTTTTCAGTTACCAGTTCTCCATTGACATGTTAGAAAGCATTTGTTCTAAGAGAACAGACAAGGAGGAGAAAGGTGACGTTGCAAGTAAGGAATAGAACACAAGAAGAAACACTAAGCTGAGGAAAAAAAACAAGGCAAACATCTTCCTATTTCTGGTTACAGAAGTATATGGGGAGAGGGAAGTGTGGTGGGGGGGGGGGCAGAGAGACAGAGAAGATGGGGAAGAGGTGGGAGGAGAGAGGAAAGGAGTAGATGGAAAAATATCTTTCGTTTTTAAGACTGGAGCTCTGTCTTGGAAAGTGAGATGGGCTATATCATACAGCAGGAACTGCAAGGTGATGGCTGTGTTTCACAATCTTTAAGAACTGAGTAGGGCTGGTGGTCCTTCAGGGAGTGGTGGGGTGCTCCAGTTACCACAGTTCCCAGCAAGTCTTTTTCCCCCACTAATGTTACCAGCCTGGTGCTTATAAGCCTTTCCCCCTTTGTTAGGCTTTGTGATCCTAGAGGACATGAATGAAACGGTCCCAGTTCAGAGGAGTGAACGAGAATCTGTTAGGATGGGTGTTTCTGATTGAGCAACACTGTCCATTGAGGTCTTAAATTCTAGATTAAAGCAATGCCTTTAACTTTTTTTTTTTTTTTCTTGCAGAGTAGTAGTTCTCAATCCTTAATGCACATTAGGGTAGATTGAGATGCTTTAAAATACTGATGCAAATACAATATTCTCAGAGCTTCTGAAATGAATGATATGAAGGAGACAGACTTTCCTAGTTAAAAAACAAAACAGAAACCAAGAATAAGCTGCTCATTTTAATGGGTAGCCAGAATTGAGACCACTCAGAGAGTGAAAGCCAGGCAAGGAATCTGAGCATCACAGTTGTCCAGGGCTTACAATGACAAGCACTGGAACCAGATTATGCAGCAACAGTTAAGATGAGAAAGAAAGAATCCATGGGATTCTTGTGAAGATGTACATTGTGGTTACAGATCTCTACAATTTCCCTACATCTTCCTAATTTCACATTAACCATCAAACTAGTCTGAAACCTGGTAGCAAATCAGCCGAGAAGTCAACCAACAACTTTTATGGAAATTTAGTTTGAGGTTCTGAGGGGTTGGTAGCTCCTCTCAGCATCTAACAGAGGCAAGCACACTTTGCTTCCAGAGAAATACAGATAAAACTTAGCTAATTCTTGGTGAATTCCCTTTGAGGGCCATCCTGGTGGTGCTAGGGGCTAAGTTTTAGCACTATCAAGCTATCACCAGTCACTGCAGCAGGAGTTCCAAAGAGGTGAACCACATGGCACAGCAGACCTCTCCTGTCTCACCCGCTGCTCCCCTCAGCAGTGTACTTCACAATCTGTGCATTCTGCTCCCCAGTCACTCTGGTGAATCCTCTCACCATACCTGCACCTCTGACCTGCACCTCAGTTCTTGTATGCTAAGGAAATAAAAGTAAGTCTTTAAAACAAAGAATTCCCTTTGATAAAGTTCCAGAAATTATGGGTTCAAGGTTAAAACATAAAAACCCACAGGAAACAGGGCACACTGAAAAGGACACATTTTCGGGTATTAGAAATATTAGACATAAAACTAAGTTTGAAGTGCTTAAAGGAACAAGAATGCTAAATACATGAAGAGCATGGAATGATTAAAAATGACAAAATGGTTTCTTTGAAAATAGCAAAAAGAAGTGTGAGAATTAAAAAAATACATTTTTGATTGAAATCAAGAGAGAATCAGTAAGCTTAAAGTTAAAGCCAAAAAATTCACTAGGATCCAGAACAAAGAGTAAGAAATACTGACAGTGTGAAAGACAGGTTAAGAAAATCAAGATGTGAAGAAGATGAGGAACAGAATCCTAAAAAGAGAGAAGAGAATGAAGCAAAGGCAACATTTGTGTATATAATAGTGAACATTTTCCAAAAGTGATGAAAGATACCAATTCAAATGTTTGGGTTCTAACAAATGCAAGGAAAATTAAAAGAAATACATTTCTACATATACCATAGTGAAAGTAAAACATGCCAAAACTAGTAACTTTAAAGTGGCAAGAGAGAAAAACCTGAAGTAATTTCTCAACAGCAAAAATAAAATTAACAGAATGCAATCACAACCAGAAACAATATTGTTAAAGCAACCGAGAAATAAAATATGAGTTTGCCACCAACTCTCACTAAAAACAATTTTAAGGTGCTCTTCAGGCAAGAGGAAATATTTGATGTGGAGAATGGAACAACAAAGAATGAGGTAAACTTATAGCTAAGTGTGTATATTAAGGGTGTAATTATTCAGTAAAGGGTGGAATTTTTGAGAATACAATGTAGTAAAGACTGATGTTGACTAGTAACAATGCAATATCTGAAATAGTGTTACTTTCCTTAAAAAGAAAACCTCTAAAGTAATTAATTAAAAGAACATATAAGTGCAAAACTATTTTTTTAAAGGGAATAAGTGAAATAGCAAGAGTGATAATGACTTACACATGGTAGACTTTTGCAGTAAGTTTTTAAAACTTCCTCATATATACCATCTCACATCTGAGAACAGTGCATATTTAAAAAATTAGTAACAACAAATGCTGGTGAGGATGCAAGTGGGAATACAAACTGGTCCAACCACTATGGAAAGTTGTTTGGAGGTTCCTCAAACTGCTAAAAATGGAGCTTCCATATGATCCAGCAATTCCATTCCTTAATGTTAAGGACGCATAACATTAATTCAAAAGGATACCTGCACCCCTATGTTTATTGCAACAGTACTGGCAATAAATAAGTTCTGGAAACAAACCAAATGACCAAAAACAGATGACTGGATCAAGAAGATGTGGTACATTATACACAATGGAATATTACTTAGCAATCAAAAAGATAAATTAACGCCATTTGCAGCAACATGGCTGGAGCTAGAGGGATCCTGCTCAATGAAATAAGCTAAAAACAAACAAACAAATAAAACCAGATGATTTCACTCTTAGGAGGAATGTAGAGGATCCAAATAAGGGATTAGAAAAAAAGTAATCATAATAAAGTAAGTATCAAAATCAACAGGCAACTATAAACCAGAGACATTCTACATGGGGGGGTGGTGTGAGGGGAGTAGGATTAAAACAGGGGTTGGAAAAGCACAAGGGACTATGGTGATGGTACATGTGTGAACTGGTGGTGGGAATTTCATGGGGACTGTAACCGAGACAAGAAAGCATACATTGAACAAAGATGAAAAATGATATAAAAAATATATAAAAGATAGAAACTCCCTCATTTGTACTTTCTTCTATTGCTTAAATTATTTATAGTAAACTTGTGATATGTTTAATATTGAAATATGTTTATTTTAAAAGGTACCTTTCATTTCATCTATCCATTTCTACTTTGTAACACTTATCTCAGATAAATTTTATTGATTAATGCCTGCTTTCAGTTCACAGTAGGCATGGGCTCTGAATTTTTCTTTACACTTATATTCATGATGCTTAATTCACTGCCTGGCATGTAGTACATGCTCAACAAGTATTGAATGAATTAATGACTTCATACTAACTACGTATGCCATTCATGAGAGTTAATATGCCTCCTTCCTTCACTCCATATCTCTGCATCCTAATCCTTGGATGGGATGAAAGAAAGAAGATGGGATACAGGAATAGACTGCAGATATTATTAAAGATCTTGAGATAGGGAGATTATTCTGGAACATCTGGGTGGGTTCTAGAGACAATCTTAAATATCCTTCATAAGTGGGAAGCAAAGGGACATTTGACACAGACAGAAAGAGAGCAGACTTCAGGGACAGAGAGTGGATGATGAAACTAATTTGTTGGCAGCCATTAGAGACTGGATGGTTTCTTCCTCAGACACTAGGAAAGGAGCAAGGTCCTATCGACATCTTGATTTTAATCTAGTATATTGATTTCAGACTTCTGGCCTCTAGAACTGTGAAAGAATACATTACTGCTGTTTTAAGTTGCTAAGTTTTTATATTCTGTTATTGTAGCCATCGGCAGTTAATAGAGAGTTAAAGAAGAATCAAATAAGATAATCATTTGGAGCTGAGTTTGAGGGATATTAATACACCAATTAAATAGTGTACAAGAGTTTTTTTTTTTTTTTTTGAGGGGGAGGGAATCCTGTTATTTGAATTTAGTCATATTATCTTTTAGAAAAGAGAAAGGACCCTGGGAATATAAACGGACATAATATACCTAGCACCCTTTCAGGAATGGAGGGTTACAAAAAGCAGTGTTTAAGCCTTTCTTTGGATTTCTAGGAGCTACTTAGCACATAACTATTCAGTACATGTTTGGGACAATAAACCCATTAAGATCATAGATCTTTTGCGAAAGACACTTGAAAGCATGCCCAACATTAGGTTTATGGATGTTGAGATTTTAAGTGTCTAAACTACATTTCATTACAATTAAAGTGTATCATCAAGAGTTGCAAATATCTTATACTTAATACAGTGGATGACTTTAGAAGAAGCTCAGCAACATTTTTAAGTGAATGAATGAATCTAACATGGAAAAGTTACTAGATATTGTCCTTAGAACTGATCTTGTTTCCAAGTGAGACTACATCAAACTAAAAAGCTTCTGCACAGCAAAGAAACTATCATTAACATGAAAAGACATGCTATTTAGTAGGAGAAAGTACTTGCACACCATATATCCAAAAAAGGGCTAATATCCAAGGTCAACAAAGAACTTCCTTAGCTCAACCAAAAGAAAATGAAAAATCCAATTACAAAATGGGAAGAAGAAATAAATAGACACTTTGTGGAAGAAGACAAACATTAGCCATTAGTCTTATCAAAAAATCCTTCTCTTCACTTATCATCACAGAAATGCAAATCAAAACCACAATGAGCTGCTACCTCATACCTGTAAGAATGGCCCATATCAAAAAGGCCAGAAACAAGTGTTGGAAGGGTATAGAGGGAAAGGAACTCTCACACTGTTGGTGGGAATGTAGACTGGTCCAGCCCACAAGGGAACAGCATGGATGTTTCTCAAAATACTAAAAATGCATCTGTCATATGATCCAGCAATTCCTCTCCTAGGTATCAGTCTAAAGAATACAAAAATAATAATTTGAAGGGATATTTGCATTTCTATGTTCGCTGCAGTTTTGTTTACAATAGCCAGGTATGGAAGTAACCTAAGAATTTAAGATCAGTGGATGAAGAAGATGCGGCAGATATACAGAATGGAACACTATTCAATGATTCAAAGACAGAATTTTACCACTTGTTATAACATAGATGAATCTGAAGTGGGTTATGCTAAACAAAATAAATCACAAGGAGAAAGGCAAATACTGGGTGACTTCATTCATATGGAATATAAAGAAACAAAACAAAGGAGAAAAAAAAAAAACTACACAAAAACAAAACCTTGGAATCTGATTGCAGAATTGAGGTTACCAGAAGGGCAAAGGGGTAGGGTGCAAGGGGGACACAATGGACTATGATGAAGGATTATTGGTACTTTGGTGGTGGGTGTGGTGTGCCAACATACATATGAAAAGCTGTATACACTGCTGTAATCCAACATTACGTCTATAAAAAATGATATGATTAGGCCCTCCCTGGTGGCGCAGCGGGTTAAAGCACTGCACTGAGAAGCTAAAGCCACTTCCGCATGAGTTCGATTCCCTCCTGCCCCGGAGGTGACCACATGGCATGGCAGACCTCTCCTGACCCGCCCGCTGCTCCCCTCAGCAATGGATATCGTCAATCTGCCTGTTCTGCTCCCCACTCTGTCTCTGGTGAAGCCTCTCGCTGCCCCTGAGCCTCTGGCCTGTACCCCAGTTCTGTATGCACAAATAAATAAATCTTTAAAAAAATGATATGATTAAAAACCAAAAATCTTCGCTACCATCAGATATCAGGGAGCAAAGAGTGAAATATTTGGAAAAAAAGTGACTTTGCTTCTTACAAAGTCAAACAAAAGTTTATCAGACAACCCTCCGATTCCATTTCTAGTTACCCAAAAAACATAAAATTATGCCCACATAGGCTCCTATGCAAATATACAAAGGACATTATTGACAATAGTCAAAAAGCCCAAATGTCCAACGAGTGATAAATGAATATACAACATGTGTCAAAGCCATACAATGCATATTGTCCAGCATTAGAAAGAAATAGACGACTGAAATGCTTTACTACGTGGACAAAAGGTGAAAAAACTGTTCTAAGTGGAAGACACCAGATGTGAATGACTACATACTGGGTGATTCCATTTATATTAAGTATCCAGAAAGAACAGAGCAAGCAAGCTGAGTAGAGGTTTCCTGAGGCAGGGGTGGAAACAGGGACTGACTACAAAGTCGCACAAGATTCATTCTGGTGTGATAATTTCTAAACCTGGATCTTGGTTGTGCATCTCTGCAGTTACTAAAAATTGTTGAATCATATATTTAAAGTGGGATATATAAACTATATCCTATGAAAGCTGTTTTTTAAAATAAATGTGCTTGGAAAATGTGACAATTATAAAGGTAAAACATGTTTTTCACCAAATGATATCTTTAAAACAATCTAACTTCTAAAACAGCATTGCCATTCGTCAGTGAAAGCTCATGGCAGCCATCTTGTAAAAAACGGAAATAATTTGATATTGACAGTGTGAGTGCTTGATGTAAGAACCTCAAAAAACATTTTTGCATCCAGGTTTAGTAATACCCTAACAATCATAAAAATGTGAAGGGACATTTGGTAGCCTTTTATAGACTTCATTTACAAGGCAGATGCTACTCCTTAGAAGTGTTTGCTCTGTAGCTTAATTCCATTTTTCTGTACAGTATGTACTTGTTTTGGGTAGGCTGAAAATGTAGACAAAAAAAGCTGCCTTTATTTAGCAGCTTCTTTTCTTTTTCTAGGAGCGTTAAGAAAAAAAAAAATGATTTTAACCAATAAGACACTGTGGGTGACAGTGACAGCATCCTATGTGAGGTAATGATATATTCTTGATTATTTACTAATAATAATAATTAATGCTCATTAAGTGCAAACAATCTGCCAGGAACTGTACTCACTCATTTACATATATCATCTTCACTAATCCAAAGAATAATCCTCCAATGTTGTTAATATTATTCTCATCTTATAAAGAAAAAAGCTTGAGATTAGAGTGTAGGTAACTTGTATGAAGGAGCAGCCTGGGAGAGAGACAGGACTTGTACAGAGGCGGCCTGACTTGAGTAAGTTACAACAAGGTGCTAAATGCTGCCCCTGAAACGAATATAAATTTTATGTCTAAAATTATGTCTAAACTTAAAAATGTAACTCATAAGATTTAAAATCTAGCGTATTTTTAAAATGCTTTACATAATTGAACATCTCCATGTTGACAACTCCTCAATTTCAGTCTCCTGTCTTGACTGCTGCTCATCTGAATATACTTGTATATCTTGCTCCCAACTTGCAGCCCGTAATCACATGTCCAAAAGACACCACTAACTTAATATGTTAAAATATAAACTTAAAAACCTCTCTTCTCCAAGTGTTCTCCATCTCAAGGAGCATCTACTTAATTTTTAAAATATTTCCTAATTACTTCACTACTACTACTCAGTGAAGACACCACCATTATTTGTCTACATTGTTGGAGGAGCTGTCTGCATTCATTAAGGTAGGTTAGCTGCATTAATAAATAGATTAAAATATACGTAATACCTGGTGTCAGTCTACTAGGCAGGTGAACAGATCAAAAGTGCTCCTTTCTAAAAGCTAGCTACAGCCACTTCAGCATGAGTTCGATCCTGGGCCCAGGGGGTATCCCACATGGCACAGCAGACTTCTCCTGTCTCATCCACTGCTCTCCTCAGCAGTGTACTTGTCAATCTACCTGTTCTGCTCCCCACTGTGTCTCTGGTGAATCCTCTCACTGCCCCTGCACCTCTGGCCTGTACCTCAGTTCTGTATGCATAAATAAATCTTAAAAAAAAAAAAGTGCTTTAGGCCCTCCCTGGTGGTGCAGCAGATTAAAGCACAGCACTAAGAAGCTAAAGATACTTCAGCATGAGTTCGATCCCCATCCCGGAGGTGATCCACAGGGCGAGGCAAACCTCTCCTGACTTGCCTGCTGCTCCTCAGCAGTGTACTTCATCAGTCAGCCTGTTCAGCTCCCCACTCTCTCTCTGGTGAATCCTCTCACTGCCCCTGTATCTCTGGCCTGTACCCAGTTCTGTATGCATAAATAAATAAAAATCTTTAAAAAAAAATGCTTTAAAAAATGTGCTGTCTTCCATGAGATCATTCACGGCCTCAGCTCAAAGGAAGCCACTGGTATCTTCAACAAGTACCTTCTACATCTGCCCCACCCAAACATATGTGAGGCATTTCCATAAACCAGTCCTGGAACTGGTCCACATCACTTCAGCTTACATTAATTGGTTAAGATACAGTCACACAACCACACCAAACTGCAATAGAGGCTGGAAAATGTGGCCCAACTGTGTTTCCAAGAGAAAAAGAGAAAGAAAATTTGGGAAACAGCTAATAGTCTTCTTTCCTACCCTCTCATTCTAGAACTCTGGCTCTCAAGTGGTGATACTGAAATTGGAGAAACATATATCCTTTAAAAGAATTTTTCATTAAAATCAAG
This sequence comes from Condylura cristata, assembly GCF_000260355.1. Taxonomy (NCBI): domain Eukaryota; kingdom Metazoa; phylum Chordata; class Mammalia; order Eulipotyphla; family Talpidae; genus Condylura; species Condylura cristata. Next base: position 66,445,650 of record NW_004567103.1, on the reverse strand, counting down.
ATCAGATGAAAAGAGACTGTTTGGGTAAGGATCATGTCTAATTCCAGAGTGGAAATACTTTTCTGAAGGAAGCAGCCTTGGGAGATATCACCTAAATGGTCATTTTGTGCCAAATCACTTAATAAGTGACAATATCCATGTTATCAAAGGGCCTTACTAGAATTGTATTTTCTAAAGAAGTATCTGAAGGCCTGGTTTCATAACAGGAAACAGTTTGGGAGAAGAGGTGAAAATATACAATGAATCAGAGAGCTAATTTATAAAAGGCAAACTATCTTTTCCTTTGATGGGCAGAAATGACAACAAAGTTTTAAATGAGTCTCTGGAAAGCAATCACTTTAACATGACAAGCACAGTTTATAGCATTTGAGTAAAGAAGTATAGAGATTTTGACTCGGATGGTAAAGGGGCAAGGCACTATAGTGTGATAGTGATGGTATGAGAGACTGTTGCTTTTGTCTGTGTCCCACAGAGAAAGTTAGCAGCAAAAGTGAAAGAACTGAAAAGAAGTGATTTCGATGGAGACAGTACAGTAATGAAGATAAAATAGGATTCTGGGCAATAAATCTTTTTCTACTCTGTAAATACCCCCCTTTCAACATAAAGGCTCTTTAAAGAAATAGGAAAACAAAGCTTTCAGGGGGCTTGATACATTATTTATGAACTTATCAAGTGAAAAAACACCCACTCAGACATTTTAATAAAAACTTTCAACTAATGTATCTAATTTTATTGGTATTAAAAAAAAGCCAATTATGAACTGGAAAGTTATTGTTTGTTAAACTGCTACACGGCATTCTGCAAATAGAATGTTTACAAACCACTTGGAATCACTTTTCCAAAGTTTCAGTTTCTGAAGGTCAAATAACTATGTAACTGCTTAATAAAGAAGCAAAGAAGTACCTCTAAATATCTCCCAGCTCTGATGGGCTTATATTCTGCTCCTTAGGTGAGGTATTAGCAAAGCTTATTTATTTTCATTTCCAAGGCTTTTATTTGCTCATTCCCTTGTGGTAAAGCTGATTTCCATGATGATTCCCTTCTTAATTTTAATACCCTTTTTACTCATCATATAGACATAAGAATTTTCCATAAAATAATGAAATCCTTGCCAAGGAAATGAAGACAACTCAGAGAGTAAAGTAAACTGGCTCTTTTTTCAATTAATTGATCCACTGTCATGTGCATGTAAGATTTTTTTTAAACCTAGGAAAATAAGGTTAATTAACATAAAAAAGCCTCACTCGTCTAGATGCTGAATTTTGTATTTTACCCATGCTGCCTTAAGTGCCTTGATTTCCCAGTAATGACCTAGTTCTCCTAATGAGGAACATTAACCCCTGGCTGTAGCTGTCCAGGACTTAATTGTCAACTGCAGCTGAAATAGGGGAGTTTGCCGATCAGCAGGTATGCGGTATATTAACTCATGTCATTTCAACCTCTAATAAATAAATCTGTTGCTAAGGCAACAGGAAGATCAGCTCTATCAGTATTCTCCCCTCCCAGTAACCAGCTTCCTCCTCCAACCCTCTCTTTTAGAGGAAACTGCCTTTCACACTATGCTTAGGAAAAAAAGGAGGAAATTAACTACATGTAACCATAATTAGGAGTAGCATCATTTCTCCATCTTAGAAACATATCTAAATTAATGAAAAAGGACAGCAAAGAGAGAAATGCTTTTGAATAAGATCACAATTAAGTTATTTCCTTCAATAGAAGATATACACAATGAGGTATATATCTGAGCAAGAACAAATCTCAATCATTTTGGCTTTTTGTGTTTCTGAAATTTCCCCTTTTTTAGTTTAACCAATAAATGATGTTTGCTTAAATAGTGCCGAAACAGCTAATTAGTGCATAGACAATAAACATGATTCAGGGGTGGGGGGGAAATGACATAATTTATAATAGTTATTGATGTTCTAACTTGGAAATCTTTGGTGTGAGAGAAAAAGAAGAAGGGGGAGAGGGAAAGAAGGAAGGAAGGAAGAAGAGACTGAGGGAAGGAAGGAAAGAAGGAAAGAAAGGAGGGAGGGAGGGAGGGGTGGAGGATGGAGGGAGAGAATCAGTTTTGGTCACTTTACTTTAGTGGTAACCTAACAAAAATGTAGAATCTCTTTCACTTAGGATTGTAGCCAATTAGAAAGTAATTTCAGTGCAATGTTTTAAAATGGCTTAAATATCTGGACTATGGTTAAAAAAATAGCTAAGTTATTTACCTATCTGGAGTTGTTTTCAATAATCTAGACATTACTTTGTTTTTTTTTTTACTAGTTCAAGCCTTTTTTCCAATAATACTAGTCCATTTCAACAAAGTGCTGAAGGATTTGTATTTATAACTCCTATAAATTCTATTAAAAAATAAAATATAATATTATGAAAACTTTGCTGGCCTCCTGAAAATCTCTGTCATTTTCACTTTCTTCCAAAGCTGAAAGTGTTTTCAACTGCATTTATTGAACAAGTAAGAGTCAATCACCAAAAAGCCACTATAACTCATTATAAATAATAAGTAACATCACTAGAGGCAATTGAAAAAGACCTCTTCAAACAAACATACAAATATCTAACCTGTGGCACCTCAGGAGCTAAATCAAATGATGTCTTTTAAAACATGAAATGAGTAGATTAGAAGGCACTGGGAGAATCACAAAGTTTTGTTATAAGCTTCTTTGGTAGAATGGATTGCCCAGTGCCTTGGTGCATGAAAATTCAGTCAGGGCATTTACATCACTGGGATTTAAATTTGGGAGGCTGTCCATGGAAGGCAGAGACATTTCAGGCATCTCTATAGAAATATAATGGTAATTTCCATCATGGAATGATAGAAAATACTATACATTAAGAGCAACAGTAAGGGCGTTAGTCTTGAAGAAGGGAGGAAAGAGTGAGTTTCAAGAGCTGTGATCTCAGAAGCAAAGGTAGGCCTGGGTCTTGTTGAAGATGATTGTATAAGCATAACATAATCAAACAGCATCTTTCACAGTAATTAGTGTGTTTAAGAAATGAGTCAAGTTTAGAAAACATTTTAACCCTGTTTAGGCAGAAAAGAGTAACAATGCTTTAGTTTCAGATATTCTAGAGATAACAATACTAAGATAATAAAGACTAGAAGTAGAAGTTCTTTGTGCTGACATATCAAAAAGCATTCTACAGAGCTAGTAAGAAACTGTCAAGTCTGTTCTCTATTTCTATATTCAGTGATTTGGAAAAGCAAGGCACCAATGGATGCAATTTTGAAAATTATAATGAAAATTGGTAAGGCTTACTATTTTTATTATTATTGTTTTGATCATGAAATTTCCCAGTAGTTATTTTCCTATGGATTAGAAATTATAGACTAGTATCCCAGAGATTCATCTGATAGTACTATGTTAGGAGACAAGATAAAAATATTAGGTGATATTACACATACTAACCCAAGGACTTGAATACAACTTTTCAAACATTTTAGTGAAAATTCTCTAGAAAGATTTTGATTTTTCAATGCCAGAATTTACTTGCGACTCTTTGGAACTTCAACAACAACAAAACACTGAAAAACAAATAGCCAAAAAAAAAAAAAAAAAAAAAAAAAAAACCCTCTAAGCAAAGACATAAAACTAAAGTTAACTAATCATTGAATTGGGAGGGACTATAATCAATTAGAAGCTTATAATCCATTGTATCTAATAGGTGGATAAATACAAAACTGGATAGATAATCCCTTTCAGTGAGCAGTTACCCATTATACACTGCCAGTCTTTAATTAGCTTATTTACAATAATGAATTATAGGGCAGATATTCTTTCCATTAACTGTGAAAGATATTAACTATGAAATGGACAGGGCTACTGGGAAGTGAGTCTATCCTCATTGTTTTTAGAGATAAGGACAAGTAAGACGGATTCTTACAAGTTTGGGGAGCGTGGTGGATTGTGCTAAAAGACAGATGGCCAGACCACATGACAATCTTTTCCAGAAGTACAGTTTTGTGAGGACCATTTTTCCCTTAAAAAAACAGATTTATGTATAATACTAAAATAAAACAAACAACACTGGTGACCAAGAGATAGCACTTGTCTTCTCTGTTCAAATCATCCTGAGCACCTGAAGACAGTCCTCCAAAAATAGCCTGTACTAAAGTAATTACCAGTAAACCTGAAAGTTTAAGGAGATTTACTCACCAAACTTTTCCTAAGTTATCTAAACAATAAAAAGAAACAATATAACATTGCCCTTAAAAGCATATCATCCATTATAGTGATGGCAAACGGGTGACTTGGTGATGGGAAACCCGCGGGGATTACAATTGAGATGGAAAAAAAAAATGCACAAAATGATGTAAAAATAAACTGTTGTAAAAAAAAAATTCAGAGTACCTAGACATTTCTTAATAGGTACAGAGACTGCAGAATTAGAATTGGGTTCAGATTGTCATGAGAAAGTTGTTTTAACATGGAAATGTGGTTCTTTGTTAACCATATAGTTTTAAAATATTTCATTTGTGATAGTTCTGCTACTTAACAAATAAATTTTTTAAAAAGATTTAAAAAAAAAAGGCATATCATTCAATCAGCCAACATACATCCTTTAAGAAGGCTGACCAATTTTACTTTCAAGGTTGTATTTTTAAACCTCAGAGTCAATGAATGAACTACTGATCTAAGTAAATTATTTTATTTTCAATTAATAAGTATAACTTCTTATTTTATATCAATCATTTGCTTTTAGTTCAAAACCACCAGTTTCTAAAATGATGGTATGCCAATATTATAGTACTGATACACCTAAGTATGCTTCAAGTTTGTTTTATTACTCAATGACTGAACTTTTCCTTTCCAAATTCATGCCCTTAACTATCATCAACATGGCATAAATTGTTTTATGATTACTTCATAGAAAATACTGCAAATATTATACAGCTCATGAAAGGCCGTTCCTTTTAAGTGAAAAGCTCTGATAATTTCCCTATAGCCCAAGTGATGGGGTTAGAGTGGAAATTTTAACTAAAGCTATTCTAATAATATCGAACTTCTCAACATGCCTCAGAGTCCACTTCCCCATTCTTAGCCAGAATATGGGTAAGACTACCACTTAACTTCTAACTTTATAACTATTTATAGTAACATCAAGATTAGAACAGAATTTCTTAGCATAGACCTTTCCTGTGGAAGTTTCCTAATTTTTAGCCCATCCTGAAATAAATCCAGTTTGAACTGGAAACATTTTCTTATTTATACATGATGAACACTTTTTGTGTATTTTTTGCTATCAACTGCTAAACCAAGTGCTAATAATATGCCACATAAATTCAAATGTTAACATACAGGGTAAAAATAAATTAAAATCTATAAGAAATAAAAATCAGGCAATTCCAATGGTTGATAGTAGGCATATTTTTACATATATCATTTACACATGACATTATCAGTTCATGTGACAGTGATTATCAATCCCCAGTGAATTCCTGGGGATTCAGCCCCTTTCATGAAATCAAACTATTTTCATAATAATGCTAAGAAGTAATTTTTTTCCCCCTTACAATGTTGGCATGTACCCTGAGGATACATTCTAGTCCTAGCATGATTCAAGTCAGTGGCACCAAACTCCTAGTGACCGCTGAGTTCTTTACCACCTGTACTTGCAGCAAAGAGGGCAGAAAAAAGGAAAAATTCACCAAAGAATTCCATCCTTTCCATACACTTTTTAAAATATTCTACATGATAAAACTGAAAATATGCCTAAAGTACCTCTGCAGAGCAAAGGTACAACGGGCCTTGAGATATTTATATGATTGAATTGTGAGACAAACTAGCTAACCGTTTCATGAAATAGCGATTTGGCTTAAAAGAACAATTTGCTTGATAGACAAATCAAGATTAATTAGACTTGGGTAAGTATTTGGCAAACCCTTTCTCATAAATGAATCACATGAACCTGTTACTTCAGAAACTGATAGTATGATGCAATGATAAATCAAGCTTTTAGGTGGAAAACAGAATTTTGGAAAAACCTTATATGTGTCATAAGTTTGACAAGTTCCAAATAATCAGAAAATTTCTCTGATTATCAGTTATGATATTAACAATGTTTTTTTCTAAAATAATGAATTATGTCAACATTTGGAAGTTATTCATAGTTCAGTGAACTGGTATTTCCTAAGTGAACAAAATGAATGAAGTCACAAAATCTCTTTTAATAGCAACTAAGAGTAAGAAGAGTCATGGAGTAGTTTCAGACTAACCTCTGAGAATTCTTACTTGTCAAGTCTAGTTGAATATTAAAGAATATTATCTATTATCTATATATTATCTATTATAGGAATAGGCCATTAAAACATTCTCTTCCTTTTCTACCCTTCTCTTTGTGAGGCAGAATTTTCTTTGTAAACCTTCACCAAAACAACATATTGTAAAAGACTGAATATTTAAAGATAGAAGAATCCAACTCTCCTTTTCCTAGAAATTATAGATTTGCACACATGTAAAATAATATCATTTCTCATTTTTCTGAAACTGTTATGATTGCCATAAAGTGCATTATTTATGTTAACATGTATTTGTCTCTTTACTGTTATTTTAAAATGATATATTGTGGATTTTTCTTCAGTTTAAATTGCAAATCATTACATATGGAAGGTGAAATCCCAATAAACAAAAGGTCTTTTGTGTCCCAAAAATTTTGATGAGTGGAAAGGGGTCTTGAAATCCAACGCTTGAAAAACCCAGCCTTGAGAATTTTATCTTTCAATGTCTTATAAAATTGTTTTTTTCTATCCCTTCAGCAGTGCATCTCCTGTGCCCATTAGAAAAGAGACCATTTACATAAAGGTTGGAACCTGGTGCAACATAACATATATATAATATT
>NW_004567103.1:66290045-66433701 GCF_000260355.1 Condylura cristata | reverse complement strand
CAGCTCACCTGTGGTGGAACACAGGATATAAAGCATGGTCATTCCAACTCTTCTACCTGAGAAGTAGCAATGAATTCTGATTTGGGGGGGGGGGGGTCAGCAAAGGTTTAAAGTGGGTTTTGGCTGAAGGGTTTTAAAAGGCAAAGAGCGGGTATTTGTGGACTAAGGAAAGCACTGGTGTCCTCACAGGAAAGGGTGTGAGAGAGTACAAACTCTTCCAGGAATAACGTGCAACCTGAAGAGGCCAGGCCAAGTTCTGGACCAGGTCTCTGGAGGGGTAGACATGGACAGACACCTGGCACTCTCTTTGAGTTCCTGAGGTCCATTTAGAGATTCAGCTCCGTCCCTGATTATTTTTTGAGCAAAAAAGAGAAATGGAAAGTATGAGCATTTAAGAGGTACTTAGAGAGGAAGGACAATGGGAGAAGAGGAGCAATAAGAAACATATGGAATAATGGAAAGAGAAGCCAAGAGAGTAGTGACACAACTGAAGTGAATTAAAACATGTAAAAGGACATGTGAAAGAGAAGCAAGGGCCTTTAAAAATGTGTAAAATAGAGCTACAAACGCTGCAGAGGTGGTAAAGCATCAGAAATTACAAGCAGCGTTTGACCTTGTTGTATAGATCACTGGTTCCCACCAGGGTTAATTCCTGCAGAGGGGTGCCGGCAGAAACTAGACATCAGGTTAGGATGCAGGCATGAAAGAGATGGAGACAGAGGCAGAAAGTAGAGAGGAGAAGAGTAGGCAGTAAGATCAAATTTTCTTTCGTGGGGTACATGTTTACAGGGTATTCACTTGAGTGTTGCCTTGGGGACACTTGATAGGGAAGGGGTCAGGATCCAGAATAAATAGTGTCAATAAGTGATAATGGAAGGCTTCTTGGTTGGAAGCAAAGCAGGGCCTTATACGAAAGACTACAATGAGATATATTACAAAGCTGAGGTAAGAAGAAAAGAAAATGAAATGGAAGACAACAGTTTCAGGTGGCAATTGTGGAATCTAAGTTGAGTCACCAAAGCATTAGGTCAGGGAGGTGGATTGAGTCTAAAAAGTGGGCTGAGGGATCAGAACAGTCACTGTGGAGAGTGGCAGAGGCTGTTCACTGAGGCTGAGGCAAGAGCTGATGAGAAGCCCTTGGTTGCTGAGAAGCTTCCAGAGAGTAGGAGACGAAGTCTTGCTATAGACGTCTCATATAATCAAAAGGTTATTGGGGGCTGTATATGTTTCCTAATAATCAAAAGGCTATTGGGGGACTTCTATGCTTGCTTCATAAAGTCCTTTGAGATAAATCCCTAAGTGGTTAAGACCCTGTTGGCAAGCAATACAATTGTGTATGGACAGATAAAGCACAAAGGATGGGGCTGATCCCCTGGTGTACTCTAGTATAAATGATAAATTAATTCTTGATTTAAAATGAAACGAATTTGGGCATAAACAGATTGTAGTTTCCGAGCTGAGAGATCCAAACTTATTAAGGGAACTGATCAACTTTCTCCCTGAAAAAAATTTAAACGCTGAGGAGATAGGTTTTAAGGAAATAATAAAGTTTTCATTGACCACTAGAAAAGATGGGGAAAAAAATGACAATGACAGTATCTTCAACCTCTCCTGAAGGACCATCTGTGTATACAGAGAAACAACAATAAAGACAGCGAAGGGAGCTATTTGTTTATGTCAAATAAAGAAGTCAGGATCTTAAAAAGGATCTTAACAGAATTACAAACTTAGTGCATGAAGGATTCATAGTAATAACAAAAAATTATGGGCACTGAAACAACCTATCTTCATTTTAGGAAATAGTACCATGACCCATCTTTTTCATAAAATCCATTTATATTGTCCAGCATGTGAGCAAAATTGCAAACTAAGAGATGGGAGATTGGCTAAGTGGTCATAAACAATGGCAATTGGTAACTGACAAGAAATTTAGCAGTGGGCAAGGTGCTAGGCATGCATTTATTCAACATATTTCCTAAGTGGGCTCAAGGAAGAACAGAATCCTAGGTTAAGAGAGGTTGTGGATGCCTGATTTCATGGTGGAGGAGAAGAACATTAAAAGTCACAGGATATACACTCAAAGCAAGGATAGTGAAGGAAAGGATAAATAGCTGGTACAAATTAAATCAAAGAGTTTCTGTACAGCAAAAGAGACACTACAAAACCAAAAAGATATCCCACTAATTGGGAGAAAATTTTGTATACAATACTAATGACAAAGGACTGATCACAAAGATACAAAGAGCTGTTAAACTCAACAAAAATAAAATGAACAACCCCATCAAAAAATGGGCAGGAGAGCTAAAGAGACACTTATCCAAAGAGGAAATGCAAACGGCCGATAGGCATATGAAAAAATGTTCAACATCACTTGTGATAAGGGAACTGCAAATTAAACCACAGTGAGATACCATCTCACCCCAGTGAGAATGGCACCTCTTAAAACAACTAGCAACAACAAATGATAGCGAGGATGTGGTGAAAAAGGAACTCTCCTACACTGCTGGTCAGAATGCAAACTGGTCCAACCACTATGGAAAGCTCTTTGGAGGTTGCTCAAACTGTTAAAATGGAGCTTCCTTATGACTCAGCAATCCCACTCCTAGGTATCTACCCAAAGGACACAAAAACAATGACTCAAAAGGGCACCTGTACCCCATTTTTACTGCTGCTCTATTTACAATAGGGAAGGCGGAATCAACCCAAATGCCCAAAAATTGATGACTGAATTAAAAAGATGTGGTACATATACACAATGGAATATTACTCAGCTATCAAAAAAGATAAACTCATGCCTTTTGCAGCAACATGGGTGTAGCTGGAAGGGATCATGCTTAGTTATATAAGGAAGAAAGATAAAGAAAATACTGGATGGTTTCACTAATGGCAGGAGCATAGGGACCAAGAAAAAAAATAAAAAGGTATTGGAGTAAAGAAAAAATGAAAAACAATGCACAAATATAAACCAGAGACATTTTATGGGGGGTGGAAAAGGGAATAGGAACAAAATTAGGGTGGGTGGGAAGAGTGCACAGGACTATGGTGATGGCAAACAGGTGAATTGGTGATGGGAAGCCCATGACGATTACAACCAAGATGAAAAGATACACAAAATGAAGGATAATGTTAAAAAAAAGTCACAGTATATAAAAATGGTCAGTCACCCAAAATTCAGTTTACTAAAGGCATGATATTGAAAAAATTGAAATCAACCTGAATGCAAGTTAGGGCACATGGAAAACACTATTTAGATGATTCTGAGTTTGAAGAGTGAGTATGTGCTGATTTGATCACACAGAATGATGCCACGTTGTTAGAATTGTGTTGTCTGAAGAAGGAAGATACCAAGTCTGTGGGGGTAGAAGACTGTGTGAATGCTGACTTCATCTGGGGCACCTGATAACTGTATATGTTTGAAAATTAGAGGTTCTTAGACGAGCAATAATAATGATTAAGGAAATGGAAGAACTGATTTATGAGGACAGATTAAAGGAGCTAAATATGAATAGTCTGGTTAAGTGACAACTAGAGGGGGTACATAATAGGAGTCTCTATGGAAAGAGAATAATTATTTAGCCTGATGCAAGGGGGTAGAACTGAGAGTAATGAGATGAAATTAAGAATAGGAAAATTTAAGAAAAAACTCCCTGATGGTGTAATTTATCAGCTAATGGAATAAATTCCCTATGGAAATTCTATATCTAGGGAGTTATACTTAATAATAGAAGTGGACAAAATACATATATATATATATATATATATATATATACACATACATACATAGATATAGATACAGATACAGATAACAATTCAGTACTTGAAAGATGATGGTTACAAACTACACTTTCCTTGTTTACAATATTGTATATTTTTTCTTTCATGGTTTATATATGGTGATTGCTACATAGACTGTTCAAGCAATTAGCTAAATCTAAAAGGAAGTACATCCTTTAGGTGAGAGAAGTTAAAAGAATCACCTCAGTTTTGATATACTCTGCAGCAATAAGCCAAATAATTTTTTATGAATTTGTTTCAGAAGAGATGGTCATATGTATTAATATTTCTAAAAAGCAAAACCAAACATAACAAAACAATCTTCATCAACCATCCCACACAGAGTCTATTCTGATTCTCTGTGCCATGAAACTCATATTTTCATAGACATGTTTAATATAAACAATCTATTGCCATAGTACAAATCAAAAACTTTATTCTAGCTTTCTAAATGTAGCTCTATGGTCAATTACTTCACATCAATACCAAGATCAAATAGGCATAATACTAACAAGCAGTTTGCTTAATAATAGTCACCACACTAATTAACCCATCCAGAACATTCTTAATCAGACGTTATTTGTAATGTACAGTTAAGAGAAGCTTGGCAATAAGCCGTTCTATGCTAAAAAAGAAAATAATACCTTACAGAGAGGGAGAAACTGGCTTTTCTATAGAACTGGACAGAATGTTTGTGCTGTCCTGGCGTTAACTCAATGCAATGACTATGCAAATAGGCACATGTCTGAACACTTCCTTTCTCTCTCCCAGTTCCAACTCTGGTGGAGGTGCTAATGAGAAGAGAAAAGGTCCCGAGGTAAGGAGTGAAAAGAGAAAAGAGTCAGAAGAAATAACAGTGAGCTGCCTTTTAGAGCATATGCCAGGTTTGCCACTTAATAATAATTCCCCAACTTTTAAAAAGAAATGCCGCTGCCCACCTTGCTCATAGAATGTCTTTCTCTATTTCCAAATCTCATAGAAGCGCTATTAGAACCCGATTTTACTTTTAAGAAGTATTCTGATTACTGTAATTATTTCCAATCTGTTATTAGCCATGGGACCCTACCCCCAACTTTTCTTCAATCAATAGCCAATCTGTGAAATGGAATTAAAGCCCCCCCCAAGCCCTCTCTTCCTTTCTCCCCACCTCTGTTCCCCAACATGGTTCCAGAGGCACTGCCACAAAGCCCCAGTACTGTATGTTGGGTAATTCTTAAAGACACAGTTGGAATAAGTACATTCTAGACTTAAACTGGATTGCTTCTTCCACCACCACCCACACTCAAACACACAAGCCCAGAGCTGGGCTGCAGGAATGACCAAACCACTGATTTAGGAAACGATGGAATTTGAGAGTTTGAAGGGGTGCTTGCAGAGATTGATAATAACTCAGGGAATGCTTGAGGCAGCTAAGTTCATTTTTGCTGAATCCTGAGCAGCCAGAGTTTGTTTAGTGGATGAACAGAAGTAGTCAAGAGGAAAGAGGGAATATAAAACAAGTAAGATCCACTTGGGACATTCGTATTCATTTAAGCATTGTTGAAGAGCATGTCATTGTTGTAATGGGTGACATAACAGAGTACATTGCTTATGATTGTCTTTCTGAGAGATTTCAATAAAAAAGTAATTAACATACTTAAGTTCAACCTGTAACTGGGTGGTCCCTAGGAGAAGGGAAGTTCCAGGTTCCCTGCCCCACCCAGAAGGAGGGTGGAACTGAGCAGAGAAAAAGGAGAGAGAAGAAGAGAAGGAAGGCAGATGGAGAAGGAGACCTAAAGAAGCCACATGGAGCAGCAAACATGTGATGAAGAAACCGGGCTTGTTTCCTGACCCTGGACTGGTTAAGGCAGATGTGGGTGAGATACCTGTAGGGAGGTGACTATGGCAGTGTTTATACTGATTTTGATTTTGCTCTTTTCCTCTCAGATTTGTCTGGCCATTTCTGACCCTTTTCCATGGGTCCCGGCCAGAAGGTGCTTTAGTCTGGTGGCAGGCTTTCAGGCCTTGCTTTGGGCCAATCCCTTTTGGGTTGACTTTTGCCCACGAGGGGATGGGTAACTTCAGGTGTTTGATTTAGAAGTTACATTCTTTGTGTTCCATATTGTATATTCACTGTATTAAAGTCACTTTTCATTAAAGCTTTATATGTTTTGTCTTGTTGCGGCGGATGGCAGAACCCACTTAGCGCAGGCAGGTTTTGGGGCCTCAGGGGTGCCTCTCTCTGAATTGAGGTGCCCTTTAACAAACCTACAGTCTCATAAACAAAATACCCACATGACAGAGATTATCAACAGTCTTGTCTCTTGAAACAGATTTGGAAGAAAGCAGGTTAAAAAAAAAATGATGGACAATTAAAGAGAAAAACAGAAGCCATAACTGACCAAAGGTTTTCCAAATTTGAGATAATGAAGAAAGAGGACAGTGTTACAACTAATAAAAGAAACTGACCTGCATGCAGGGGCAGGCAAGAAGACCACAACATGATAGTTCTCAGTCTGCCTCCATAGAGCTCAGTTTTGAGGTTTGAGAGAGCAATAGGGACACTACACTGTATTCTGAGGCTGGAGGCTCACAAGTGTGTTTTGCACAATACTTATTCTGTGGGCACACGTAGGTGTTGCCCTAAAGAAGTTTTTATGAGAAAAAATTTTTGGCAAATGCTGGGTTAAGCAAAGTTAGACATTTCACTGTAGAGCTTGCCCAAAGCACATGTTCATGTGTATTATAAGAAACAAACATGTTCATTCATTCCTTTGTTCATTCAATAAACAGCTGAGCACCTATTATGTGATAAAGATACTGTGCTTATTATTTCTCAAACTTTACTTAGTGGGATAAGAATCCCTCACCCCTCCCCTGCGCCCATGAAGGTACTGAAGAATTAATATTCAATAAAGGACACTTTGAGATACATGACTCAATAACCTAGGAGGAATAGAGCTAGAGTCTGAAACACAAACCCAACATTAGTAGAAAAGTAGAAGTTTTAAAGAAACCAAAAGAACAAGTGACAAGAAAAGACAGAAGATAAGATGGTTCAAAGCAAATAAGTAAAAATTGTCATTCAATTTTATCACAGCCATTTCTGTGGAGTCCTTCATAGAAACTGTAGTACGAATAGAAGAGAAAAGAAATGGGAATCAAAGATAAATAACTTTTCCAAGACCAACTATAAAGATATATCCCTTCAGTTCAGTGATCTAAATTCTTGGATGATTTATAGCAACAACTATTCATTGTTTCCAAACAATGTGTTGGAAATTAATTACAAAATTAACATTTTTAGAATTTAGCCACATAAGCAAATATCAAAGATAATTAAAAAATCATGCTATCCCACATGTGTCCAAGGCATCTCTTATATGGCAAGCAGATTTATATGGACCTATAAAGTATAAAAGTAAGAATCCTGATCCAGCATTTTCAAGTGTACACACAACCCTCTTATACCTCTTGCCATGTTATCTTCACTAAATAAAGGAATCACAAGCAAGGAAATGCATCATAATTAAAACTAGATGTTTGGAGACCACAACATTAAACAAAAAGACAGACTTGTGGTGGTAGTTTGTTACAGGATAGCTGCTATTCTTTACTGGCGATGGCTAAGGGCTAATCTTCATAAAATAGATAGCACGTGTTTATCTAAGGCTTCCAGTAATAAACTCCCAGTAGAACATTACTGGAACAGACTGAGCTCACAGGTGAGTGCATCACAATTCACAGGCAAGTGATACAAATGCTCTGGATAACAGCCACCATTTTGTAATTGTGTAAGGTCATGTCATTGTGATGTTCATTATGTAGAATCTGAACCAAATTTTGGCCCCTATGGAGTAAACTTTCAAAGCCTATATGAGTATTGACCCAGTTGTGATGAATTATCTAAGATTCTTTTATACATTTTATTTTTAATTCAAGTGCAAATATTTTACATCTTCATTAGTGTTTTGACAGTAGAGGGTCTTCCCCCTGAGGTGTGGCCAATGCCACAGCACCATCATGACAAGACCCGCAGTCCTCAATCATAGCCCACTGCACTCTCCTTTTCCCCCTTCCAGATGCTTGACCTACCTATGACCAGCTTTCGCTGTTTGGTTTTAATGACTGTGTTAAGATTCTTACACTCATTTCTCATTACTCAGATCTCCACCCAACTCATCTCCCCCTAAAACTTCAAGGCTCTCCTCACAGCCTACCCTGAATCATGCTCTGCTTTCCGCTGATGGTCTTGATGAAAACTAATCTTAAATCCTCTTCTCACAACATATTTAATCAGCTTCCATTCTCCATGCCTCATACCATCAAAAGGAGCAGTATCTTAATTCATAATTATGGTATAATTTTAGATGGCCCGTAAACTTATGAGAAGCATTCTTTTGTACAGATAGGTAGAGAAAAATCTCTCTAAAGTAACTTCAGGAACTTTACTCACTTAATTTCTCTGACCCTCAGTTTCCTAATCAATAAAATGGGATATTTGTTTTTTGTTGTTGTTGTTGTTGAATTTCCTGAGAGGATTAAAAGAGAGATTATTTGTGTTGGTCATGATGGGTAGATAAAGGAGTAGATAAAGGAGTAAATCTGAGGAAACTCATCCTTCCCTTGCTTGTTCCTGTAACATCCTTATTTACAGTCATTTCTAAGACCATTTTGGGTAAGGTAGCATTTCCTAGTTAGACAGTGAATGAGTCATTGTGTTGAATCAGCCAACAAATACTCATTCAACAAATATTTAAGTTCCTTTTATGTGCAAGAGGTTATGTTTGCATTTACAAAGCTTTTTGTATGTAGTGACATTTCATACTTATTTACTTATTGGTCCGTAGCCCCTGAAATTATAAGTTATTGCCTTTCAACTAAGCTGTTTTTATTGATTCCATCACTAAAATGATCTAATTTTCAATTTATTTTTTTAGAGATTCATTTATTTATGTATGCAAGATACAGGCCAGAGAAGTGGGGGGGTGAGAGGATTCAGCTGAGACAGAGCGGGGAGCAGAACAGGCAGAGGTACTGAAACACAATTTTGAGGGGAGCAGTGGGTGAGACAGGAGAGGTCTGCTGTGCCATGTGAGTCACCGCCCTGGTCAGGGATTGAATTGGTGCTGCAGTGGCTGCAGATAGCTTCTCTGTGCTTTGTGTTAACACCTTTGCACCACCAGAGAGGCCCCTGACTTTTCAATTTAAACTTAGCTACTTGCTCATTTTTTGTTTCATTAATGATTCAGCAGCAAAGTTTCAAAAGCTTCTATGTATTCACCTCAATTTAATGATAGAATATGAAAACAGAAAAGTTGTCAACTGAAGTAATTCTTTCAAGCAACAGGAAGTAGGTGTTTCACTTGTACATAGGCTCATCAACCTGTTTTGTAAGGATTTAGCTTTCTGTAAGTAAATGTTCTTATGCCTCTGGGAACCCCAAGTTTCCTACAGCATTAATAAAACATTGAAGGAAACTCTAAAAACAATGTCTAATCTTGTGTTCTAGCCATGTTTTGTGTGTTTTTTTGTTTTTTTTTTTTTAATTTATTACTTGGAAGTTGAAAGAGGATTCCTTTCTTTTTTCCAAACAAAAATAAGAATTCCCTAGGGCAGTGTTTTCAATTGGAGAGTCTCCTTTAGAGCAAGATATTTTATTCCTGCTAATGACTTAACTGTGCTTCCTCAAAAATCACATGAGAAAGCCCTAACCTGATATGGAGATGTTTGGAGATAGGGTATCTAAAAGCTAACTTTATGTGATCATAAAGACAGGCAAGGCCCTAATCCTAAAGACCATGGCCTTACAAGGAGGAAGAGATCCTTTTTTTTCTCTTTCCTGTCCCTCATGTCCCTATTACCACATTTGTGCATGTTGCCAGAAGGCAGCCATCTGCAGCCAGGCAGAGCAGGAAGACAGCCCTCTTCTGAACAGACTACACTGGCACCATGACCTTGTACTTCTAGTCTCCAGACTGTGAGAAACTACCCAACCTCTGCTATTTTGTTGATAGCCCAAGATGACTAATAAAACTGGATGTGGGTTGAAAAAAAGGGGGAGGGTCAATATCATGATGGCTGAAATTTCCTGAACAGAGTATCAGGGAAAAAATAGAGTAAAAGTTATGGAATCTCTTTGACAGACAATGATACAAGGATAACATTATCAGATTATGAGACATGACTATCAAATCTGATAGAATCTGGGGGCTGAAAAAGAAAAAAAGTTTGTAAATTTTATTCGGAGGCAAAATTACTTTGAGAAATAAGAATAAAAAATAGAGAAAAGAAATTTTTCTTAAAATTTGGTTGTAAATAAAATCACTTAACTCTTTAAGCCTAGGTCTTCTCACTTGGTCACTGAAAAGGATTGCAAGATTTCTCGTGGAAGTACAAAAAAGGAGCAAACATCTAACCTTTACTGACTATATTCATATTATTTTTTAAAGATTTATTTATTTATTCATACAAAGCCAGAGATGCAGAGGATGAGAGAATTCATCAGAGGCAGAGTGGGGAGCAGAACAGGCCGACTGACGAAATACACTGCTGAGGGGAGCAGCGGGCGGGTCAGGAGAGGTCTGCCAGCCATCGGGCGGGTCAGGAGAGGTCTGCCAGCCATGTGGATCTCCTCCAGGGCAGGTGGGGATTGAACTCATGAGGAAGTGGCCTAATCTTCTTAGTGCAGTGCTTTAACCTGCTGCGCCACTAGGGAGGACCTATATTCATTATTTTTATTAACTCTAAGGGGCAGAATTTCATGTGGTTGTCAAGAGGGCTCGACACATACTCTCTGTTCTCATACTCAGGACTGACACTTACTAGCGGACCTGGGAAATGATCTTTTCTTCAGGTAGAAGTAACCTCATGTGTAAAATGGGCCTAATAATGATAGTGCCTACAGAATTATGTTACTCAGGTTGGCTGGCATCTGGAGTTTAGTAATTGCTATTATTTTTTATCATTGACAATAAAGGTGACAATCATCATTGTTATGCTGTCGTTGGTACTACAGAGATACTCAGATTTCTAAAAACTCATCTGTGACTTCACTGGCCCTTTCAGGCTAAGTGTGCTTTATAAACCAGAGACCCATGCCTTTTTTTAAGATGCATTTTTCTTGTTATGCTTACAAGTTATACTCTGGCCATCCATTTAAGACAGGCATTTTAATGTGTTACCTTATTTTCATTTGTATACCAATCAAAGATTTGTATTCATGCCTTAAGGCACATTAATTACAAAAAGGTCCTATAAATCAAACAAATATATTCCTCCCATTCTATTATTTGTTTCGTATGGTACTTTTTCTACCTTTCATTTTTACTTGTCTTTCTTTATGTTCCTTTATTTTTCTAAGAGAAAGGTTCCATCTTTTCCCTTCTTAAAACTGCATAAGCCAGGAAAGTAAAACCAGGAAATTTAAAACATCAGTTTCCAGGTCTCTGAAGCATGAACAGATGGGCATCAAAAATCCAGTCCTTTTTTCTTTTCTTTTTCATTTGCCTACCCACAACCTGAATAAATCAAAATTACCAGCAAACCCAACTTCCAGCACAGTCCTCTTTCTTTTGCTTCCACATTAAATGCCACAGCACTAAGTACTGATTTACTTCAAGTTGTGTTCTTTTGCCATCTAATTGTTAAGCCACAGAAACTGACTTTATTCTAAATTAATATTAAAAGATATATTCAATACTTTTGTTGGTCTTACATCCGAAATAAAACCTTTCAGAATATAAACACATCTACTTCTTTCAGGTTTTCTTTATTTTCCATTATTTCTAAGTTTGGAAAAGCAAGAATAAAAATATAACAGATGGGTAAACTGCGGGCTATTCCTAGAATATAATCAAAGTTTGAAAGTAAACAAAGATTTTTAAAATACTCGGTAAAAAAAAAAGTTGAGAGACTAATAACATTCACGTGAAAGGGTGATTAAAAAAAAAATTGACGTGCCTACTATGTGACCGGCAAATAGACAAGAGCCCTGATAAAAACACAACTGAGTAAGTGCTCTAATCAGAAAGATGTAGGTGCTATGATTATGAGACTCTTGTGATGGAGTGCGGGATGGCTCTAGGAAGAACCCAGGGAAGGCAGAAGGCACCTCTTCAGCTGAGACCTCCATGATGATCAGAAGTTAGCCACTGCTGGGGTGACAGGTGTGCTGCCCTGAGAGCAAAAGCATGGCCTTGGGGCTCAGGGGAGGATGTGATCAAGGGTAAAAAGCAAAGTGTGGTCTGGGTCAGGAGTGAAGGGAAGAGAGTGATGAGACAAAAGATGAAGTCTGAGAAATAAGCAGGGGGAGGTCTTTCTACCTTGAGTAATTTGAGCAGTTTGTAGCCATCTGAAAAAATTGTCAGTCAGTTTGGGTTTGAATAAACACTCAGGTGGTAGCAAGAGTGGACTGGGGAAAACATCAAAGAGAAAGTAGCAATTCTTAACATCCCTATCCCGCTGCTTTTTTTGTTTGTTTTCTGTTTTTGTTTTTACACTTTTTAAAAAAGATTTATTTATTTATGCATATAGAAATGGGGTACAAGCCAGAGGTTCAGGGGCCATGAGAGGATTCACTAGAGACAGAGTGGGTAACAGAGCAGGCTGATCAACAGAGTACACTGCTGAGGTAAGCAGTGGGCGGGTCAGGAGAGGTCTGCCACACCATGTGGGTCACCTCCAGGGCTGGGGATCGAACTCACACTGAAGCAGCTGCAGCTCGCTTGCAGTGCTGTGTCCTAACTCGTTGCACCACCAGGGTGGGCCCTGTTTTTACGTTTTAAAAAGACAGTTTTATTAGGAAAAAGAGAAAGAAAATGAGAAGCATAGTCACAGGCAGGCAGAAAAGCACTCTCTTATTTCTGAATCCCCTATAAGGGACATTTTTAAAAGGCATGGACTCTCAATGTTTAAGAAAAAATTGAGGAAGATGGCAATAGAAAAGAAATGTCTACTGAATTTTAGGAGATAGAAAGAAGATGAGTGAGTGGTGTTTGAACAACAAGGAGACAGAACTTGTCCAGAGAGCACCTAGGTACCTGTGTTTGTGTGATACTAGCCAACAAGCAGTGGCCCCCTGGCCCTAGAGAAACTCCAAAAGGCTCAGGAGGTGAACATACCACATGCCCCCGGTAGTGAAACTGCAAACAGAACTAAACATAGAACTGGTAGTTATTCTATAGAAAGTGAACTCAAACACTTTGGTGGTCTCCTGAGCTAAAGCAGCTAGGCAACTACCTCCTCTCACCCCAGCTCCCACCTCAACAGCAGAAGAGTCTTTCTACATTGGAGGAGCTGAAGCATAGAGACCAGACATGGTTGAAAGTAAAGCTGAAGGAAATTTAGAGGAAACATGGTCATTTTTTTATGATGCTTCTCTAATGCCTTTCCCCTATTTGATTCACAGGTAGTTGAAGATTCTCCATGTGGGAAGGAGATTCAAGGAGTTTTTCTCTGGAAAGTGAGTGAACTGACCTAGTGATACAGCCGTGAGGGTGTACTACACCAAAACAACTGAATCCCTGTTTGCACCTACTAGGAGAAAAGTCATGGTCAGCAGACTAATTATAATCATCTTTCAGGGCTCCTTCTCAAATATGAGTGGCTAACCAGGGACTCAGACATTTAAGGGAAATGTTTAACATGGAATAAACATGACAAAACAAATAAGAAGAAAAAAAGGAACTTGGAAGAAACAGACATTCCAGAGAGTAAAAGAAATCCTTTTAAAAACATCTTATGGTATCCAGTGATAAAATGAGATTGTCCATCCATGGTGGGAAAAAGAGAATGTGATAAGAAAAAAGAGTATTTTTGATTGAAGCTATATACCATAATATAACTGAAAAAAATCAAGAGTGTTAGTTATAGAAGATAAACTCACAAAAAACAGAAAGTCAAATGAAAACAAAAATGAGAAGAAAAATGAGGACAGAAAATTAAGTTAATCTCAGGTTCAGTGAGACTGAAAAGAATTGAAGAAAACGAATACTGAAAAAATCATGGGGGAGAAAATTAAGGAAGAAATATATGAAAATTCTTTGTACCAAAAGCAACGAGTGCCCAGCAAAAGACAGGAAGTCAATAGATAATATCTCAGTATAAGTCTCAAGTACACACACACATATACAAACATCTTCTTTGATTCTAAATTGAATGTAAGTGTAAAGTGTATTCCTTTACCCACATAGTGAATGCCCTATAAAAAGTAACTATTCAATGGAATTCTCATTTAGAACCAAAAAAATCTTATGATTAAAATAATTCAATTATCCCATAACTTGGTTGTATTGAGAATGTACATTTTGTTGGCATAGGTTATTGGGCTGTTGGCAAAGTCATGATGCATATTTTCTATGTATTATGATTATTCCGACAAACCAATATTTTAAATTGTTATACCTAGCACCTGATCAGTAGCACCTGATCAGTCAGCATGCACAAATTTATATATATTTAACGTTTCAATAATGCATGCCAGGCTGACATGGAGTTCTAAGGTTGTCAAAAACCAGATCAGTTTAGAACTGAAGGCTAGCTTGGGAGTACAGTTAGTAAATGGCCAGATGGATTTGCAGTAAATTGCCGGAGGCCATTTAAAACTAATCCCCATGGAGATGTATTCCAACAGAGAATTACAGACACCAATGAGAAACCAAAAGTCTTACAATATTATCTTTGTTAGACCAGAAATAGCATTTCAATTTTATAGAAGTAGAGTAAAAAAATAAAATCTTATTGTTTACTTCCCTGTGGTAAATATATGAGCAAAACTTACTCTATTGCCTTATAGGCTTCTGACCCACAGAAGATGCTCTAGATCTATTTGCTGAATGAATAAATGCCTTGGTAGGAGGAAACAGAAAGGCTTATGCACACACTAATTCCATGCCTTTCTGCTTCTGATTGTTTTGTATCCTGATGTGTGGTTTGGGAGTTTGAGTATGTTTCATTTAGGTGGTTTGCATATATGAAGTAGAAAGAAGTAAGGTTGGTTGAAGGGTAATTATTTCTTGATGGAAGAATATAAAAAGTATAAACAGCTCAGCGATTGCTTAAGCAAACTCAGCTCTTCATTCCTTATCTACAATGCAAATAGTATACAAAATAAGGTTTCATTAAAGAGTGACTGTCACATCAACAGGAAAGAGAATGAAGACCTGCTATGCAGTATTATTAGATATATTGAATTTGTTGTCACCAAGATCAACAAAATACTGCTTCGAAGGACTACACACTGTGACACAGAAATAGCTTGGCAATACAGAACTCTTCTTTGATGTAATAATTTTTTCATTTTATTGTAATGGGGTTGTAACTCTAGAAGAAATGAATTTCAATTGACTGATAGCTTGGGTCACTACTTAAAAAAGTAATATACCAGACAGAAATCATCTGTGATAACTGGCCATCTATTTTGAAAGTAAAAAAAAGTTAGAAACTTCCTATCACAATACAAAATAACTCTACATCCACACGATGTGGAAAGCAACTTTACCAGTCGTCTTGGCATGTCAGCTTGAGGTACTACTGCTGAGGGTAAATGCCTACAAAAGGTAGACGAAAGTGCTAGACAGACTTCCGCAGGACTTGGGACTGACAGAAATATTGGCCCTGTGACTCTTATCCTTCTCTAATATCTTTAATGCAAGGAGGACATTCACAGAAATGAATGTGTCCCATGAAATCCTTTCACGCAGATTTGGGATGTTAGCTAGGAGAAGCAGCCATTTCTTTCCCCAAACTGGATGCTCAAGCTGCTCAAACTCATACTCCTGCCATTTCCTCCTAGAACAGAATGATCTTCCCTAAAATACCCACATAGGTTTTGAGGATAGTCTTGATTTCTAGATCCTAAGATAGGAAGCTGACTGAAGTAGTCCACATGACAGGACCAGGAGAGAGCAGCAAGGGAAGCATTCTTCATTTGTGCCATTTCGAAGGGAAAAGAGACCTGATTTTTTTTTGAATGTGGTCTTAGTGGAGAAGAGTCATGTACCATATTGAACAGACAGCATTGGGTTTGGGGGTGGAGAGCGCCTTCAGCGAACTGAAAAAAGGACAGGATTCAAGATGACATAGAAATTTCATCCATGATGGAGAATGGATGTGTGAGGTGTCTTGAAAGAACACATCCATGCATCACACAAAGAGCTGGCATTTGACTACTGTCTGACAAAGGCATTTGTCACCCAAGAGAGACCCTCAGACAGCACCATATACACAAGTAGACTTCTCTTTGTCTCCAGTCCCCCTTCCCAATCTAGACTCTACTGTAGGAGCCTCAAGGAGAGGGGAAGTCATGAAAGAAGTGTATGCAAGTTGTTTAGAGAGCACATAGGACTCAATGGATAAGAGGGAGGTCAATTTTATTTCCCCTTCTGCCACTGCCTGAAATGCTCTCAGCTCTCTTTTCTTCCTGTTGGTGAAAACTTCAGCAGGTTTCGTGGCTCTCTGGCTTGCGATTTTTTCTGGTACCGTTGTTGTTTCCTCCTCGTGTTATAATGTTGTAATCCAGGGATAGGAATGGGCTTTTTTAAACATGGCATTAAAGGTAAAAACCATGGGAGTAAAAAAAAAAAAAAAAAAAAACAGATTCTTAAAAATTTTAATGTATCAATAGCTTTTTTTTTTTTTTAAGATTTATTTATTTATTCATACAGAACTGGGTCCAGGCCAGAGTTGAGGAGGGTGAGAGGCTTCACTAGAGACAGAGTGGGGAACAGAACAGGCAGATCGATGAAATACACTGTTGAGGGGAGCAGCGGGCGGTCAGGAGAGGTCTGCCACACCATGTGGTCACCTCTGGGGCAGGCGGGAATCGAACTCATGTGGAAGTGGCTTAAACTTCTTAGTTCAGTACTTTAACCCGCTGTGCTACCAGGGAGGGCCCAATGTATCAATAGTTTTATAAATAGAATTTAAAGGCGAGAGACAAAAGGGTATATTTGAAACATATCCAACAGTTGGAGAGTTGATCAGTTAACTGCTAGAAAGCAAAAGGACTCTTGTCAGTTCAATGAGCTTTGCTATTATGTGACTTAGCTGTGAGACTTCAGGTGATGACTTAACATCTCTGGGCTTGTTTCCTCAACTACGAAGGGAGAATAATACCATTACTTACATTAGTAGGTGGTGGGAGGGTTAAATGGTCTAACTTATCTAAAGCACTTAGCACAGATCCCAGCAAAGAGTATTGCTCAAAGAAATTCCAGCTTTATAGCCTCATCACCATCCTCAAATCTCCAAGTGGTATGTTATGGGTAGTAAAAATTAATTTATAGGCATCTTCCCTCTTTTTTTGGGTCTGTATTGTCATAGTTTTCCACAACGAGCATGTGTTACTTTGGTAGGGAAAATACACAAAGTATTTCAATTAAAAAAATAAGAATAAAGGCCTTTGTAAGTGTCTGCCAACTTTACAAAGTAGAAAAAGGCAGCTGTGTGTTTCTCACTTAGGCTATTGCTGATCATCCTGTTTAGTTTGTTATATGTAATGTCCCTCAGAGTTACTGAATAGGCAAAATGGTTTTCTTCCAACATAGGCAAGAACCATCTGGTCATTCATTGATAGAAATAAATAAGCACGAAGTATGCTTCCACTGATCAGGATGTATACACATAAGACATGCAAAAGGCATAAAAACTTTATAAAACATTCTCAGGAATAGAATTAAACATTTGGTATCACAGTTTAATGCCTTGTTGTCATGTCAGCTTTTACTTGTTTACCATGTCACTTCATTTACTCTAATGAAAACTTACTCCTAAGACTCAGTTTCCTTTACCAACATCACCATTCACTCTGGGCACAACTTTATAAAAAATAGGCGAATGGAAAGATACTGATGTCATTGTCAGATGAAGAAAAACCACATGAGAGGCCCTGGCTCTGGTGCTCATTTAGGTTAGATGGAAGGACGAGGGAAGGAGTTCTGGGATGTGTGTGTCACAGTATTTGAAATGGCTGCCCTCCACAAACAAGCCCAATTTACAAGAGAAGAACATATAAGGTAAAAGGGGTTTCAATTTTTAAACTACATTACTAAGTACACATTTGCTTCTAAACTTTAAAGCAGTGCTGAATCGCATTTGGATAGAGTTATAGCATTGCTTTAAACACACACGCTCTCCCAGACACACATACACCATGGAGGTAATCCAGTTACTCCTGCAGCACAGATGTGCACGAGAATGCTCTACGTGATTAAGATAGGGCTTTAAAGTTTGCTAATTAGAAACATCTCTCTTTCTATGTTCAACATTGATACTAGCTCTGAGTTCTGGTTGGTAGAAATTTAAATTAAAATTTGAAATTTAAGCTGCAGGGACACCCAATAGCTTGTTCTTATACTGTAGAAGTGTCTTAGACTGAGGGCCTTCAGTAGCTAAATTCTGTCAACTAGGTCTGATATTATTACTGAGCTTGTCATAAATAGCATTTATCCCTTCTCAGAAGAAGATAGAAAAATCCTAGGTATAATTTTTAAAAATTTATTTGGGTAGAAAGAAATCACTGTCAGTTTAACAAATACCGCACCACTCTCTTCTGATTATTAGCAAGATCCTTTGTACAAAGGCCAGAGGACGTTGAGAAGGTTAAAAATAAAATACTCTTTAGGAGACTGTTCACATAGTGCTTGGTACAGGTCATTGCATTTCAGTTTTGCAGAGGGTGATTGCTGGAGAAAGTAAACCAAGACTACATTAAACATGTGCTTATTTTTAAGTTTCACTTTTATTTTTGCAAGACC
Source organism: Condylura cristata (assembly GCF_000260355.1). Taxonomy (NCBI): domain Eukaryota; kingdom Metazoa; phylum Chordata; class Mammalia; order Eulipotyphla; family Talpidae; genus Condylura; species Condylura cristata. The sequence goes on along the minus strand of NW_004567103.1, from coordinate 66,415,192 downwards.
TAATAAAAATCAAATTCTTAATCTACATGTTGTATGAGAAATGCATGTCTGCTATTGGAGATTTTAAAGCTGTAGACATATGATGATCCCGAAGGTAAAATGAGTCTGCTTCCACTGGCTTCACATCCCCTGACCTAAACCACATGCATAGAGAACCCAAAGTCATGACTGGTCTCCAGCGAGCATAGTGACAAGATTATGCCTCCCTGCAGAACCACCCGACATCACGGGGTGACTAAAAATAATACATCAGTTTAGGTTATGGCTAGTTCCATGGTTTTCTGGCTAACAAATGTGGAAAGCAACCTGGATATATTCTGTGGAAGAAATATATTTGATCACTTCTGTCTGTTAGAATTAAAAAAGCTGTGCATCTTCACGGCAAAGGCACTTATTGGAGAAACATGGACCCTCCAGCTTGTTTTATTTATCTTTTGTTCACAACTGCAGAGAGGTTGGTAACAATGCCAAATAAAGTTTCCTCTCATGGAAGTGTCACATGTGTCCTAAAAATAGGACAAAGAGGGGAGGTAGGATGAGTATGTAAAAATTCACCATTGAGGCCCTCCCTGGTGGCGCAGCGGGTTAAAGCACAGCACTGAGAATCTAAAGCCGCTTCCGCATGAGTTCGATTCCAGCCTGCCCCGGAGGTGACCACATGGTGCGGCAGACCTCTCCTGACCCGCCCGCTGCTCCCTTCAGCAGTGTACTTTGTCGATCTGCCTGTTCTGCTCCCCGCTCTGTCTCTAGTGAAGCCTCTCACTGCCCCTGAGCCTCTGGCCTGTACCCCAGTTCTGTATGCACAAATAAATAAATCTTTAAAAAAAAAATTCACCATTGAAAGGTGCGTGTAGTAAAGTCCCTTTGAAGCAAAATGCTTGGGCCTGAGATCAGGGTCACTGCCTACGTGATAAGATTACTTATAAGTAATGCTGGGCCAATAGCAACTTTGTTGAAGAGTGTTTTTTTTTTTTTAACCCCCATTTATTAAGTGGGAACAATTAAGAGCTGTATTAAGGATTAAGTGAAATAACATAGGATACCTGATGCATAGCAGACACTGCGTCCATAGATCCATTTCACACCAATTTTCCATGCTCAAGAAATAAAACACATTCTTAAGCTAGAAAAGTTGACTGCCAATGTTTTGGTTGTCATTATTGGAGTCTCCTAAAAAGTTCCAGGATTCACTGATGAATTAAAGAATTTTCTTATATTTATTTTTTTTAAGATTTATTTATTTATGCATATAGAACTGGGGTACAGGCCAGAGGTGTGGGGAGTGAGAGGATACAGAGTGGGGAGCAGTGGGTGGGTCAGAAGAGGTCTGTCACACCATGTGGATCACCTCCCTGGCTGGGGAATGAACTTGTGCTGCAGTGGCTTGATAGCTTCATGGTGCTATGCTTTAATAATCTGTTGTGCCACCAGGGAGGGCCCTATATTTATTTTATATCTGAATTCCTCACCTTGAACTGTTGACTCTCAACAGTCTCAGTAGTTGAAAAATTGCTCAAATGTCTGAGCAGCATGGCTAGCAAACTACAACCTACCACCCTTGCTCCCAGTTCTCTTCTTTCAACTATTTCTGATGCAGCTGCACAAGACAGAAGATACTGGAAAAACCTGTCTGAGAAATATATTTCCACCTAGATGTTTGGCGGTGATAGAGGTAAACTGGCCCTTAAAAAACATGGCAGCAAAGTTTGGGTAGATGGGACAGCGAGTTGAATAGGAATGTATCCCACACTTAAAAATCAATTCCCAACTTTTCATCCTTAAGAACTCTTTCTCTTCTCCTATTTCCTCTTAGTCAAAACACTTTCTAGTTATAGTTTGTACTCAGGTACTGAATAGTTTTCAAACAGGTAGGTATATAAGTAACTTCCTACTCTATCACTGTCCATGTTTACTAAAAGCCATTTTGCCATACCTCATAGAATGTACAAGAAAAATGTTGGAAACGATGTCCCTTTTGACATAATTTGGGGTGATTCCTTTCATTTTTCTTAATTGCATTAGGTTACATAAGTAGACTACAAAAACAACTAAATGTTATTGAGGGTAACAGTATGATTTTATTGAGGAATGATCTTTGAAAAAATATTAATACATTCATTAATTTTTCAGAACCACAGTCAAGACAGTGGGTTGAAAAAATTGTCTAGAGTAGACTTTATACTTTGTTCACAGAAATAAATATTAAGGACCTTGCTGCTGGCCTATGGGTTAAGTCTTAGCACTATCACAGCAATGTCTTGATTTTGATTCCTAGCCAGGGAGCTAACCAAGATGTGGCATAGCAGACCTCTCTTATTTCACCCACTGCTCCTTTTAGCAGTGTATTTCAGTAGATCCAACTGTTCTGCTCCCCACTCTGTCTCTTGAATCCTCTCAATGCCCACCATACCTCTGGCCTACACCCCAGTTCTATGCAATATATATATATATAAAATAAGTAAATACTAGCCTTCACAACAATTAAATATACTCATAATGCCCTTTCTAGGGAACTTTTCCACAACTAGCAAAATTTAATGAAACGGTTCCATGTAAGTTAAATCAAAAGAGTAAATAATTTTTAAGACATAAAACATGTGTCACACATTTTCAAGTTATTAATATTAACCTGGGATTCTGAATGGGCTTGAGGGAATCTCTGAACTTTGTGTAATTTAACTATGTGTATATATTTTTATTTGCATTTTTCTAAAGAAAAAAACCCATACTTTTACCTGACTTTTAAAAGTATTTATAACAACCCCACAATGTAGAGATTTATTCATTCCATGAATATATTTATATGACTACTGTTTGTGAACTCTGGCAGCAAGTATGGAAGTACAGGGAAGACATGGTACTTGACTTCTACTTTGTAGAGTTCATTAATAAATTGAATGTAGGTGGTGGGGTAGAATCTTTAATCTTACCACTTTGCTCTCCCAAACCAACCCCACCCCATTTAGTCTTCCCCAGATCTCTCAATCTCTTTAGAGCAAATTCTACTCCATATGGTCTATGTATACAGACTGACATCACTGGAAACACTACCTGATATCCAATTAAACTGAAGTGAATTGTTGATTATCATCATGATGAAAGGTTCAGTTCAAGATCTACCTTCCTTAAGGTACCTTCTCTGAAACTCCTGAGTGCTGGCAGTATATATGTTTTTCTGCTTTCAAATACCTTTATTTGTCTTTTTCACTAAAATGAAAGCTCCAGAAAGTAGAACTCATGGCTTGCAGATATTTTTGTCTACGTCCCTTCCTCGAATGGATCTACTCATAAAACTAATCTCCTTCTTGTTAGAGATGAAAAGACTTAAGTACATCTCACTGACCTAGACTGAAACAAAGGCAGAGGGATGTCTTCTTAGAAGAAAATCTAAGGAAAAAGATGTTGAGAAAGTAGAGGGGGAAATAATGGCAAGAGAGGAGTCAGCAAAAGAATACGTGCCAAGAGAGATGGGAGGGAGAGTGTGCAATTGGAAGTACACCAAAGGTGCTGGGCTCCATGGAGGGTGATTCCAGAGGCATCACAGAGCTCTGAGAGCATTCTCAGCCCTTAGGAGGTAGACACAATGCTGTTACTAATTGCAGTCAGAGGACAACCTCATGGAACTTGTTCATTCCTGTGAACAAAGCTATAGCCAAGCTAAGAGGCACGTTGTCGTCCTACAGCATGAATCTTAATGGGAGAAGAAACTTGCCAAGACTCATAAAATGTACCCACTTTTGTTCATTGAAGTAGGAAAGAACGCTATTGCCAGACAAAGCTGGTGATGCTGTGGATCTTATTGTGGTTGCACATCAAAACTTTTAAAATACCAGGGTGTTGTAAAATAGAACATTGTCCAAGACCCAACCCCAGAGACTCCAATTCAACAGATGTGGGATGGGGCCTGTTCACACCAGAGAATTCTTAAACGTGACCAAAGTTACAAGTGACCCCTGAAAAGAAAATTCAAGGACTTTATGAAAGATTGTTGTGGAAGGGTATGAAGATGTGATGTTTCTTAAATTTTTTCTTGTTTTTTTTTTTTTTTTTAAAGATTTATTTATTTGTGCATACAGAACTGGGGTACAGGCCAGAGGCTCAGGGGCGGTGAGAGGCTTCACCAGAGACAGAGTGGGGAGCAGAACAGGCAGATCGATGAAGTACACTGCTGAGGGGAGCAGCGGGCGGGTCAGGAGAGGTCTGCCACGCCATGTGGTCACCTCCGGGGCAGGCGGGAATCGAACTCATGCGGAAGTGGCTTTAGATTCTCAGTGCAGTGCTTTAACCCCCTGCGCCACCAGGGAGGGCCCTTTTCTTGTTTTTTTAATAGGTAAGGGTATAACATTGCAAAATAAAATATATGGAGTAAACAGGTGGCTATGCAGACAGCATTAAAAGCTGGTTTTATAAGCTTCAAAGAATGGAAGACCACATTAGAAAGAAGCCAGAAAACAATTATCACAATTTGCCAATAACACCAAGAAGGCTTTTTAGAAGGGGTGGGAGAGGGAGAGAAGGAAAGAGAACACAAACAAGCTAAAATCTAAAATCATGGGACTTCAAACAAAGCAGCAAGTGATAAAAATGCCCAGAAAGTTTCAGGAGAAAATTAAAGGGAAATTAACTAGGATAAAAATTTCGAACCTCAGGGGTTGACCTATCAATGAACAAAGTTGGAACAAGAGATTGATTGATTTGACTTGGAATTTCGATGCAAGAAGGTGTCCTCTGAAAGAACATTATCCTTTTCTAATATGCTTAAAGGAGTGGGGATGGGAAACAGTGTAACAATTAAGGGTACAAGCTTTGTAGTATTCAGATACTGGGCTCAAATCTTAGCTTTATCACCTGTTGGTGGGGTAGCCTTGGGAAAACTACTTAATTTCCCTGAGACTCATTTTCTCCATGGGTTAGAGGGAGACAATTATGTCTACATTCATAGAAAATAATTATTAGTTAAAATTTTGGGCATCAAATGAACTCAGTGGTATTAATAACCTAAAGCTGAATATGGCACATAGCAATTGACTGATATATGGAGACCTTTTAATAACAGCACTATTTTTAAGAATAAATGTTGGTCCAAATGGGAATTTTCTCAAGGAAAAAAAGATTTGCTCAAATGAGGGAGCTAAGTATATCAAAAACATCATACTGCCTTATTGATCTGACCTAATGGTGGACCTATTTTGGAAAAAAATCAGACAAAATTTGTTGTGGAAGTACACTCCAGACTAGCAAACCAGGTAGAGGACATGGTGAGGTAACAAAGATTACAAAAGTGGCACAGAAGTAACATCAAGTAGTGGTGGGGGATTTCAACCATGAGGACACCATCTGGAGTCTTGCTTGGCAACAACACAACATTGGATAAATTCTTGACTTACTTTGCTGAGAGTTTACGCTCTAAGAAGGCAGATGAAGCAAGTGTGGAAACTACTCTTCCGGTTTTAAATCAGACAGTCTAAGATGGAGAGGTGAAAAGGGGATGTGGAAATGATCAGGGACTTAAAAGAAAATGGCCACTTAACATCGTGAATCCTTAGCGTTAGAGATAAAACTATGGAGACAGTAGGAATTGAGATATGTTAAAGGAGAAAATCATTTCAAAAACCTGACAATACATAGGTATTTTCCCATAGAGTATGACAATGTGGAAAACACAAAAACCATTCTGGATTATTAATAATGGTGAATTCTGGAGATTTAAAAGGGAGGGAATAATGTCTCAAAGCTGGAGGACCTCAGGGTATACGAATGAAGCCACGTGGCTACTGAACAGGGTTCAGAGGAATGAATCTTTAAATATCGAGAAATCTAACACAACCAAGCAGTTCACTTGTTCTCTGACGAATAGGGAATAACCAGGGTTAAAGGGTGTAAGCAAGCAAATGTCATTTTGAATCTTTCTAAGGTAAAATATATGAGCATTCAGAGCTGTGCCTTTGAATGCAGTGACCACTAAGATGTCTGCCAATAAAAGATTCTAGGACAATTTTTAAAAAATTTCACTGAGTTATAACAGAGTTCTGGACAGACTTGAAGCAAGTCCAGTGTTCAGGTCTTAGTTTAATTGCGACGGGCAGCCAGGTTGGGAGTTTCACACTGTCTACCTCGCCCCCCACGCCCCTCCCTCCATCCCCCCCCCCCCCCTTTGTTCTTTGCCTCCTGCACCAGTCCTGAGTGACACTGCTTGCTCACATTTGTACTGCAGCACCTGGCATTAAGCCTGGCACTGAAACCATTAGCCAACTGTTTTCCATCAGAATTCAGATCCTTGTTTGGAACCTGTATTGCAAGCCTTGTCATTTCTTAGTCAAGGTTACAAGAGCATGAGAGATGGCAGACACTAAATGCCATACTTAACTTTAATTATATATATATATAAAGTTCATATATATATATATATGAACATCTACCCAATTCTCTAAGAAAATTCAATTTGAAAAGTGGGAAAATATCTATAACTTGACATTTGAATATCATTCAAATAACTTGAATTGAATATCATTTAATTCAAGTTGCTGAAGTTCCTCATTCCACCCTACTTAAAGTATTATAGAGTAGATGTTTTATTTTATTTTGATGTTTCAATTAAATTCAGGTTGTTCTGAAATTCCTTTAAATTGCCAGCTGCCTGAACTACTGCTTTGTTTTGTTCTATTTTATTTTGTTTTATGGGGAGGAAGGGTTGGGAATGACCACTTTAGTGATAGCCTCAAACAAATTCCTTTTTCTTGAGGTTTGGTCTCTCAAGCACTCTACCAACATACACAGGCAAGGAAATCTATCTGCTCTGATATATAGCTTATCCTCTAGTCATCTGTGATAATAGTAACCCTCAACAGAAATGATTTTTAAGTTCAAACATAACAAAAATACCCCTGCACTTCTTAAAAGAATATATGAGATAGCTTTCATTTCCTTACTCAACAGATGATAAACTTTAAAAAAGCATTATATTTTTAATCAGTGTTACAATTTAAACTTGTAAAAAGGCCGCAATTATTTTATAATAAGAAACCGTCATCACCAAGCATCGATATGTCAAATGCAAAGAACATAATGGTTATCAATTCACAAGGGAACTTAATTTAAGTTAACACTTGACAGATGTTTAAAACCTTTGAGGCATATATCTGTCAAATTTCAAAGAGGCCAATAATAATGGTGTAAGTAAAAGAAAAGTTTAAACATTTTCTTCATTTCAACTGTTCTGAGAACAATAGTGGTTTATAATCTATTTAGAAATATTTCTGTAAAAATAAAGTGGATCAATTTAGTTTATTTTATTTACTGTGAACATTCAGGTCTTTTCCCATCTATGCAAGAATTTTTTAGTATAGTTTTACTTAAAGGAGTTGCAAAGAAATTACCTATCCCTTCCTTATTGCCCTGCATCTTTTTATTAAACTAATACCAGGATACCAGAGCATGTAATTTCCTGGTTGGTGGAAATCCCTCTAATCAGGATATTTTGAATTGATGTCTCCTTTAACTGTACTCTTTTTGTATTGTATACAATGCAGAGGGCAATGCTATCATAACACTTCAATAGTTAAGTGACTTTATGAGAAAAATAGTTCCAAATGTTTCCTAAAACCTTCCAAAACCGCACCAAAGAACATTATCATCATATTACGTTTCCCCATTGCCTCTATTATTTAAGCTTGCCTCTCTTGAAATGATAGTTGGATGAGAGACTGAGGTTTATGTAATGTATAAATTGTTTCAGAAGGAGAAGCCTTGGCTACATAATTACTATATATAAAGATATGCTGGATAATTTAATGTTTTCAATACCTTTACTTTATTAATTGACAAAAGAGTACACTTAACACTTTTTTATGAAAGAGCTTTTGGGAGAATTTTTTTTTTTGGTCTCTAACATAAGCTATTCAAACAGGTATTGTATAATTCTATTCAATATAGTACTAAAACAAATAAACATGCCATAAATTATTACATATGATGTTAGGCATTAACAATATCTATATTTTGGGAATAGATATGTAACCAATATATACTGTATATCATTTATCCGAGTAACATAATAAAATATTTCAGTGAGTACAGAATCAGAAAGAATCTTAATGGAAGGTTAACACTAGATCTAGCCTATGACGCTCCTTCTGAAGTTGCTCTATTTCAAAGTTTTTGAAAAGATTTTTGTGGGCTTAATACAGGTACTATGTTCAATAAATAGCAATAGCTTCAAGGAGAAATAGTTCAAAAGTCATCAATATAAAATAACACACAAATGGTAATATATACAGAGGCTGGAATATTATTCACTCACAAAAAAGGAATGGAGGGTTGACACATGGCAGAACCTGATGGACTTTGAAACCACTGTTCTAATGGAAAGTAGTGAGATACAAAAAAGATCCCATGTTGTATAATTCCATTTACATGAGTAGATAAGTCCATAGAGACAGAACTTATTTGGTGGTTTTTAAGGTCTGGAGAGAGAAAGAATGCAGAGAAACTGCTTAATGGGCATGGGGGTTTTACTTTGGCATCATGAAAACATTCTGGGAACTAGTTTGCACAGCTATGTAAGAATGAACTAAATGGCACTAAAGTGTCCACTTTTTGAAGTTATTTTTATGTTCTATGAATTTCACCTCGGTCTATCTTCAAAATGGCAAATATTTGCCATCTGCCATAAGGAGTTGTCCTTCAGCCCCTACTGGAAAACAGAGTATATCCACACCCTCTGTGTTATCCTGCAACCAACGTGGCTTGTCTGTAGGTCCAGTGAGAGGTTGTGGCCCTAAATAGAGGGATTCAGTGGTGTCAGCTCTGTGGTGTCACCACATGCATGACAAATGCCAGAAGACACTGAAGGCTGGGAGGTGGGGGTGAGGGAAGCAAAGCAGCGAGAGGAAATAAACAACCTACAGTCTCTCTATTCTGCATTCGACCTTGAAGAATGGTACTCCTGAAATTTTGCATTCAATATTCCACAGACACATGTTTCAGATAACCATCTCACAATATAATATAACATTCATCAATGGGTAAGAAGAACAATTTTCTACTTTACTATCAAACCCTTTTAGACATATGCAATGCATTCAGACAAAAAGAGAAAAGGATTCTAGAATTCCAGCAATATGATAAATGATTATAGAAAGTTTCTTAAAACAATTCAGTGATTCAATTATCATTAAAATTCTGTAACATTACACTTCAATAGCAAAATATTTTAAAAGGAAAATAATTTCACTCCTTTTCAGAAAGAGTATCAATTTTAATTACAAGTACTTGATTCAAATCTCAACTCTGCCACATTCTGTGTGACACTGGTAACCTCTCTGAATCTCAACAATGAATACAAGTAATGCCCACAATTTTTTGAATTAAAATAAAAATGGCAATGATGCCTGACACATGGCAAGAGTTCAAAAATGTTTCCTTTAGCCCCATAAGACTGTATACCTCATAAAGAAAATAACTATACGTAATCATTCATTGTTATGAATGTCTTACAAAATCAAGCAGAATTCTGTGATAGAGATTTCTTCACTGTAAGTCTTATTTTATAGCATTTGATATTTATGCATATGTTGGATATTTGTATGTATATGTATAAATTGGGGAATAGGATGGATGATAGATCATTAATGGTAATGGCTTGAAAACTGTTTTATTGGTGGGTAAATGTTTTATCTGTGGGTAAATGGAGAGGAAAAGTTATTTCCTATTGGTATAGGGACAAAAAGTCATAGCACACATCTCATCACAAGGAGACAGAGATTTGCCACTCATAAGTACATGTAACTTTCACATCTCAATGCCAGTTCTCAAAATGTTTTGCTTGTTCAAGAGCTCAGAAACAAGACTACACTCTGTCTAATGCTTAAAAATATGAGCTAAAGTGTTGCAGTTTCCTTTTAAACAGTCTACTCATTATTGGGTAGTTCATAAAAATAAGAAGCAATGATATCGTGTACTCTACATTGTGTGCAATGAAAACTTCAAACATAGGACCCTCCCTGGTGGGGCAGTGGGTTACGCAAAGCACTAAGAAGCTAAAGCCACTTCAGCATGAGTTCGATCTCCACCCTGGGGGTGACCCACATGGCGCGGCAGACCTCTCCTGACCTGCCCGCTGCTCCCCTCACAGTGTGCTTCGTTGATTTGTCTGTTTTGCTCCCTGCTCTGTCTCTGGTGAATCCTCTTACCTCCCCTGCACCTCTTGCCTGTACCCCAGTTCTGTACAAATAAATACTTAAAAAAACATAATACGAAGAATATTGTTGTGCTCGCTGTGGAACTTACACGGTGGGAGGGAGGGACAAAGGCAACAAAGCAGAGCTCACAGAGATGTGAACATAATTTTTATCTTTTCCTGTGGACTCACCATTCGAACAGTTACAAAAACTGATATGGTACAGAAAATTTAACATGGAATTGAGGGCAACAGAAATTAAATTTAAATGTAATTTAAAATTAAAATTAAGGGAGAGGATGTGGATTTTAAGTTATTTTCTCAAGGAGTATGAATGGGCGCAAGATGGAGTGAGTTTACGTGATAGTAAGCATAACACGAAAAAAAGAGAACCTTTGTTTTTACTTACTTTCTGTCAGGAAAAAAAAATCATTCTTCTTCCAGGCATTTATGTAAATTTGGGCTCTGAGGACCAACAGATATTTTTATTCAACCACAGGATTTGAAAGCCAGTAGGGACTCGAGATTTATGGAGTTTTCCCCCTCATTTTTCAGGAAGGGGGACCAAAAGACTAAAAAGCACCTTTTCCCCAAATGCATTCTGGAAAATACTAATTCCTTGGGATTTTAGTAAGTATTCTAGGGGAAAAAAATTGTGGTTCACTAAAATTTGGAATTACTGAATTAATAAAATTAGATTTACTTACTGCAGGGATTCTCAAAGAGTTAAATATACAAACATGCTTTGTGAATAGGCACAGGGAGGGGAAAGAGGCAACATTGCTGAGGGGGGGTCAGGCAGGTGAAACAGGAAGGGTCTGCTGCACTGTGTGGGTCACCTCCCAGCCCAGGGATTGAACCAATGCTGAACAGCCTCAGCCAGTTTCACAGTGTTGCGCTTTATCCCCCTGTACCACAAGGGAGATCCCCATTTTGTTAATTGAAGTAACACTGGTTTATAAACACTGTATATGATTTAGGGGAATAGGTTCACACCTCCTTAGAAGGCCTGGGTGTTCTTACACTTCTTTCAAGTGTTCCAGTGGGCTAAAGGATGGTATGGAAACTACTTGAAGAAATGCACTGAAGTCACGTCAATACTTCTGAAAAAAATATTGCTTGATTTACTGAGAAACTCGTCTACTTTAAGAAATGTGTGCCACTCTGCATGAGTGATAAAAATAGAGGCTATGTATAATCCATTTTGAATAATGAATTATCCTATAATTAATATATACCCTTTGCTCTTGTAGACTACTATTTCTATTTAAAATTCTACAAAAGATGGCAACAAAAGTTGAATTTTGGAATATTAAAAAAAATATTTTTGAAGTTCAAGGCAGGAAAAGCCCTGTATTGAATTTTAACTTTTAGGCTAGTGTGTGCAACTATTTGTGCATATGAACACAGCAGCAATGGCATCTGTACAACCTCGGAGTGCAATCGATGGTGATGGCTTTTGTTTTCAGGAGACTGTTTTACTTTATTATAATGTGCTTCTGGAGTTAACTTGCACTGGACAGTTTTCCTTTATTTCACTGGACTTATGTCATCTTTCAAAAGAAGAAAAAAAATGTTAAAATGGTTTCCCTCTGTTTGCCCTACTTGCAGGTCTAGGACTCTAAGTTAGTTTTTAAGGCCACTCTTCTCTACTCTGCTGTATACACTGAAAATATCTAGTGAACTATATATGTCACTAAGACCCTAAAAGTTCATGGCCGTGAAGATAAGAGGATCTTGCAGTAAGGTGTCAGAAAATCCAATAACTGGAATGAAAGAAAAGAGACCGAAAGAAAGATTGGGATGAACGAAATAAGAATTTATGAGGAAAGAGGCTTACATAGGTGAAAATCTAGAATTCCACGAGTGGTGGACTGAAAAGGGAAACTTCAAAGAAAGGACTCAGGTATCAGATGATGGAAAAAATCCAAACCCAAATACTGACACACCTGTCAGTAATTCAAAGCTTCTTACTTAACACAGAAGATGCAGGTATGAGTCTCAGTGAAGCAGATTTATTAGCATAGTTTTTATTTTGCTAAAAGAAATATACTGAATTAACTCATCTCTTTAGAAATGTGTTCCAATTACATAGTTATCACTAAAAGCAAATAAGTATTCTTTTAGTTTTCAGAGTTGGTGACATAGTCATCTTTGCCACGTATGTCTTTAAGAAAGATTTACTGTGTCAGATACTGTATTAGGTACTGTCACTGCCCTTGAGATTTTCATAATCTCATATTAAATATACTCAAAATTGCTGACTTTTTGGGTTGCTTATTTAACTCATAATCAGAAAGTAGAATTCAAAAGAAGATAACTGTGATGACCAAGCTGAATAACATCTTAGGTCACAATAAGTAACAGGGCTGATGGCTCCAAAATGATTGATGAAGAAGATTTCATAAAATATTTTAAGAAATAATGTTCTTAAAATAATATTTTAAGAAATAGATGTAGGTTCGAAAGTACACAATTGAGGAGAATATTCATCTGAGCAAACAATTCAATCCCAGAGAAAATTATTCAGTAAATACCTGCCACAGATTACTATGTAACATACATTCCCAGGATGAAGTTGTAAAATGTATAATAACCCTTGCTGTTAGGAAAATGATGTCCTAGTAGAAAATAGCTATAGTTAGCCATGGCAGACTCTAAGCAGGCATCTGCTCTTACTACTAGCAAATCTCATTAGAATTTTGTGTTTGGCACTGCTCTGTAATGTGGTGACAATAGGTGGCCTTTGACTTCCAGGAGCTCACAGTTCAATAAAATAAAAAAAGAGTTTAAAAAAAAAGGACAGTGTTACCTTTTCTTTTAGAGCACTAGAATAATGGTGGGTTCAGAACATGATGGGAACATATGGGAGAAGAACAGGAGCCAGTTTAGAGGAGCTCCTTAGAAGATCTTTGAAATATAAGTGAGAGAAAGCCCTGGGGAAGAAAGGAGGGGCAAGGAAAGAGGGAGGGGAGGAGGGGGAAGAAGAGCAGGACCCCTTTGGGGGGCTTGGTTGAGTAGGGCAGGATTGTATTATCTGTGGGGGGTAGGGTAGAGGGAGGAAATGGGGGGAGGGTCCTGGGAAAGAAGAGAGACTGGAGCCATCACCATGAAGGGCCTGCATGCTGCACGTCTTGTGGTGGTTTGGCATTTATCAAGACCGCAAGAATGCTACTGTTCCCAGAAGAGATGTCTTTTTGGCAGGGATGTTTTTTCTTTTTAAAGATTTATTTATTTATGCATACAGAACTGGGGTACAGGCGAGAGGTATAGGGGAGGTGAGAGGATTCACCAGAGACAGAGTGGGGAACAGAACAGGCCAACTGACAAAGTACACTGCTGAGGGGAGCAGCGGGCAGGCCAGGAGAGGTCTGCCACACCATGTGGGTCACCTCCGGAGTGGGGATCGAACTCATGCTGAAGTGGTTTTAGGTTCTTAGTGCTGTGCTTTAACCAAGTAAGCCACCAGGGAGGGCCCGACAGGGGTGTTTTAATTTAAAGGGGAAACTTTCAATATTGTGCTTGACACTTTAGTTCGGGATAGACAGACCTGCTGGGTGGAGAAAAAGAAAACAAAATGCTCAAATGCATTCAGGCACTAGTGACAGGAGGAGTAGAGGTGGGAGGTTTGTCCAGCCTAAAGGAGGGATTCAGACTGGCTGCAGTGGGATAGGATGGAGGTCACAGGAAGCCTTGGAGCTAGTTTTTCCTTCAGGTGGAAGAGCTTGAATTAAGAGACAGCTTGAGTTAGCATGAATAGGGAACCATAGGAAACATTTACAGGAAAAATAAAGCAAAACAGAAATAAGCAATGAAGACAAAAGCAAAGACAGAAAGAGAAGGTGAAGGTGGTCTTGAAAAAACACCAAGAGTTTACTTTGGTTTTATGTCCTGGATTCATCATCACAGCTCTGAAGACACTACAAACTGAAAAGGTGACTTAAACTTACTGTTTCCTTTTGTTGTGCTTTGCATGGGCTGCAATTTGTAGAAAAACTCACCTGTCCACTGAAAGGCATAGTCAAACTACCAAAGGAATTTCTAAAGGCCCCTAAAATAGCTAATTGGGTGAAAAACTCTCAGGCACAGTCAGAACAACCTAAGCCCTTCTGCATCAATCTAAGGAAAGCATCTGTCCCCCAACCCTCCAGCCTTTACTCCTTAATAGGAAATATGAGCACATGAAGATGTGTGAAGAAGACAGTGGGGAAATTTCATTAGCAGAAATTAGAACATAAAAACAGGACTTTTATAAAAGTGGCCTCTCCTGATGGCCCATCCAAGTTCTTATACCAGCCTCTTCACGGTCACTTTCTACCTACCTGCCCAATAGTTCTGAATCGTCTCTGTAATCAGTGAACAGAGAAGCAATTCACTTGAGAGAGGTAACTACAAATGAATGGTTCCTGCCTTGATTTTCATAGGTGGTATAAAGTCACATTTATATAGTGGTATTTAGAATTAGGCTGCTTTAGTAAAAAGGACAAATGGCTGTGAAAACCTTTCAGGGTGCCCTACCTTTCAAACCTGTGAATTGAGCCCTGGCATCATATCAGTTTTGTTAGAGCAGTGGTATTTGCTAAATTATAGCAGGAGACAGGGTTCTTTCTAGTTTTTCATTTTGGCGACTTAGATCAAAAGAAAGGTGTACACTTTATTTTTAATCCCATTACGCCACATGAGCCCAGACAGAACATCAAAGACAAGGTATGCAGGTTTAACCATTAGTACCAACACAATCCAAAGTTGAAAATCTTTTCCAGATAGCTACCTCACTTTGAAATAGACCACATTTGTGTTATCCAGAGTCACAATTACTCTCTACTGTATTTTAATTTTCAGTGTGCTTAGAAAGAAAAAGAGAGAAAAAAAAAAAAAAAACCCAAGCTATGTGATTTTGCCCTACAGAATGCAAGAATAAGTTGGAGGGCAATCTAATATTATTAGAATAAAATGCACTTCACATATATATATATATATATTTTTTTTTTTTCAGTTGGCTCAGCTGTCCATCTCAATTTCACAAAAGGAGGAAAAGTGAATCAAATGCAGTTGCAAATCGTATTTGAGGAGGTCAGTGCTTCTCCACATCTGAAGTCTATTGAAAGCTCCTGAGTAGAAACTTGGGGAACAAATCCTTTCTGTTCAAAAGATGTGTCAGTGAAGAAATTCTCAAAAACAGCACACAATTCATCAGAAATCCTGTATTTTTTTCCCCCAAACCAGATAATGAAAGAAAGTTGCAGTTTTGAATGCTTTCCAAGGGGGGGCTAAATATAAGTATGGAAAATAAAGCAGATTTTGCATCAGAAAATATATCCTACGCAGTGGAAAGATAAAAAAAAATAATAATGAGATAGCCAGGGCCATCAATAATCAGATAGTATAATGGCAAAGTCACTGGTATGTGTGTATTGTTCTGACTTTAACTGTCCACAATTCTTAGCTGTACTAAAATTGATTTTGTGGAAATATGTGAAGGGTGACTTGAGAATTCCCAACAACTTCTTATCATTGCCGCATCAACAAAAACAAGTAAGTTTCTAACAGTTGCAGTGGTATTACAGGTCTCTGGGGATACAGAGAGGTAGGAAAGTCATGTATGAGACAGCAATCTTTGCTCTCATGATCCTTCAAAGAGAGAAACTGTGTGTATACCTAAACACTGAACTCACAGAACAATCTCTGCTAGTGGCATAAGTCTTATATGTTAGAGAAATTTTGCAAAGAAAGCTCTTGTTCAGTATTAGGGGGGAAAATGTAAGCTATCTTGTAACAAAAGGAGAAGCTGAATTTGGGCTGTGGTTTCAGAGAAGAATGGAAGAGTGAAGAGGGCACTTCAGGAAAAACAGAACTCAAACTGAAGCTTACAACCACAATTGAGAGACAAATTACCCTCATTAAATCTTCCCAGCACATGTCTTTTATTTTACCTATGAGGAAACTGAGACTCAGGAGAGATTAAAAACTTAAGATCATGTTTCTACTAAATGGTAGGTCCAAGATTTGAATCCAGTTCTTGTCCTGAAAATTCCTGACCTTTCCATAATACCACTGTGCATCAAATAGAAGGTAGAACATAATAGCAAAGTGCAAATGTAGAAAAAAAAAATGTGGATGGTATAATTGGAGAAGCACAAATGTATTTACTGAAGTTCATAGAGGGAAGAGAGATGAAACAAGCAGATAGAAGGCTAAAGAATGTTGCCTTGATTTGGAAGTAGTAGTAACTAAGTTTTAATATAATGGGGTTACAGTGAATGATGTTTTAGGAAGGTTAATTTATCCAAGGTGCATAGAGCATTTTAAGCATGGAGCAAAAGAAAAGTCGCTAAGGCTAGAAGCAGAGCAAACTTTAACAAAAGATACTATTTGTGGTTTATGATATTAGTTCCAGTAAGAATTGAAGAGAAGGTCAAATACAAGACACACTAACCAGTTATGATAAATGCTCAATGTTGATTTTATAATTTTGAAATAACCAAATTTGATGCTGCTATGAATTAGGTGTTTAAACTCACATGAATTGTGAATGATTACTCTCTTCTGAAGACAAAAAAGAAGGACTATCCTCCAGTGTTCCAGATGGAGAATCATAGCCAGTCTCTGGGACCAGACTCTCTGTGTACTTTAACCACAGGTAACTTACAAACACAATCAAGTCAAAACATTTAAAACCCAGAGCCAAATTTTATATTGGTAAACGAGAACGCTAACATTATCAGACCAAAAGGCCATGTTGTAATTTTATCATTAGGTATCAGTATCCTGTTTGCAGAGAATGAAATAGTAGCTAAGGAATAGTAAATTGTTAATGAAGATTTGTTTTGTTTTTCATTAATGTTTTCATTTGAAGAACAGATATGACCCACTGTTGTCTATCTATTTCTATTCTTGCAGCAGAATTACATTAAATGAAACTTTTCTAATTATGTATGCCAAGATCATATGATATGGTATAACATACTTTAAGAAGAAAAAGATTTCAATGACTCCTCAACTTTAAGGTAAGTGAGCTCAATTCTTTCAACAATCTGACAAAATCATATCATATACTGGGTTGTCAGAGAAGTCAGATGTTTTTTTTTCTATGCAAAAATGCATCATGACTTTTCAGAAAACCCAACAAAAAGGCAAGCAGAAAGGCAAATAAAAAAGCTTTTCTTAAAAGACTCTCTAACTCCCATTGAATATCGCTGGAAAATAGTAAAACCTAGGATCGTCCGTGATACTACAACAGTGAGTGACAGAAAGCACATTTTGTATCCTTATTTTCTTTTGAGGAAATTAATATTCTGTTTAATAAACATTCTGGTGTGTACATACACTATTTGTTGTGTATTCTGTCTTGTCTGCGTGTGTATGTCTGAGTAGGTTTAATTACCTGAGTAGGTAACCCATCACAGAATTATAAATCTAAAGTGCAGGTTATTTGGAAAAAGGATGCCCAAAGAGCAGGACCGTTACACGGGACTTGTAAGGAGAGCTCCCTCCTGGAAGCTCGCCCAAATGTCAGTTAGGAAGTGCTGGCAAACGCAATACCACATAAACTGTAGAAAAGTTTTCTTTTTTATGCCACCCATAACATTGATATCTAAGTTGAGCTCTCCTGTCTGAAGTCCATGATCAAATCATCATGCAAGGAGTTTAGAATCTTACAGTTTGTCAAATTTGGGATACACTTGACATGATTTGAAGGCTTTCACTGTGCCAGTTGGGTTCTATTCCACATTCAACAAATATTACTGTCAAGTATGTATATATTTAATAATATTTTATGGCTTCCTGCAAGATTGCAGCTTGATTTTTATTGGTCAAATATTTGATATGCATTTTATTTGAAAGATTAAGGTAATTATGAAGAAAGGAAAATGTTAAAATAAAAAAGCAAACCCACACTTTATAGTGTATTGGAGCATCTGGTGTCCTCCTGCTTGTGTATATTAATGTAGCTAATTGAAGGCTACAGTGGTTTCCTGTCACCCTATATAGCAAGAAGTGTTAGTTACCCATTTGTGAAGGCACTCACCTATTTGCTCCAAAATAGCCTCTTGGTAGAGAAACAATGAGGCATTTAATCAGTCCACCAAAGCACAGTATGAGAAAAATTAACTACTCAACAAAAAATTACAATTCTTTGAAAACTTGGAAAAAGAGGAATAAATTAATTAATTAACTAAATTTCACCACCCTTGGGACACTTTAATTTTAATGACAAGGCAAATCAGGATTCCTTTTGCATAGTCACTAGAACAAATATATATATACATATGTATATATGTACATATATATATATTTTCAGAGACAAAACAAAGCAGTTAGATCATTTTATCAGCCTTTGTAAATTAACAGCAACATTTGCAAGTGGATATTTGCTGCTATTTAATAACAGTTTATGGCAGCAAACTTCTAGAGCTTTTTTTTTAATTATTTTTTAAAATTTTGTTTATGCAAAAACAAACTGGGGCATAGGCCAGAGATGCAGGGGTGGGGTGTGAGAGGATTCAGTAAAGACAGAGTGGGGAGAAAAACAGGAAGATTTACTGAAACACAGGTCTGTTGCGCCTTGTGGGTCAGCTCCCTGGCCAGGGATCGAACTCAGGTTGCAGAGATGATAGCACTGAGTCTTCACCTCTAGGCCACAAGGGGGGCCCTCTAAAGCTGCTTCTTTATTATTATTGTTATTGCTAGAGATCATTATAAGGAAATTGATATTGTTTTTCACTTTGAAAAAATATTTTATACTCTTGGAAGCTCACTGGATATGCCATCAAGAAATGGAACAGTAGTCATTTTCAATTACTTACCAGTGAACAGCAATCATTGACTTGTAGAAAGTTACCCTTTATTATGAAAAGAAATAATAAATAGCCTATGTTACTGGATTAATTCACAGGAAGTCCAGTGAGTTCTGAAGATTGAAATTGGCCAATGTTTTGAAGAGTGAAATAACAGTGAAATAGAATAGATAAGAGAAGGTTACTTCTCAAACTGGTTTCTTCAAATCTATTTGCACACAGGGATGTCAGAAAATACTCAATACGAGCGCATATCTCACCAGGTTAGTTGCTGGAAAGAAATAAAACAAAGACCTTGGGAGTCAACAAACTAGAGCTAGATGTACATTCCTCAAACAACTGGGGAGTAAAGCAATACATTATTAGCCAAGTGATGCCTCCAGTGATTAACATACATGGACTTTACAATTTCAGTGAAGGGAAGTAACAATGTAGAATAGAGTAGCTCAAGACGATTGCATGACAAATGTAGAAAATGTCCTCCTCTTTTCTTTTAAATGTGGACTCACATAAAAGTGTTAGTTGAGTTTTTATGATATGTCAAAGCAGGAAGAGTCCTCTGGTATCTACAAGCTAACTAAAAGCTATGTGGCGGTTCAATAAATCAATGATCACAAAGATATATTAAAATACTGTTATTACATTTTTACAAAAGAAAAAAATGTAGTTTTAAAGTATATGCTTCTTTAGAATTCAATAACCAAATTAGTAGAAAGTGTCAGGATTTTCTCTTCTCTTGCCCCTGCCCCGGACTCCCTGGTGTTTTCCCTAACTCTCGCTTTCTCATTCTCTCTCTCTCTCTCTCTCTCACACACAGAGGTCCTATCAGCAACATACATTTTCACATAGGAACATCTACTTTATAACTCGCAATTAAAGTGATGGGATAGCTAAATCTTTAGAAAGAAAGCAAAGAGACAGTTTGCCTACTGGTGTTAGCATTTGCTGTAGCTATTCCTGGCACTGGGCAACACATGTTTTTAATAAACTTGTAAAAACAGTGTAGATCTAGCTGTAAATATGTTTTGCTTGATAATGTAGGCTGAATATAATGATTAGATTGACAGTTGTTGGTTCCCCCCCCCTAAAAGAAAATCATAGTAAAATACAAAGACAAATAGTTTGAATGATGAGGCCCAAGACAGTATCATGATACCAACACTATGTTGATAATTATTGTTTATGACAACATTCAATTTACAGTAAAAACATGCTGCTGTTTTCCTTGTTCACAGCATTACACGTTTTGTTTAGTCTCCTCGAAATATCTAGCTCCATGTGAAGTAGCCTATATCTATAATTAGAACTAGGCCACACAATCAGATGCCTGTCAATATTGTAGCAAGCAGCTAAACAACAGCTAAAAAATTGAAGATACTGACATATGACTTGGAAAAATTAGTCTTTAAAGAAATATATTCATTTCAATTTTTATAATTGCAATAAAATGCAACTGCCACAAAATGTATAATTAGTGAAATATATACATAAATAAATAAAATATAAGGTATTATATTCTAAAAAGATATTAACATCTACAAATGAGTGAACTCCAAATTTGACATAATATCACTTAAAAACTTCCCAAAGACATTCATCAGAAGCTTTCTGAGATTGTAAGCTTCATTTGTTAGGACTAAAAGCCATAATCTAAAGGTTGCTTATTAAAAGTCTTCTTTAATAGCTAAGGAATTATTGTGGTGTTCCGTTTAGAATAGAATCATATAATGTTAATGTATTAACACTGTTTCATGGTAAATTATCAGAGACCAATATTTCTTAGATTTGGGATATCTAATCCAACAATTATATTTATTGTATCATGCAAAATATGTTGTCCATATACCTGGGCACAATTCATAATCTATTTAATAAAGACACGGTAGACACATAATACATATAATAGATCCTTTGTAAGGCTTGGGAGTGAAAGAAGTAACAATTTATGAAACAAAATTCTATAGCTCATAATATAACATTTATGTCATAGATCTCTATCTCTTACTACCAAATAATATCTAGATTTGGAATTAAATGCTAATCAGAATTAAATTAGATAAAAAATTATTGTTTATTAAAATTAATAAACAATTGATTTTACTGTCATACTATTGATTCCTTCCTGACAAGACAGAAAAGCTAAAAGACCTTTCAAAACTAACTAAAAGTAGAGAACAAAGTAAACTGTTACAACATGGATGACTACCATGCCACTTCAAATTTCAGACTATCAAGAGAAATATGATATGAATTTTCCCAAAGGGAAACAATAAAAACAATGAGGTTATAAAGAGAAGAATTTTCTAATAATCAGAGTTGTCCAAGATCAAATCAGCCATGTTAATAGGTAGTGAGTTCTCTACTATTGGATGAAGCAAATATCGGCTAGGAATCTACTTAGTGGGGATAGTTTAGAGAATACTAAAATAGTTGAGATGTCATGCCTTTATGACTCACAGATGAAATATTAGTAATACTGATAGTAAGGGTGAGGGTGACAGTTTTCTAAAGTCTACAACTTGAAGTTGGAGATAAAAAGGACAAAGTATACACATCATTCTGAAGTTTTGTGGGTTTTGCCCCCTCATTTAATATATCACAGACCTCTTTCTGATCAGTAAATATGGACCCACTCGATTCTTTTTAACAACTGCTTAATATTCTACTAGGTATACATACCTTAATCTATACCATATACCTAAAAGATATTTAGGTTGTTTCTAAAGTATTAACTCAGCAGTTCTTTTCCCAAGACTATCTACCTATACCTATGTAGGCATCTCTTTTAACAGACCTTTGCCTTTCAAAAGCAGTAACAATAGCATCTCTTTGTCCTTTTGTATCTACATGGCTAACTCTTTTTCCTTTTTCCTTTTCTTAATAAACCTACCCTTCTAAAGTGCAAACAAACAAAATAAAATATTACCTCAAAAGTGCTGGGCCCTCTCTGGTGGTATAAAGAGTTAAAGCACAGCACTAGAAGCTAAAGCCACTTCCGCATGAGTTCGATTCCCGCCTGCCCCAGAGGTGATCCACATGGCGGCAGACCTCTCCTGACCCGCCCGCTGCTCCCCTCAGCAGTGTACTTTGTCCATCTGCCTGTTCTGCTCCCTACTCTGTCTCTGGTGAATCCTCTCACCGCCCTTGCACCTTTGGCTTGTACCCCAGTTC
Organism: Condylura cristata; assembly: GCF_000260355.1. NCBI lineage: Eukaryota > Metazoa > Chordata > Mammalia > Eulipotyphla > Talpidae > Condylura > Condylura cristata. The sequence continues at coordinate 66,393,046 of NW_004567103.1, read as the reverse complement.
TGTACTCATAAATAAATAAATCTTAAAAAAAAAAAGTGCTGATCAGATGATTATCATGCTAGTACATTTGGGCTGATGTGATGCTATGTTTCTTTGTGAAAGATAACCATCACTGGGATTACTAAATCATAGAATATGTACATTACATGTTTTGATAGAAACGGCCCAGTTGTCTCATTGTTGCATTGATATCCTAAAAACTGAGTATGAAATCATCCATTTACTCAATCTTATAGTTAAATACATTTTCCTGATCATTACCATGTTCATTGTATTATGTTAGGATCTTGAAAGTTGTCAAAAAGAACATGCTCTTCCTCTCCATAATCTGATTGGTGAGACAAATTATGTATGTGTGTATGTATGTGTGTATGTATATGCACACATAAAATAGAGCTAATGATATACAGCAGAATAAAAAAGTAGTTGAGACAGAAAATGCTACCACAGAGAGGAGAGATCACTGTGAGAATTTTGGAGAGCAGGAAGGGTTTGACTAAAGCTGTGAAGAATGGGCAGTATGCTGAAGGGTAAAGAAAAGTCTAGAATTGGGGAGCAGTTACAAATGCCAGTGCAAGGTCAGTTTGTATAAGGCAGAGATTTAAGTTGGTGACACAGGTTTGCATTTCATTCTCTTACACAACTTTATCTTTCTTCATATTAGTTATGACTACTCAAAATTGTTTTATTATGCATTATTTAGGCACACGGTAAAGTGTTTATTTTCTCTGTCTTCATTGCTCCAAAGAGATGCAGCTACTTGTCAGTTCTGGCAGTTGACCCTCCCTAGCACATAGTAGGACCTCTGTAAAATGATTGATGAAGAAATGAATGTCATACTGAGAGTTTAAGAGGATTTAGAATATCAGGTTAAAAAAATCTGGATTTACAGAACCAACATGTAGATAAAACTAGGAGTGTAAGGTGATAAGACACAATGATGTTTATGTGAGTTTAATCTGATTTCTTATGCAAGGTGAACTGGCTTAGTGGACAACTGTAAGTCAGCAAGGAGATTACTGCAATATTACAGACATTAGGAAACAAAACTGAGAAATGGTGAGATGATTATAGTGAAAGGAAGAGAAGATACTTGGTGACTTACTAACAATAACTACCATTTAAGTGAATGCTTAATTCGGGCTTGCTTTATGTTTAGTGCATAATACATTCAGTATTATCCCAGTTTGTTTGTTTTAAAGGAAGCTAAGAAACAGGCCCTCCCTGGTGGCACAGCGGGTTAAAGCACTGCACTGAGAAGCTAAAGCCACTTCCGCATGAGTTCGATTCCCGCTTGCCCCGGAGGTGACCACATGGCGTGGCAGACCTCTCCTGACCCGCCCGCTGCTCCCCTCAGCAGTGTACTTCATCAATCTGCCTGTTCTGCTCCCCGCTCTGTCTCTGGTGAAGCCTCTCACTGCCCCTGAGCCTCTGGCCTGTACCCCAGTTCTGTATGTACAAATAAATAAATCTTTAAAAAAAAAAAAAAAGGAAACTAAGAAACAGAAAGATTAGGTAACTTACTCAAAGTCACACAACCAGTAAGTCCCCCAGAACAGGAATCATTCCTTATGGTCATGATATACTTTTTACCTTAAAGGGACTAATGGCGCCTTCTGGGTGTCAAGAGGAGATCCTGATCACTCATGATACTGCATACACATGTTTAGCCAAAACTCTGATACTCCCAAGGAAAAGAGAACGAGCTAGTATATGCTAGGTCAGTGTTCTCATCACCAATTGATGGGTTGGTTATGAAGTCAATTTAGTAGGGCATGATCAGCAGTTTAAAAATAAATGAAATAGGTAACATAAAGAGGAAAAGAAAACAGTAAAATGAATTATGAATAGGATTGTTTCACCAAACTTGTGTTTTAGATGTCTATGCATGTGTATACTGTTTTGCTTAAAGTTTAATAACAGCTTCCTGCATATGCCTGAGACATATGAGACAGTTTAAGTGTCTTCCACGTCATCATAACAACTTTTATGTTTCCAGGTTCATATTCAGAGTGAAGAATATGAGACTCAGAGTGGCAGGACTAGGATTTGAAATTGGAACTTCTATTGCCAACTTCCAGCACTTTTTTTAGCATAGCAGCTCTCCATTAGTGAAATGGGAAAACAACTCAACAGAGTTGCTTCTTTGGGACTATGTTTATATAAGGCCATACTGAGAGTCCACAAATTTAAGACTGTTTCCATTTCAATCAATAACTGGAAGGAAAAATCTGTTTCAAGGAAGAGCCATCCTTCAGCCATTAAACCAAAAACATGATGCTAAAATAAAATCTCCCAGCCCAGATCTCAATGGAATGGGAAAAGGAGCCATATCCTGAAGCCTCAGCACAGAGAAGATCCTTTGCTTACATTCTAACAGATCTATTTGTGAAAATGAAACTATAATGAGAACTCTGTTTTTTCAATGACTTCTACAGCACCCCAAAATGTCAGAACAGGCATATACCTCAGAGATCTTTTAGTCCACTCTCACATTCCAGAAGGGGTAACAGAAGCCCAGAAAGGTTAAGTAGGTGAGTCTAAAGTCACACAGCTATTAAGTGACAGAGCCCCTGAGGACAAATCTTGTTAACACTCATGTTTTTAGATAAATCACAGCTTATTCAAGAAATATTAAATTTGTGTGGATTTATGATGAAAAAGAAGTCGGCTGTAAGGGTTTTGCCTTGTTATTTAAAGGCTGATAATCCCTGAAGGTCTGGTCTCACATGGAACATGGGTCTGACACAGCCTTTGGACTGCACCTATCCCTGACCCTGTCCACAGACACTGAACTGAGTTCAGCTGTTCTGGGACCTGTATCCTAGTCCCTGGCTGAGTGTGCCCCCCACCCAGATGTAGGATGGCAGCCTTACCCCATGTTAGTAATGATATTCATTTCCCCTTCCTTGTTAGGCTTCCTTTGAAGCTGGATTCTTTCATTAGCTCATAATGCTGACAAGTGCCGTATTCAATGATCAAACAGATTGAAAATAATACGAAGTTTTAAAATATTGTTTTATAATAAATATGTCTCTGGAGGCTATTGTTTAGTAAGACTTTATAACCCAAACTTGGACCCTAAAATCTTAAAACTACATCCAACTTATGTTTGATATTCTGTAACTAAGAAACAATTTTTGCAAAGGAAGAAGATAAAAACTGAACTTAGGCTAGCAGAGCAGATGCCAAGTTTCAGTCCCTTGAGCTGTGAAAGCCCTCCAATCAGTCTGTAAATAAGTAAAGGAGGACTGAAACACTGCTAAATATTTATTGTTGCTAAGTTTCATCACTGCTAATATACAGGTAATGGATGACTTTTTGTCCTTTGAAGTCAAACACCACTTCTTAAGTGGTGACAAGAATTCACCTCCCTGCAACGGACACACAAACACAGGCACATGTGCATGCATTCTCTCACACACAGACAGAAGCCCCTGAGAAGTTATCTTCTGAAACTGATGACTCAAATGGAATTTTTCTTAGAAAGGAATTAAAAGAGGAAAAAGGAAAAGATCATTAGCTTTAGCTTTCATTTTTCATCCGTGCTGGGTATTTTACTCAGCAAAATGCAGTTTTTGAGACCCTTTTGTTCTTATCTGAGGATTGTGAGGAAGTCAAGGCAACTGCGTGGAGCCAAGCAGGAAACACAGTGAGGCAGAAAGACTGGCGTCTCCAGTGGAGCCACTCACAAGGACGTGGCCAGCACTGAGGGAATGGACCCATGTGCAAGGACAGCTGAATGGATAGGCCGGTGGGAGGAGTCAACTGCCCTACTGTCCCTTCCCTTTTCCCATAGAATTGACCAAGAAGGTCCCGCAAGTTTACAGTTACCCCAGATTGTGAGGCCATGATTCCTGGATCACCACAGACTTCAAATCTCAGCCCTATCAAATACAAATGAAGTTCAGGAGATAGCAAAATGGAAAGAGGCATACATGGAATGGTTGGAATTGAACTCAGTGCCAGACCTTCTAGGATTAACTCCTGGTTCTACCACTTACTAGTTTTGTGACTGCAAGGAAGTTAACTCATCTCTCTGTGCCTCAATTTACCATTTGCTTTAAAGAGTTGTTTTGAAGATTAAACTAGTTAATACTAAAACAAATTAGTCAATAACTTAGAACAACTCTTGACAGTATTACTACACTGAAGTCTACTTTACACTTATGACGTCACTTTACTTGTGACGTCACATTTGATGGGAGCAACCTAGACCAAACATCACTTGATGCTGGAACACTGCCAAACTTCTGATTTTTCAGTAAAATGTCAGACATGTGGACTTCTATGTGAAATTTTAAGGCTTTCAAATGTTGGGAACTAGTTCATGTATGGTTTATTTTAAGATTTAATTTATTTATGCATACAGAACTGGAGTACAAGCCAGAAGTGCAGAGGAGTTGAGAGCATTCACCAGAGACAGAGCAGGGAGCAAAACAGGCCAACTGACACAGTACACTGCAGAGGGAAGCAGCGGGTGAGTCAGGAGATGTCTGCCCCGTCATGTGTATCACTTCCAGGGCAGGTGGAAATCGAACTTATTCTGAAGTGGCTTTAGTGGTGTGCTTTTTAAACTGCTGTGCCACCAGGGAGGACCATGTGTGGTATATTTTTAAATGACTGTGTGGTTTTGGATATGCCAGATGATGATGGTGGCCGTCAAGGCTTCAACATAACTTCAGGATCACTGACACTCAGTTCTTTACCACAGCACTTCTCACTACCTTATATGCATTTTACTTGTTTGCTTTGCTCCTTCCAACAATATACAAGAATGGAATTTTTATCCCTGGGGATAAACAATGCTGATCTCTTTGTTGTTATCTATACCCCAGAAGAGTGCCTGGTATAGAATAAGTGCTGGATAGGCATTGAGTATAAAATGGGTCATATCTTAATCCTCACCCTTTACCTCTGGGATGGGCTCAGCTATTTGTATTTTTCATTTTCGGAGACTGGATTACAAAAGGATGAGAAGAGTAAAGTCTGTAAGTTCCAGCATTACTGTGAGGTACAGTATTTTTTGGAAGGAGCCCAAGTTTGAGACTCTCTGAAAAAGAAGGTAATGAAATATCAGTGAGGTAGTGGTGCTGAAGAGATTTTTCAGAAAACTTAACAAAAACCTTTACAAGTATCTTTCAATGAAACATTCTCCAATGGCAAAACAATTTCTCAAAAATTTTTGACAAGGTGAATTTCTGTGTGTTAAGGTGGTTTAACTTCCATCTGGAGAGCCATCCAAAATTACACCTTCGTGGAATACTGGAAACAAAGGCAATTAGAGTCGATTTCTAATAATGGTCTTAAAGTAGCCATATTGCCTACAAATTATTTTTAAATACCAAGGTGAGTGTGACATTGAATTTCCTTATTTGACCAGAAAATATAAAACATGTGTGTGTGTTACCACTTCGGGCAAATTACTTTGCTACATAATAACTAAATTGAGAGAAATAATAAAATTTTACAAGTCACTTTAAATATATTAGAATTAACTTCTTGGCTTAACACTCGGTATTTATCCATTTACCCGTACATCATACTCTATAAACTACTACCACCCTTCCTATTTCAAAGCAACACTATATACTATTCATCAAGTAATTGAGAGATCAAGATGTATAGGAGGAAGGTTTCAGAGGTGAAGAGGACACAGCATACTCATTTCTTGCCTTCATGAAGGTGTCATTAAAAAGCCCTCAAAAGTGGTGATGGGAAACCCGCAGGGATTACAATTGAGATGGAAGAAAAAAAAATGTACAAAATGATGTAAAAATAAGCTGTTATATAAAAAAAAAGTCCTCAAAAGATCCAGAGGATCTGGCCTGTTTAGTTCCCACATGGCTGGGTACCAGTTTCTAGAATGGTGACCTGAGCATCACCTCAGTGTGATGGTTGTTCCTGCTCTCAGCTTCATGGGCCGCAGTAGAGTTCTAACCAGCAACATCTTTATGCTGAATTTTAAAGTTTTAATAATTGTAGAATTATAAATTATTTAAAAAATATTTATTTATTTATTCATACAGAACTGGGGTACAGGCCAGAGGCACAGGGGAGGTGAGAGGACTCACCAGAGACAGAGTGGGGAGAACAGGTTGGCTAAGTACACTGCTGAGGGTAGCACCTGGCGAGACAGGAGAGGTCTGTTGCGCCCTGTGGGTCACCTCCCCGACCAGCGATGGAACTTGCACTGAAGTGGCTGCAGCTCGCTTGCAGTACTGTGTTTTAACCTGCTGTACCACCAGGGAGGGCCCAGAATTATAAATTCTATTACAAAATTTATTGTAATTTCCATTACAAAAAAGAATTTTCTAGCCATCTTGACTTAATTTTTTTTCTAAGATATGAAATTTGGGGGAAAAAAAAAAAACTTCCCAAGAAATTCTGTGGAAAATTCTCACTAAGAGCCACAGTGTGAACAGCAAGGATCTAGAATTTAGGAAGCAATTTTTACATTAAGCAAAACATATTGGTTAGTCATAAATAGCTTCGTATAGAGTGAGGAGGTTATCAACAGTCAATGAAAAGAGAGAGAGAAAAACTGGAAGGTAAAATAATTTAGGAGAAATGTTTCCTCTCATTCGCCTTCCTGGGATTGTCCTCCTCCAAAGTCCAGCCTTGGTTAGGACTGATACTCCAGGGGGCTTGCTCTTTGATCTATTCCTTTCTCGCGCTATTTATTCTACCTGAAATTTCAAACTCAAATGTCAAGCGGGTCTAAGCAGGTACTTCACTAGCTGCGGTGAGGTGACTGGGCACGCTGGCCATAATAAAAGGGTATCCTCACATCTATCAGCACAGCCTTTATTTTTTGTCAGTTTAAAAAGTGATTTTCTTTTTGTAAACTTTCCATATTTATATACTCATTGTATGTATATTTCTTTTCTAAAAAAATTACGTTAACAGGCCTTCGATGTTGGCGCAAGGGGTAAAAGTGCAGAACTGCAAATGAGCCGCAGCTGCTTCATTGTGAGTTCGCTCCGAGGCGTGGCACAGCAGACCTCTCCTGACCAGCCCGCTGCTCCTCTCAGCAGTGTACTTCCTCATCTGCCTGTTCTGCTCCCCATTCTGGTGAATCCTCTCACCTCGTCTACACCTCTGGCCTGTACTCCAGTTCTGTATGCATAAATAAATAAATATTTTTTAAAAATTACATTAACATTAGTTTACAGCACCTATTGATTTAGAAGTACACATTTCTACCTCTTGAGATATACAATACCACCCCACATCCACCAACAAGGCACCCACAGTCTAATGGGGTCTTTCCTTAAGTCAGAGTTTTGCTACTATCTTGGAATTCAGGCCCAACATCACTACATCTAGATTTTTATGTAAAATGCATGTACTTTTAAATGTCTGCTTAAATTAAAAAACAAACCAGCACAAATTAAAGAAGACATGTTTTAAAAAGTTAAATATTCTACAGAACCTCAGTTTCTAGCTTTCATCTAATATTGTGACAAGTTAAAAAATATTAGCTTGAGCACTCTCCAGAGTTTTAGATACTTGAATTCAACTCCCAACTGGGCAGATTAAGAGGTATTTCTGCCTCCAGTCCCAACTCCTGAGGAAAAAATTGTTACCCCAATTTTTTTTTTCTCTCTTATCCCATTAAATGGTACCATCTGTCACCTTCTTCTTCTGAGCCATCCCTATCCATCAACCACCAAGTCCTGGCCCATTAGTTTCTTCCAGCATCTCAAATCTAACACAATAGAAACTATATAGATATCATAATACAAAACTATTAAAGAATTTCTAGTCATTTTTTCCTTTCAATTTCATAAACTCCACCACATTGAAATAGATACCAAGAAAAAGTTGAGAGTTTTTATCCTGCTCTCAGTATCTAACTCCTTAGCACAGTTAACAAAATGCTCAGCTATTAACTTCCAACTGCTTAGCATTTCTTTTCTCTTTTTTAAAGATTTGTTTTTTGTGTATGCAGAACTGGGCATAGACCAGAGGTGCAGAGGCAGCGAGACAATTCACCAGAGACAGAGTGGGGAGCAGTACAGCCAGATTGACAAGGTACATTGCTGAGGGAAGCAGCTGGTGAAGCAAGAGAGGTCTGCTGTGCCATGTGGGTCACCTCCCTGGCTGGGGATGGAACTAGTGTTGAAGCAGCTGCGGCCAGCTTCACAGAGCTGTGCTTTAACCTGTTGAGCCACCAGGAAGGGCCCTGCTTAGCATTTTTATCTTCATTCACTCCAATCACGTATCACAGACTTGAAGAACTAATTTATCTTTTATTGAACATGCCATCATTTTGGTGCCTGTTTTTCACATTTTCTCTTCTTTGAAATACTGGTTAGTCCCCTTGTCTACATAGTTAACTTCTACGAATCTCTTAAGCCTCAGCTAAAGCCATTCCACAAACCTTCCCCGGTAAGATTTAAGTTCTCCTTTGATTCCAACTGTGCCCAAGCAGACACAGACTACTCATTAAAGCACATGGAAAAAAATAATATCATTCATCTTTATATCAGAGCATCTAGTACACCATCTGGCATACTGTGTTGGCTTCATAAATATTTGTTACATAAAGGAAGAGTGAGCTATGTGTTTTCAGAAGAAAGAATGCATAACTGGTGAAAAGAAAGAAAAGTATGAAGGATGTGGATGATATCTGGTCTGGATTAGTGCCCAAGTTTCCTACCTCGTCTACTCATCAATCAAGTAATGCCCTGCCCCTATTCTAACCTTCCAAAGGCCTCCCAGTAAATTTCAGAATGAAACCAAACTCATCAATATGACATGGTCATTCCCACCTCACCAGTCGTGTTTACTGTACCTCTCTCCTGCTTTCTTTATTTCCATTCTCAATTACACCATTTTCTTTTTCTTCTCTGGGAAAGATGTTGCCCTTATTTCAGCTCCATCTTGTCATTCAGGTAGCCTTTTCACCAGGTTACCTAGCACCACAATCCCATCATTTTTCCCCTATTACTCTACTTTTTCCCCTTCTTATCTCTAAACACTATTTATAATTATTTTAACTTATTTTCAGCCTCCACTGCCAAAATATAAGTTCGATTCACCACTCTGTATCCAACAATTTTTAGTTCTAGGGAATTCTATCTCTATTTTGTGAATATTTACCTCAGCACTCTTCAAAAATAGTAGGAAAAATTTCCATTGAACCTATTGTTCTACAGAATCTGGCACATTAAAGGAAATTTGAGTATAATGAATATATACAATTTACAAATGTAGGCTATGGAGTATAAGAACAATCTCATCCAAGTATCTTAATTTAAAAAAAGGAGGAGGCCCTCCCTGGTGGTACAGCGGGTTAAAGCACAGCACTGAGAAGCTAAAGCCACTTCTGCATGAGTTCGATCTGCCTGCCCCAGAGGTGACCACATGGTGTGGCAGACCTCTCCTGACCCGCCCGCTGCTCCCCTCAGCAGTGTACTTCGTCGATCTGCCTGTTCTGCTCCCCATTCTGTCTCTGATGAAGACTGTCTCTGATGAAGACTCTCACTGCCCCTGAGCCTCTGGCCTGTACCCCAGTTCTGTATGCACAAATAAATAAATCTTAAAAAAAAAGAAAAAAAAAGGAGGAAACAGCTTTCAGATTCAGATATTCTCATAACCATGGCTTTCCCCACAACCAAAATATGTAATCTCCTCTTGTAGACAGGGGCTATTTTTCTAGGTTATAATTTTTACATCATTTCAACTGAACATCTCTATATGGAGAACATATTTGACTTGACTTTTAGGAGATGAAAATTATTGAAAATTAAGCTTTAAAAACAAAACAAAATGTGGTTTTGACTCCAAAATAACTGTTAATGTCCAAGCATGTAAACAGAAACAAATTAACAGTTATCATTTCATGGCACTCAAAATATTTATAAACAAAACCTATTTCTTTCTAAAAATACAGACTATTGAGACTTTATCATTTTAATAATGAAAAAAGGTCTGAGATAGCTGTAGGTAAATCACTATTGAAAAATAACTTTAGAGAATCATATCATCATAAAATAAAGTAGCAATATTTTTATGAATTGTTCATTTTGTAACCACAGTGTCCATGCTAGGTGTGAATATTTAAAATTTATGTATTTAATAAATATGGGGAAAAGCCATAAAAACATTTTAATGTTGCCTAATATCTTTTTTAGAGTTGAGAAATTTGAGAAAACAAACTATTTTGTTCCAAAAATTCTACTTTAGCAGGTTACAATGGCCAATGATGATGAAAATAATAGCAGCAAAATCTTCTCCTCTACTAGCAATTACCTAGTAGTGATGTGCTATCGTTCACTGTGAAGTCCATTGTATGAAAGACTATTATTATGGCCACTGGACCCATAAGGAAACTGAGGCAGAATGAGGGCAAATAACTGCTTGGTCATATGACCAGAAAAGTACTGGCCTATAAATTTAACCCTGCTGTTAAGTAATACCTTAGAGTTAACACATGGGAAGTTTTTTAAAACAGTGCCTGCATAAAGTTAGCAGTGATTACATTATTTCTAAGCTTAATCATTCATGCATTTCACTTTTAGAAATATATTCTATTGATAGTGCGCTTTTTTATTTATAAACATAGAAATGGAATTTTACTAAGGACTTTCTAATATGTCTCTAGAAATGATTACAACAATCTAAAATTTATAACACTTCAATGAAATAGTAGGTAACCTTTTTTGAATTTTGAGGTGGGTAGAAACAGTAATTATCTGCAAATTCCATATAAGACCTGGAATTAAAAGGAAGTGACTTTCTCCTGGTTCTACTATTAAAAAAAATAAATAAACCTATATATATTTTTTATTTCCTTACATAGTTTTTTCTACATTGTTTGATTTCCCCCCTCAGGTATAGCCTGTAGTTCTCAATCCACCACTTCATTTCTGATCAGGAATGACTCCTTATCCATAGTCAATACCTGTAGCCACCTCCCATGGTGAGGAAGTTGGCAGGGTGGCAATATGAGACTAACAAGCACCTGCTGGTGCCAGGTTGTTGTAATTGGCTCAGAGATGGTGTTTGCCAACTTGCGTCATTTCAAAGGTAGTTATGTAAGCAGACTATTGGGCAGTGTTACCCTTTTCACCAAGATACTTTGCTCTTAGGATGTAAGACAGGAACCAGTAAAAAGCCATCTTACCCACTACCAGGGAAAAAGTCATTTCTGAAGGACAAAGAAAAGCATGTAACTCTGACAACAGTGCTTCCACCTCCTTTATTCTAGCCATGCATGACCCTAGGATAACACTAGATAATTCAGATATCTGATTAAATAAATGGCTGCACTCTTCCCTTCCCCCACTCCTACCCTCCCCCGCCCCATTTAAATGATTGTAATAGTTGAAATTGGGTTTCAGTCACTTGAAAATTTTCACCATTAAAGAACCCTGTTTTTTTTCTTCATGTTCTTTGTGCTTTAAAAAACATGAAATACTAATACCTCTATTAACAAGATTGATAACGAGGAAATACAGGTTGATCAAGATCTTTGGGATTTAATCAAAGGCATTCTGATGTGGCAACTAAGTAAGTCTACAACCTGTTATTTAAAATACTGTTTCTGAATATTAAAATATCCTTTAGCAGCTTATTTTTATTTTATAGACCCCTAAAATTATATGGTGCTTTGCTTACTGTCATTTTAGAGGCTAAGCAACAAAATAAAAATCATAGTTCTTGAGGAGTTGAAACCACTTCCGCACTTTTGAAAACTTCTTGCCATCACTATTCTCTAACAACAAAACATCTTCAAGGAAGAGAATCAATGTAATCTGAATAAAACATTCAAGTGCTATGAAAATTAACATCTAAGCCCTGAATTCAGGGTATGCCTAATGAAAATCAGGAAGAGAAGCTAATGGGAAATTTAACACAGGCCAAATGTCATTATTCTTCTAAGAAATATACTATAATTAAAACGTTTCTAAGTCCTGCCCAATGACCTACAGTAATAATGCTTTGTTGACCTTATTATAAAAATAATTTTTCATTACTAATTTAGTAAAAGAGTGCCTTTTCCTGCCTTTTAACATAAATAATAAAGAAAAAAACAGTACCTGGATCTTCACTGAAGCTTTAGAAGTAATACAAAAAAACTGACTAGCCCAGGAGGAAACCTAATTCCAAAGTCAAAGTGAACAAGGAAGGGAAGAAACTAAATATACAGTTTTTAAAGAAGAAAGTATAAAAGCTGATTCTGGAAAAAGATAAAAGAGATAAGGTAAAAACATTAGATTTCATTCATTCTAATTTGGCCACATTCTGAAAAGCAAAAGAGATATAGTCTGTACATTAGAAAACAGATTGATTACATACAATCTATGGATAGATCATTTCTTTCAAACGATTATGGTATTTTAAACTTATTTAGAAAATTATTCTCTTGAGTATTATAAAGATAACATACTGGGCCCTCCCTTGTGGCACAGCAGATTAAAGCACAGCACTCAGAAAAGCACTCTGAAAGCCACTTCAGCATGAGTTCGATCCCGGCCCCAGAGGTGACCCACATAGTGCGGTGGACCTCTCCTGACCAGCCCGCTACTCGATCAACATAAAATAAAATATACCAACACCCAAAATGAGTTATTACTTAGAAAAGCATTATAGAAGCAAGCCTGAGGTGCAGTAAGATTCTCTCCTGGTGGCCCTATAGACTTACTTTCCACTGTTCTTCCCCTTGCTTTGTACTATAGTAAGTCAAATCAAATGCACTGTGTTTAAGAGCTCCCTTTCCTCCAGTTCTGGATGGTTTCAATCTATTGGAAAAATGGGCAGATTTCACACTATTCACTGCTCTTTCTTTGCTGGGTTGGGTTGCAGTTGATTGACTGCAGCTTACCATGAACACATTGGGCTGACACTCTTCAGTGTCTAGTAATTAGTCCTTGTGGATTCAGAGATGGAAACACTGATACTCGAAGCACAATGTTGCTCTGCCCCTTCATGTCTTCCTTATATCCTGCCTACGCCATTGTAAAAAGGCCTTTTGTTAACATTTCCTCAAGTTCTAAGTTTTGAGTATATCTGATGTTTCTTCTAGGAACCTACTTCCAGAACTCCATATAAATGGGTTTCTTTTTGCAAGACTCTTCAGAGTCCTAAAGATGGAAATATATACTGTAAATATTCAAAAGTGGTCCAGGAAGGGGAACATGCTAGGATTAAGAAATCCAAGAAGCAGGGCCCTCCCTGGTGTTGCAGTGGGTTAAAATGCAACATTGCAAGTGAGCTGCAGCTGCTTCACTGTGAGTTCAATCTCCAGCCCTGCTACCCACATGGCGTAGCAGACCTCTCCTGACCTATTCGCTTCTACCCTCAGCAGTGTACTTTGTCAATCTGCCTATCTGCTCCCCACTCTGTCCCCAGTGAACCCTCTGGCTGCCCTTGCACCTCTGGCCTGCACCCTAGTTCTGAAGGCATAAATAAATAAAATCTTAAAAAAAAAAAAAAAAAGACATCCAAGAAGCAGAGGTAAGTAAGCAAAGCTCATTCTCAGGATATCACTGAGAATGGGAAGCAAAAAATTTCTTAATGCATAATTTGTCTAACTCAGGACACTGAGTGTAGATCAATTCTGGGAAAGACATTGGGAAACACTAATCTTGATGCTAAAACTATTATTTACTGTATGCTGTACATTCTTGTAAATTCTTTTTTTTTTTTTAGATTTATTTATTTATGCTTACAGAACTAGGGTACAGGCCAGAGGTGCAAGGGCAGTGAGAGGATTTACCAGAGAGAAAGTGGGGAGCAGAACAGGCTGTCTGACAAAGTACACTGCTGAGGGGAGCAGTGGGTGTGTCAGGAGAGGTCTACCATGCCATGCGTATCACCTCTGGGGCAGAGATTGAACTCATGCTGAAGTGGCATTAGCTTCTTAGTGCTGTGCTTTAACTTGCTGCACCACCAATGAGGGACCGTAAATTCTTTTTAAGGTTCTTTTTCTTTCTTTCAATCATTCTTCAATTACATACTCTCTTGTTTTGTCATTTTTGCTTGTGAATATTTCATTCAGGATCTTGGAACTAATAAAGCTAGGGGAAGTGTTGGGTAGCTTCCTCTCTGCTTTTTAATGTACTTTCTGGATCACATGTTAGGATATCATATTACCTAATAAAATGCTCATATAAAAACTTTGCTTCAACAGTGAAATGAACCTGAAAATAGAAACACTGAGAATTAAAAAAAAAAAAAAACACCTAAATCTCTCTTTTACAAACCATTATAAAATATCAATAATAAAATGGTATTTTTAAAAGATTTTTCAGCTCCTAAAAAAAATGTAATTGTCAATCACAATTTGGCAATTTTGAGTACATTATTCTTTTACAAAAAATATATTCCACAAAGGATGTTATCAAAAGCATACACACACACATACACACACACACAATCATGTCTAGGATTTTATAATTTCTGAACAAAGCAGGCTACCTTCTTTATGTCCAGAAAATATCGTAAACTGAACAAGTCTGAATCCAACACTTGATATTTCCTCTAAATTTGACTCTGCCATATTCTTCCCTATCCTTCAAAATAGGGAAGTCTAACTTGCTTAGGTTAACAATTTTGGTGTCACATCTAAATGTTTCCTCACACCTCCAAACCAACTCATCAGCAAATTTGTTTTGTTTTACCTTCAAAATATATTGTAAATTTTAGTACTTTCATCAAACTCCACTGCTATAACTCTGGCCAGACGCTTTTACTTTTATCTTTTTATCCAAGTCTCAAAATAACCTAATATAGATGGCACACATGGGAAATGGAAGACCTGGGATTTGAAACTATACTTGGCAAGTTCCCAAGCTTTTGCTCTTTCTAATATACCAGAATAAAACAAAGAGTTTTTTAATTGACTCTTAAAATTAATATGCAATGAACTATTTCTAAGAAATTATCTCCTAGCTTATGATTTTGGAAAGTCAAAAGGCTTAGCAGACTTGTTCTTCATAAACTCAGAAGGAGAGTGTGTGTGTGTGTGGGTGGGGGTATATGCATGTATGTTGTGTCTGGGTATGTGTTAAGGTGTATACATTACAAACACACAAGATTTAGAAAGGAAAAAACATTTGATGAATCTGTGGCAAACTTAGGGACATCACAGCTTATCAAAGAAATCCAATTAAGAAATGTGAGGTGACTAGTAGAAAAAGGCTTATTTATCCCATCCCATTCTACATAGCCAGGAGCCAGGCAGAGAAGCAGCTGGGTGCAAGAAAGCATTAGGGAGCTGAGTCTAGGGTACCGCCAGGGAAGAAGGTGGCAGCTGGGAGTGGGGAGGGTTTCAGGATTCAACATTTAAAATGATCCAAACAGAAAAATGCCAGCTGGAAGAAGGGGGTGCTAGGCATCCAGTAACCTTCTGGTAAAACCAATTTTCTGTCTGGTATAACAGAAAGCACATGCCACACGTTAAGTATCCCAGGTTTCGAGGGGGAATAGTACATTTTCCCAACAATTATCTTATCCAAGCTGTGAGTTCCAGCTCCACAGGGAACATACAGTGGAGAGTGACCTGTTATTAAGCCCGCACATTTTGGCCTGTGTCGACACCAGGCCAGTTCTTCCGGGTACCAGAACAATATGCCAAAGAGACTTTTAAGCATTTTATATGTTTGCTAATTTAAGCTGGGAATGTGATGGTCCCTTAAGGTGATTATCTTTTTAAAGGGTATATCACTAACGGGTTATGAGTTGAGTCCATTAAAACACATGCACATCCACACGCACATACTCACTCACAGACTGAGATGTATACATTTCATGTACATATGATAGGCATCAAAAGACTACGGGTTTAAACCCTTAGTTTGTCAGCTCTAGAGGCCTAATTTTGCAATCAGCTAAACCTACAGTACATTTTCATCAAGTGCTGCAAATCAGCAAAATATTAAATGAATCTTGAAAAAAATGATTATGAATCCACAGTTCTGTTTGACTGTATAATTCTATTTAAGATTAAAATTACTATCATAAAAAGGCCACTTTCTGAATGTAATTCCACAAAAACATCATCACAAAAGCTTTTACTGCTATTTATGTCAGAATGTATTTTAAACAGTTCTAATCATTTACCTTTGTGGACACTTAATTAAAATTACAAAACCAATTTTAATCTGTAGTCCAATTAATATGCAAATATATGCAAATGTGGTAAATCAAGGTGGTGATTAAGTTAAGGACACTCTATTTCATGTCTGCTTTAAGTGTGAAAACAAACAATCTTTTTTGTAATTGTACTGATGGATTGTGATGTTTATAGGGTTAGTATGGGGTACAAATGTTTATGCATCAACATTATGCCAAAACAAAGATTTTATACTCTGGAGTGATTTAGCATCCAGCATACATTCAGATGCAACAAAGTCATTTTGCAGTCATCTTGTGAATTAGAATAAGGTCAAAGCAAAGTTAAATTTCTATGTCATCCATTTGTATGGCTATTTAAAATTCAACAATCACTTTCTGATGTGTTAGGTAAGAGCCAAGAAGTCTCAAGAATGGCACATTATCACCCTTTATCATTTCGTGTTCCTAATATACTGGTTTATCTTTGATACTATTACAGCAATCATTCTCTCATTAAGGTACAGAGAGAGTCAGCCTTTTTAACCCCTCTTTTCCACAAGTTTTAAATAAGGAAACTACAGCTAAAATCCTAGTGACCACTGTAGTTGTTTCGCTACAGAGAACCGCCTCATCTCCTTGAAGCCAATTCTTCCCTCTCACTCTTCTCATGCTATTGTCTAGATAGCACTGATGACACCATTCTTCTGAGGAGCTGGCTTCTGCAGCACTGTTTTAAAAAGGGCAGATGTTTAAACTCGATTGCATTCAGTTTCTTAAATGTCTGGGCAATATATAAGGATTTTTAATTTTTTGCAAAATCCCACAACTTCCTTCTAAACAAAGTTTTCTCCATTCTCAAACATAACTCTATTTTTGAAAATGTGTATCTTGCAGAGTTGAAAATAGAAACATTCACTTTCTGAGAAAGAAATAATGTAACCTAAAAATCACAGTCACATTATATCATATATTGGAAAACAAATACTCTCATGGTCTTTTACTGATGAAATATCTATGAATTATCACCTAACACATTCATATTAGGAAAACATTCAGAGTAATGGTCTGATTAACAAAAAACAATTACAAATTTGAATAATTTTCTTTTTTTTTTTTTTTTAAGACCAAAGAAGCCACAGTTGCTTATATAAATTTTGAAGTGATTATAAGATTGCAGGGTCGTTTGTCTCAAATATTTCGTGTTTTTTACTGATTACTGATTATAAGATCACAGGGTCGTTTGTCCAAATATGTCATGTTTCAGAAACACTCCTTTCAACATCAAACATTTAGATATTGATTAATAAGAATTTTGGCAATGCAGCATTAGCCACCAGCAATTTGCAGACATTTCTTACTGGGCATCTATTTTCCACACCTGCAGTATTTAAAATTATATTTTCCATTCTGAATTGAGGGTATGCTTGTGTATATTTCCCCATTTCACTCAGAAAAATAAGAAAAGTGCATTTCAAGTTGTAGCTATCTCATCATTTTTAGCATTCAATATACATTTTAAAATATCACTGCTCTGTAAAGGCAGATAATTTAATAAAAAGCAATACACTTTATAGTTATGTTTACTAAAGTAGGTAATGTGTCCTTAACGTCCTTCTAGAAACTTATTTCTCCCTCTCAATCTAATCTAATTTTACCATCCATATTTTGATATCCTTAAACATATCTAACTTTCCAAGAACAAAGATCCTAATAAATGTTGAATGTAATTGCTGCATATATTTTTCCTTTAACTGTTCCACTGTTACCATCATTACTTTGCATTGTACATCTTCTTACAAATCATTCTTCTAAAATATTTTAAAATGAAACTGTATACAACAAACCATTAAGTTCATCTCTCTCTCTGAGTAGGTGTTTAGGGACTGTAATTTTCTAAATGTATCTAGTACCAACATATTCAATTATGAAACAGTCTTCATGTGATGATGCACCTAAGACAGCAGTTTACATTTATATTAACAAACTCTATCTTCATTATAGTACAAGGACAAAGCAGGATTCCCTTCCCCAATTTAGATCCAACAGTGAAATACATAACGCAATACAACATAAAATGAAATAAAAGAGGAACATAAAAAGCACTGCATTAAATATTAGAAAAAATAGCAGGCACAGAACTGCAGAAGCAGCAGCAGAAAGAGCGGTGTTAAGACAATGGACCATCTCGGAGCAGATGCAGAAAAATGCTTTGGAAGTTAGGAGGTCAATGATTTTCTAAATGTTTAACAGGCTTTTCTTAAAGATTCTTAATTTCATAAAATTAAGTATTTTCCAGGAAGATGGAATTTCATTCATCTATTAATCTGAGATTTATAGCAACCCAATATACTAGAAAGCCTGAGCCAAACAGAATCTCCTCTGGCTCAGTTCTCCCAGGAATATGTCACAAAATTGTATTAGTGGGTAAATACTACCCTGACGTGACACGAGAAAACAAAGCATTAATGAATAGGAACACAGATCAAAATATCATCTAATTAAGAGGTAGTCGTGATGGGATGTCCTGCTGGCTTTAAATGAGAAAAGAGGGTTGTTATTTACAGGACTTTCTGAAAGTCCTTAGCTTAAAGCTATACAGTGTGACTGAATAGCAGGTATGAGGAAAAGATTAAAAACCTACAATGAGACAAAACTTTCTTTTATAAAGGACAAAAAATTATCTGCATTCAAAGAGTTTATCAAAATAAACACACTGGCATTTAAATTTCTTTTACCTTTTGAAATAAAAGGCCTGGGGAATTTTACCATTTGAAGGAATAGCAATTTTGGAAACAAAATAGAGCTGTCTCTTTCTTATGATTATATCAATAAAATGCTAATTTTAAAAGAAAGAAACTTATTTATTGTGATATTACATGATTATTTCAATTAATCCAGATTATGCTAACATTCTTAGAATTTTATATTTCACAGCCATTAGCCTTTTTTTAGACTGGGCACATGTTTTCAGAAAAGGCTAAAGTTTACAGAAATGGATTCTCGCTTTCCTTTTCATGTAGTTTACTGATAATCCTGCCTAAATAAACTAATTTGACCTTGGTAATGTCTCACATTCCATGGAGCAGCCCTTTTGAATAACCTCCAAAACCTACACATCTGAGATGATTTTGGACCTCCTCCCAGAAAAAGCCTTCATCCTAATGGCCATCGAGGGGGGATGAAAAGTCCAACATTTCTCCAAATTTCTGGGAGGTTGAATGTTGGCTACGCCAGAGTCAGTGCTCTGTTTTCCTGCCTTGGGGGGGGGGGGGTGCTGGGGGGGGGGTTAATCAAATGAATAATACAAGATAATAGTGGCATCATTCACTGGACACACTTTCTTCTAATCAAACAAATCTATTTGGACAACTCAAACTCTGAAAGTGAATTCTGAAATCTCATAGCAAAAGAGAGAGTGGGGAGGGCAGTGAGAGAATCTAGGCCTCTTGCAGGCAAGGGAACAGCCAACTCAGAAAACAAAAGCCAGGAAAAAGCCTTTGCATCTGTTTGCCATTCTAAACCCAGCCCAAAAATAAATCATCTCAGGGGTTCTACCAAATCTACAATTCTCTACAACCTTTTTAGTATGTTTATTTCTTTGCTCACACGAAATGCCACGCATTCAAAAACTCTGGATCAGAGAGCAAACAACTTCAGTCCAAGTTCAAGCTGTGGATGATCAAAAATGAGACTTTGTATTTCTTTGCCTTTTACTTGGTCAGTTTTATATGGAAGAAAAATGAAAATCTGATGTCCAAGAAAAAGGTGAATTTCACTTCTCTCCTATAATTTGCTCCCTTAATTCTTTGGTGTCACTGTAGCGCATCCTGACATAAAGGGGCTCAGGGGAGAGTGTGAGATTTGAAAATCACCTTATTTTTTCATCAGTAAAATTCAAAAAAGGACACACACATTTTCAGCTATTTAGAACATCTTAGAGGCTTACAGAATTATATATATATATATTTTCCATCATTCTTCCTTTTTGCGCAGTGTGTTCTCCCAGGTGTAGTCTTCTTATAATTCCCGCCACCAATTCATCTGTGCACCACCACCATGGTCCCTTGTGTTCTTCCCTCCCATTTTGATCCTTCTTCCTCACTCTCCCCCTGCAGAGTAAGACTCAGAGAACTTTAAAACTGGATGTGGTCATTTATCCATATTCTCATTTTCAGAGACTCAGCTTACGTAATGTGACTTAAGCTCACTCACCTAGAGGACTTTAGTTGTGAGAATGAGCACAGTTCTAATTCAAGTGGGGCACTCACAATTAAGGGTGGTTAGAAGCTAAGCAGGACCTGCGTTACCTACACCTCAGGAAGGTGGCCTGTCCTCAAACCTGCTCGTGAGCCAGGACATGGGACGGAACATCAAAGACAGCAGGTCTACAATCTAAATAAGAGGTCTCTAACTCAACAGTCCTTAGCAAACAAGACAGGTTTACAGCCTTTATCCAACCAAACAACAAAGTTTTCAGCCCCAGAAAAAACACTTTCTTAAAGTCTAAATAAAGACATTTTGTTACAACTTGTATTTTGTTAGCACAGGCTTCATCTTTATTAGTCCCACAAATACTACCTTTAGTGGTTAATAAAAACAACCACTGATACAGCACCAAGGATTATGCAACATGTACTCTTGCCTTTGGAGAAGAGGGAGGATGCAAGAGGGAGAGGGGAACAAGATGTTGATTCCTAAGGTGCTTAAAAATTAGTTGGGACATTCTGGAGCAGACACACAGCGCAAGTTTTGCTCCATGGCCAATTTCTCCACCTTTGCCTAGATTCAAATGACTAGGCATTAAAACTGATTTCCCTTGGTGAGATCCTCTGAGAGGGATAACCTTTATTAACGTCAAACAACACTGTGTGCATAAAATATCTGATCTCTATAAGCTAACTGGATATTGTAACTTGATAACATAGCAGATCCAAGTGGGCAGCTCTATATGGTGATCCAACATACTTCAAACACACTAAACAACATGTAGAATTGTGGACTATGACCTTTAAGAATGAAGAAAAGGATTATTTCTGTAGCTGGAATTTCCTGGCAATTATAATTATATAATATAATGCTGATTCACATAGATTTGGCAAGCAATTCTTCTGCTTTCCTGAGACAAAAAGGTGATGCCTGCAAGTATGTTGCAGCCCAGTGTCAAGGGAGTCATTCTAAATCTTACGTCCTTTGTAATAAGTGATTTCAGTACTCGATTATTGATGGATGATGATTTCTAAACTTTGTTTACAAGTGCCCAAAAACTTCTGGGTGGCCCTTTCTAGACTCATAGGAAAGTATGAGGCTAAGATTGAACAGGAGAAAGCAACTGTGGGCCTCTAATTCTCACCAATGAAGTCAGCTCAATTTCTGATGGCATTATTTTTGAACAAATGCTTGCTTGGCTCAGTAAAGATTCAAAAGTGACTATCTCAGTTAAATTAAGAAATTAAAGTTAAATCACAGAAAAGAGTGCAAAACAATAATTTCCTCCAACCTTACCACCCAACCTCCAGCCATGAGGTAGCCCTAGAGACACAAATAAAAATGGGCAGAAAACAGACAAACTTTCACAATTGACTTCTGATGATTTATGCACACACTTACTAAATACTTTGAATGTGCAAGTCACCATGTCTGATGGGAGGAGAGGAGACATCACCTCCATTTTATCAGTGAAGAGTCTGGACTTTGTACTGGCTCAGAGCTTTGTCCTGTTACACAAGGAGTCAGTCACAGAGCTGGGAACAGTAACCAGGTCTTGTCCACTTTATTCAAGACTTCCTTTTGACTAAAGTAAATAACAATCAAAATAACCTGTTCCTTTTTGATCTACTGGAAAACCACATTATCCTAAAATAGCTAGAAGCCCAAGAGGGTGTAGCAAAGTCTCTTCTCAACAGGTAAATATAAGCAATAAAAAACACTGGATATATTTAAATACTGGCATAGTTGTAAGAATTGAGGGGCCTGAAAGGGGGGGTTCTCATCATCATTAGTTTTATTTAGAGAAAACATAAATAATTACAAAATTAATGATGCACAATACTGAAATAGATAATTCACTTGAAGCTTAAGAAAAAGAGCGAAAGCTAAAAATCATACATTAAATTAAATCTGCGTTTCAACCTCTATTTGTTCTAGCTATGCAAAGTGAAGAACACAGAGCACTTTCCAATCTCATTTTAAAAATCATTTTTCCAAAACTGAAAAATGTTTTAACTTTACTGCTTGGGATGATAATGATTAAAGATAAGAAGTAACTTCTGGAATTCATGTTATTTTTAAAAAATCTACGTAACTGCGACAGAACCAAACTTTTAATTAGAAATAAAAATGACAAATTTTTAAAGTTAGAGGGATTTGAGATATAATCCAGTTCAACGATTTCATTTCACAGATGCAGACACTGAGGTCATGAAAGGTTAAATGACGAGCCTGACCACACACACAGCTAGTTAGTAACTAGCTTCCCTGCCAACCACTAGCCTGGAATTCTTTTCTCTACAAGCACTTTAAATTATATCCAGAGAGTATAAGGAATGCTCTCCAAAAATGTGTCAAAGACTATAGATGGGCACAGACCCAGCCATCATAAACCATGATCATTACCTCAATAAAGGAGAAGTTTAACTCTCTTTGACATGACCAAATTATCCAATCACTTCTGCCTTAGTTTCCTTCTTGAAATACAGATATTCTTGACATAGACTATACATCGCACAGAGTAAAAAGCTCAAGTTTTGCCAACATTCGAGGTTAAAAGTACAATTAACTTTTGAGGAGATAAGCAATATGGAAAAGACACCAGATTCATCATATTAATTTTAATTGATAATTACCATTTAGAGTTTTCTTGCTGAGTCTACTTTATTCATCTAAGCAGAAATAATTCTAGCATGAACCCATTGAAAAATAGTAAAATTTACATGAAGCTAAGTCACCAGCCAAAGAATTGGAAACATTTGAAGTCTGAACACATGTACATGACGGGGGAAATATAGAAGAATAAGAAAAGGAAATTGTTAAGAGAAACCTATTTAGCTAACCTAAAAATTGCAATATGAATTAACGTGTTCAAAGTGTGACTACTTAATTATATTGAAGGGTGTAATTCTCTCTCCAGCCTATTGGACCTTAAGCAGGCATGGGAAAATTTAGTATTTCTAGTGAAGGTGCAGCACTGGTTCCTTGCATGTGTCTGACCTTAGAAGGCACTTTCAGGAGTTTTATTTAATGACTCCTTTTTTTAAAAAAAAAAAAAAAAAGGAAGCTGTGGGGAAGAGAGAGACACACAAAGTAAACCCGAGGTCACCACAGCCCTCACAAAGAAGTAGTGATAAGACCATATAAACTGTATTTAATGGCTCCCAATAGAACAGAAGCGTGACTAAGAGAGAAAAGTGCTGCTTTCACCTTTCATTCAATTCATTCACATGTTAAATTCTAGTGCCCAAACTGTTGGTGTGTTTTATGTTTTTGCAGTCAGCTAACTGTGGCATTTTAGATCCCAACTCCAGACAGTATTGTTTTCAGCAAGAGCCCTTATTTTTGCCAAACAGTTTCAAGTGTCCATAGGTAGCGGCGATTTGCAGAGATACAGAATGAAACTCCCATGGACAGTCACGATAGCCCTGCGTGCACCGCACGGCACTTCCAGCGAGCAAATAATAGCTAAGTGTGCTGTCAAATCGCTGCATTGTTCAAAGGAATGTACCACGAGCCCCACACAAATCAGTGCAAGGAAGGATGAGGCCCTGAGCTTCCTCTTCTTGAGATGGGAAACTATGCTCCCTGAGACACACTGTCCTCTGGAATAAATGGTTTCAGTGCTCATTATAGATAGTCTCACACTGAACACATTTTTAAGTAGGCCACTTCTCAGATGACTTAGGAGTCAGCCTCTACAAGGAATAGGGGGGCAAACAATGCTGCCCACTCATCAGGACATACAGACTGACAGAGCTATGAAAGGACAGTGAGAAAATGGTCATTCCCAGCTCTAGTTAGGGTATTCTGCACAGTACCAGAATGTTAATACCTGTGCAATGGCAGCTAGTCCCCTCACTTAATAGTCAAGACTAAAGGAGGAATGCAAGTTTTTTTTACATGATTTTGGGACAAAGGTACATATCTTTGGGCTCTGACCAGAAAAACAAGTTTATAAATTGAAAGCAAATCTTAATACTTCTTTAACTTTCAAGGAGTGAGCAATACTGTAATAATTGCTGTTCCACGGTGTGCTATGAGGCTAGGAAGTTTGTCCTGTGTCAAATATCAAAACCAGGTCATATAAGTAACTCATGCAAAGATTGATAAATTTAGAGATTTATAAAACTGCAATGTCACAACCTGATAATTTTATATCACCTAAGTTAAAGTACTCCCAGCTTCTTAGAACCACTGCTTTTGTAATACAGCAGGGAAATACTATGATAGGGGATACACAATGATAGCTTGCATAACACAAGGTGACTCTCAAGGAGAGTTTTGATGGAGATAAAACATGTCAAAAAAAAAAGCCTAAGCCCAGTACCTAAAATGGCAATGCGACTTAGAGAGACCCAAATAAGATTTAAAAACAAGCCAAACAGGGCCCTCCCTGGTGGCACAGCGGGTTAAAGCACAGCACAAAGAAGTTTAAACCACTTCTGCATGAGTTCGATTCCCGCCTGCCCCGGAGGTGACCACATGGCGCGGCAGACCCCTCCTGACCCGCCTGCTGCTCCCCTCAGCAGTGTACCTCATCCATCTGCCTGTTCTGCTCCCCGCTCTGTCTCTGGTGAATCCTCTCACCCTCTGCATCTCTGACCTGTACCCCAGTTCTGTATGAATAAATAATAAATACATGTTTAAAAAAAAATAAGCCAAGCAAATTTAATCTGTGAATTTATTTCAGAGGATATCTAAGGACTGAGGGTTAATAAATAATCACCACCCCTCTCTGACTCCCAAATGCAGCCTCTCTGTATCAACTCCCCTTTTTGTTCCCTACCTCCAGACCCTGATCTCTAAATTTGTTTTTACCTAAATATTACTCACAGGTGTTCTTTCGTTTATTATAATACTACTATGTAACGTTATTTACTGGCCTCTAACTACTGTTTAAACTCAACAGTAATTATGTTTTCAGAAATTGTATTAATAAGCTTAAAACCGTATGTCTGTGTATACACACAGAGGCACTAATGGATTTGTGTATGTGCATGAGTACAGACACACCTCGATTCAAAAGCAAAAAGTACAACTGTTATTTTTCTAGTTGTGTCCTGACTACTGTATTTTAAATGATTTATAAAAGAAATAAAACCTAAACCATTACCTAAATTTCACAACCACAGCAAGCCATTTTTAACAAGATAACTTCCTTTGCAAATTTCATCTGAATAGGACATTTTTCTTTGATCATTTATAATATGCTTTATTGTTTTATGTATCTGAAGGCCATGATTTGAACAAATGAAGAAAAATAAGGAATCTAAAATTTTTTAAAGTGAGCGATAATGCATGGACATGCCTTTGGACAAAATCACTTAGATGTTTATTTTAAGGTATTTTCCAGAGCGATTTGGCACTGTTAAATTTTAAAGCTCAGGCTCAATTAGGCCCAAAAAGGGGAGAGCATGGTATAGCAGGCTAAACAGTGTACTGCATTCATTTATTGTTCAGTTCACAGTCTCTGAATACAACACAATCCTCCAACAGAGTCAGCTTTCATAATTCAGCAGTACAAAGTCTGCAAACACATGTAACCTAGATCCATATTTCCTAGTGACAGCATATGATAGCAGAATGTGAAGTATTAATGCTGGTGTCACTACAGTCCTACACTCTACTGCACTTTAAGAGAAAGCAGCTGCTGAGATGAAATGTGTGCCAACTGTCTGAAGACAGAAACATAAGAAACATTCCTTCTGTTACAAAGGGAGAGACACACACAAACAGACTTGCTTTTAGATGCAACAAGCACAAAGTTTCTTACTTTTGCCTTTTACATTTCTCAAAATGCTCATCAATTCTGCAGAAGCAGGAAGATGCCTTTACAAAAATCCCGACTTCCTTCTCGTGAAAGTAATCTCTAAGAGAGTTTATAATTATGCACCTACAAGCCAAAGGGTGGAAAAATCTTCCAACATCCACTGTATAGCCATCATAATCATACACCTATGGAAACACAGTTGCGACCTATGTCACAAGATAGCAGCGATCAACGCTACATTTTCTTACTATCAACATATGGTCCTCAGCTCTTCCAGTGAATACTTCATTTGACATCTTTATAAAATTATTATCTTGAAATAATCATCTGAAATCTTTGTCTAACACATTCTCATAGAAGACAGGCTGTCTCTCTCTAAACTAAGAACTTGGTAGACTTGTCACTTTTGGTAAACCCTTGACAAGGGGTGAAGTTTGCAAACGTGCAAGGGGCATTTTTCTTCTGTCCTGATAGAAAGATTGGCAATTTGTGGAAGAACTTCAGTGTCGGAATCTTGATTTCACACAGGATACATTCTTGATGTACCAGTACAAGATGAACTGAAGTACTGTACTGCTATCTTTTAAACACAGCTCTACAATAACAATAAGTGTGTGACATCATCTGAACTCTTTGGTTATAATTCACTTAAAAACTAGTACAACCTCATTGACCCCCTTATCAAACAATTTATTGTGCATTTGCAGGCTGGACAATGAAATAGAGGAGGTAAAGTATTAACGGTGACACTATTTGGCAAGCGCATAGCGCAGTTCATTCAAAAGGCAATTTTAAAATTGAATGAAGAGGTTTGACTAGGCAATAAAAACAGCCACAATGCCAGTGAACAGTACTTAGGAGGAAAGCCTCTAATTATCCTATTTATAAATCAACAGCAATTTTACTGATGACTTCTTCTCAAAGTTGATTAAAATAACTTCAAAAAAATTTTAACTAGATGATATGCATTTTATTAAACTATAATTTAAAATATTATTGATTGTTTGCAAATGATAAAAACTTGAGAGCAAGAATGAGACAGCATTTCTGAAGAGAAACATTCATACAGCACTCTGCAACATAATTATAGCACTGCCCTTGGGGAAGGGGATTTTATTTTATAATGAGAATGTTTACACTGTTATGGGGTTCAATCTATCTGGGAGGGAAGGTTAAACTTCTTTCCATTAAAGACAGCCTTATAATGAAAAGCTCTGAAAGGAGAATGAAGTCTAATATAGTAGATGTAATGGCCTATTAAATGATTCACACACAAAAAATGAATCAAATTCATTGTATCTTACTGCTGTTTTATGACAAAATTGTTGAAAAATAAAACTATTGTCAGGATAATTGCATATTACATAGGCTGTATTACTGTAAGCAGGACTCTTATTGGATGACCTAGAGTCTAATTTTTAGGTACATTAACAGGACATTACATTTTAAATACTTCACATTATTGGAATGTTTTAAAAGAATCCCACTTTTACTCTGTTAGCAAAATCAATTTAGACTTAAAGTCATGCTGCAACTGTGCATCATTCTTTTTCAATTAAAATTTTCCATACATCCTTTATGATGTCATTCCTACATTCCTGCAACAGATGCTTGTTTATATACCAATTTGCTAAACTGCTGCTGTACCGGTATTACGCTATTGTAGATGTAACCTCTCTGACTAGTTTACATTCCCAGATCTCCTCTCAATAAATGTGTATTTTCAAAATAATTTGCCTCTTTAACAATAATCTCTAGTACAAAAAAAAAATCCCCTTTATTGAAAAAACCAAAGTGTCTCTATGTTTTTTAGAGTGTGCAGTTTAACACAATTGCTGGGAAGAATGATATTCGTAAAGTTTTGAGAAAGGGCAGTTTTCATGAATGAGTTCACATAATTTAAAATGTATTTTAAAAAGTACAATTCCAAGTAAGATCATTCATTGTACTCTCTGAGATCCTAGCAAATCTTTCAGATGAGCTATATACCACAGTTGTTTATTAATTAGAGCTTGAGCAAAACATAACATCATATCCATTTTTAAAGCAAAACTATAACAATGTTAATCAAGCCATATGTATAAAGTAATGGCATTGTTATTATTTCTCTGCCAGCTTTCATAAAAAAAAAAAAAAAAAACACCAAAGCCTCCTACAGATGAAAATTTATCTTACTGAACTAAAATCCACTTACTCAGGGTGTCTGTGTGTATGTGTCTGTGTGTGTATTACGGTTGTGGGTGAACACAGACTGAAAGACTACTTTATGCTCATCATCAGTACTTAATTTTAGTTAAGGGATTCTGTGATTTAGTTAAAGGAAGCTCTTCATTTTTAAAACATTTATCTCTGAATATATATGTGTGAAATTCTGGCACTGAAACTTTCATAAGGATCTTGAAGGAAAATTGTCATGCTGGATCAAACACTAAGCAGTATCACCTCTTTTTCAAAATAATTTTGTGTTACAACTGAAAATTATTTTTGTCCCACATATAAACACATTCCTTCTAATTTTACAACCTCATATTTATCAGGGGATTGCCTGTCATTAGCAAA
Source organism: Condylura cristata (assembly GCF_000260355.1). Classification (NCBI taxonomy): domain Eukaryota; kingdom Metazoa; phylum Chordata; class Mammalia; order Eulipotyphla; family Talpidae; genus Condylura; species Condylura cristata. The sequence continues at coordinate 66,364,440 of NW_004567103.1, read as the reverse complement.
TTTTGCACCCTTAAGTTACTGGAGTTACCAATTATTTCACTTTAAAAGGGAAAATACCTTTCTTGTAAAAGTAGTAGCAGTTTACTACTGTCATTCATAATGAACATTTGGCTAGCTTCTTTTCTCTGATAAAAGTCAGGCTTTCTAAAACCTGCAGTGGGAAGTATCTATGTTTTATTCCTATTTCTTTTCTTCCTCAGAAGAGCTTGAGGGGTAAGTTTAACTTTCTAGAAGGTGTCCCCAGGTGCAAGGAAGAACAAGAATATCAAGGTGAATAAATGACCATGACAGGTGCTTTTTTTTTTTTTTGCCTTTAATACATTACTGCCCAAGAACAAAATCCAAATATATAAGCAAATGAACAAAATCTTTTCCAACAGGCATCATCATTACAAATTGCCTAACTTAGGACTTTTGTAAAAGAGAAAACGTTATTTGATTTGGCAGGGCATCTAAGAGGTCCAAAGACATACTGAAAAAGGCAGTAACCCAGTGGAAATCAGATAATAGCACCAGAGAAAACCTTCGGGGGGGGGGGGTACAGAACAATTTTGGAGGCATGCGGTAATGAAGTACTGGGGCTCTACCTTGTACAGCCAGGAAGAGGAAGAGAGAGGACTGTGAAAGGAATGATGTCAAAAGGAGAGGAAGATTGGTAAAGAAGGGAGGAGAGAGGAAAGCAGAAAGAGCATGGTGGAGAACAGTGGAAGAAACACTACTGAAGGAATCTGTTTGCACACAGATGCATACTCTCAAAAACCCACCACACTGTGCGGGGGTGGCAATATTATCCCTGACCTGATTGGGGACTCAGATGAACAAAGAGCCTCACACTACTGCCAGGGGTATACTGTTAATGTATTTTAACAAAGTATATTCAAAGTGGGATTTCTAACTTGCAGTAAAAGACCTTTTTGTTACTGACATATTTCTTTCTAAAAAGAGACATACCAGAAAAAAAAAGGGGGCTTAGTGTTGGTACAGATGTATTTTTAGAAGATGAAAAACAGCTGAGATGAAAAGCATACATTGTACAAAAATGAAGAATGATGTAAAAAAAGTAAAAATTTAAAAAGAAGGCAAAATAAACATGAATTTCTAGGTAATCTGACTATCAAAAGCTTGTAGTCACTGAAAGGAAGATAGGAAATAAAAAGGAATGCTATGCTGTCACTGAATAAATCAGTAAATTCCTCAAGAATTTTATCAAGAAATAAAGTTTTTGATTAGGGTAGGTATGCTATTTGTCAAAGGATGAGTGGGAAATTCCTACTCCTGCTGTGCCCTTCCTCTGTTGCTACTTGTACATGTCACAACATAGCAGAAGGAAACAAAACAAAGGGTGAGGAATACCAAACCAGTCATCAACCCCTCACACCTGACTGCAAAACTGAGGCAACCTCAAGGGAAGGGTGGTGTGGGAACCAGGGAGGCAGAGGGCCCAAAAGAGCATGGTGGAGGATGACTGGAGCCTTGGTGGTGGTGGGCATGGAGTGAAGACACACAAATGCAGAGGCTTGAACCTAAAACCCTAAAAGAAATCAGTTTTATAAGCCAATACTCCTCAATAAACACACAACTAGGAGGGGAGGGAAAGGAGAGGGTGTGCGGGCGGAATGAGGTGGTAAAATAGAAGTGTGTGAAAAATTGCAAATGCCCACACAATTAAATTATATGGTGACGATGAGCCTGTATGTGTATTTGTGTGTGTCGTCTTTACAAATGATTTTGTATAACCGTTTCATATTACAGATTAGGAAATGAAGTCTCAGAAAAACTGACTTGCCCAGGGTACCACACAGCAAGGAATCTGGCCTAGGTTTTCTGCTTCCTAGTCATGGACTCTGTAGACTTTATCAGCAAGTCTTCAACTGCAAAACATTTTCATCTGATTCTTACCTACAGGCATCACCGATGCCACCTCCTCCTCTTACCACCCTCCACACACATACAATCACAATCCTTAGGTTGTACAGAGTCACAGTTGACTTTGGTTTTTATAGTTTCTAACTATGGATTGCCAAAGAAAGTAGGAATCTCCTTTTCCCTCTTAGGTAAAAGGAAGTACATCATCTTGGATTTTCAAACTGACTAAATGACAAGAATAGCAACATCTAGCCCCAGAAGCCCCCCAAAGGATAGGATTTAGAGACATGGATTTAAAGTCCAATTACCTGCTGGCTAGGTCAGAAATGGCCACCTGCCATTTCTTGGAATGCTTTCTCTGGCATCTTGAGCTTCATGTAAGCAAGCTGATTCTCTTGAGAAAATCACAAGAGATTCCTTCTGGCCAAATATCCCAGCTGAGTCCAAACTTTCACCATTGCCTCCGAGAGACCACCCATGTGAAAGGAGGCTTTTAGACACTCCAGATCTGTTCATTCACCAGGTGAGAACTACTGAGTCTCCAGACTCAATGACACAGGAGTAAAGGAGTCACCCAGACAAACGCTGCTCAAAGTTCTGACCCACAGAATATTGAATATGGGGGTGATGAGTGATGCAGAAATGTATAATCGGTACAAAATGTTAATCCTCCAAGCTATAATATTGAAGGAATCTTACTAGGCAGTTGTGCTAGGGATAAAATGGGAAAGCATACTGTGTTCACATCTGACTCATAAGAGAGCTACCAACGATGTAACAGCAACCATGAAAGTTCTCTACCATGTTGCACTTAGCCCAGGTGGGCATCCGAAGATAGAAGTTCCAATTATGACCCTAAGCCTGGTGAGGTGTGTACCTGTGACAAGTCAAAGCCTGATTTTGTAAGTTGAGCAGGTAAGGTAAAATGAGTGAAGAGGCTGGTATCAGACTTATATGATCTTTCAAACATTTTAAAAGCAGAAATATAAAGAATAAATATATATGGTGTCTGGGGACAGCTACTTTGCCTCTCATTCCTACTTTAAACATGATCTTTTGGACTAGAATAATAATAATTAAAAAAAAAAAAAAAACAGTTCTTTCTGGCAGTAACCCACAGTACCACAGTCCAGAGTATACTCCAGTACTGCAAGGAGTACTGGATATGTATATATGTGACTAAAACAAGTTTCACACAGTAATATTTAACCTTGAATCATGGTGCTGTGTAATTTTTTACTTTGTTTTTTTTTCCCCACCCCTCTCTACATGCTAGTCTTGACTCATCAAATACTCAAAAAGAATCAGGACTCATCATGCTTCTCTAAGGTCATATCCTCCTCAGAATTTATAACTCTTGCTTTGTATTTCATTTTTTAATTGCTCTTCAAACATTTAATATTTTCCCCAACCAAGTGATAATCTCCTTCATGGCTTGTCTTTCCAATATTTTAGAGCACAGAACAGTAAGAACAGTCCCTTTCTTTACACCCTATTTTCTAGATGACAGATAACACTAGATGATTCTTGGTACATATGCTATTTCTAAATTGTATTGTTTTCATGTTAATTTACCTCTTCACTAAACCATGAGTATGAAACCTTATACTATACTGCACACTATTTTAGAACAACTATTACAGGTGCAAATTCTCAGATTTCATGCGTAGAGATTCAGACTTGGCGGATCCCTAGAGTTACGTGTTAACCAACTCCCTGGTCATTTTCATCTCTGTGGTCATTTGATCACATGTTGGAATTCTGCATTAAACATATAAAGATCTAGGAAAGGAGTCGGTAAGCATTTTCTGTAAAGAAACAATTGCAAATATTTTAGGTTTGCAGACCACAGGGTCTCTCTCTCCATGGTACTTACTCAGTATCACTGTGATAGTGAGAAAGCAGTCACGGACAACATGTAAATAAATGGGTATGCCTGTGTTCCTATAAAATGTTATTTACAAAAACAGGTGGTCAGCTTTCTGGCCACAATTTGCTGAATTCTGGCCTAGACTATAAACTAAATATTGGTTTGGTTCTGTAAGAGCAAGAATCAGATCCTTTGGTCCTAGATGCCTTGTCAAATAGGTTGACAGTCTAAAATCACAAAGAGGCTCTTTGGGAAAGTGTTCAGTCAATTAGTGACATCAACAAGAGTGCTAAACAGCAGAGTGGTAGATGTGAACATTCACTTTGACCTTCAAGGTTCACCTTTGACAGTAAGAAAATGAAGGAGCAGCACTTCACTTTATAGAATCTAAAGTGCATTAGTATATACTCTTGTTAAGAAATACAGGAATCCATGCACTGCAAGGGGCAACATTAAGAATGTTGTAATATTCCTTACACCCAAGAGGGGAAGGACTTGAAGCAGCCAGGGCTGCAGGTGGGCTCAGTTTCCAGGTAGCTTTTATATAGTGAGGCCTTCAGGTGGCAGGTCAAGAGACACTCATAATTTGTATGACATCAATTCTAAACTCAAGCCAGCTATGTCTTCAGGTTATCCAAGGAAAAAGAAATCTACAACACTAAAAAACAGCTAATTTTATGAACTTGACTCCAAAGCCTTAAGGTAGTCTCCATTGTGGTATCTTTTATGGGATTTTTCAAAGCTGTTTTAAATAACTGATTTAAAATAATTCATTTTGAATATAATCTCTACATAATTTGTGGCTCCATTGTACATTATTTGCCTCAAATAACTTAAGACTGAGCTTCAAATTTCCACGTATTTGATAAAAATTGCCTTAACCGGTATACCTGTTGGCTTTCTAGTAACTTGGCTTTCCAGCACTATCTCCCACATTCTACTCTTAGACCTCCCCAAAGTCACCCTCTCCTTTCCAACTCTCAGTTTTCACATGCTCCCTTCTTCCCAATCTAATTTTCTCATGACTCAGGATAAATTATTCTCACCTCTATTTCCAAAGAAATTGGTTTCACCTCTCCAATTATTCTCTTTAGAACTGAACTTTTATGGGTCCATTAAATTACTCTTATGGAATTTTATTTAGTATTGCATTTTCTATAATACCATGGGCATCGCTGGCAAACAGTAACTCAATAAATATGTACTGAATTGTGTGAAAGCATTCAACAGCACATACACAAGTGCAGCACATGGTAAGTATGAGAAGGATCAACATCATCTTGTTCATCATCATAAACGATTGTATTTATTGAGCACAGAATTATTTGCCAGGCAATCTGTTAGCTGCACCATGGGCATTATTATTTTAATCCTTAGGGCCCCTATCTCTTGAATAAGAAGTAAAGATTCAGAGGAATTGAGGACATACATTAAACAGAAAGAAAATGCTGGTACATTTCTGAGCACAGATTCAAGTCCTGGTATTACTAGTTAAAACTGCCCTAGTCTTTTTTCTTGTGTATCTTTTAAAGTTCTTCCCCTCTCACACCCACCAGCATAGCTATTCTACTTCTAGTACTCAGTTTGTTTTTAATTTAATCTATTTTTAAGATTCTAAGCCATCTATAAGACGTTACTGACATTAAGGATAACCGAAAGGTTTTGCCAACTCTGATAATATTTTTGAAAATCAATTCCTAAGCAAACACATTCAGTATTGTGATTAGATAGCTAGTTTGAATGGGTGGTAGGTGCATTTGGAATAAAATGCTCCCTTCAAGCAGTTTGAAATACATGAACATTCCATACAAACAGAACCAGAGAAATAAAAAATTCAGTGTATCCCAGAACAGGGTATTCCCCCAAACATACTCTTGCAGCTCTTTCCACGTGACAATCTCCAGAATTATAGATGGCTGTGAAATTTCATTTTCTTGAAGAGTATCTGCTTATTTGCTTTAAATAGGACTCTTAAAACAGGGGAATCATAACTAATGGATTATAATATTTCTACCTTTAAAATCTGAATGTCTGATGAGTGAAACAAACCAAAAATGAAGTACTTGTACCAAGCACACTGAACCTTTCTTCTTCTATTAGCATATCAGTCTGCAATCATATCTAGATCAATAGTGAAGATATCCGCTTAAAAGACAGCCATGCTTTCTTTTGTCAGAAATTCATTACTTTTTATTAGGGTCATTGCTTGAAAACTTCAAAACACCATATGGACCTAATTGTGGTTTATTTTGGCAAAAAGGAAGACACTGTAGAACAATTGAGGCATTACATTCTACAATTCCATTACTTTCATCCCTCTCAGTTTTATTACTGTGTCATTAAAGGCAACTTGAGTGAGCGAAGAATTATAGTGTCATGTGTACAGGCTAGTAGATTAATAACAAAACACACTCAAGTTTAAAGGTATCTAACAGCTGTTTTCATTATTTTGTGTAAATACGCTTGAAGCATATCTATCTGATTAGTGGGTAGAGTGCTCTTCTCTGTCACATGCCATGGGCGCTGCTATGCGCAAGTAATCAAAGTGCTCAGAAAATGAGTTTACATTGTTCACTGCTGAAATACACAAATGTCAGAAAGTGACTGCGCATCAAAGCTTAGGCAAATCATCTGCTGCAAACAAACAGATTCCAATGCACATTTCAGCTTAGAACATTCCACTGCAGCACACTGACTGAGTTGGACTTATTGCTGGCCAGAATGAAGTGGTGTGCAAAGAATAATAAGTTTCCTCAGAAAGAAATGACTTCAAAAACCAATCCATGCATACACATTCATACAGATAATCATCTATATAATTTCCAATAGAGGCAACATCTGAAGTTGTATTATTTTTATCCCAGGAATATTCATTAACTTTTATATGCTTTTAAATGTGAACTGATAGGAAGCAGGTCAAATATTCTTATTTTAGGGCTTCTATACAAGTAGAATTCATATATAACTTCAGATTTCTAATGCAACGATCCTAATTTCCTGCTCACAGGGTTTGACTTCATTCTCTTTCAAGCTGCTTTGAAAATCTACTAATACATTTACTTTGAATTCCAATACCCAATTGCTTGCTACTTAAACATTTCAAAAATATTTATCCTTACCTATCAGCCTTGTCCATCTACAGATTCTCTTCACTTGACCTCTGGGCTTCTTTAAGCATAGAACCACTTGACTTCATTCCATTATGAAGTTGACAGGTTCAACTTCCACGCTGCCCGCCCACTCAGTGACATTTTTCACTTCATCACCATCTCTCTGCTTAGCTGTGTCTGTGGTTTCTACTTTCCTGTGCCTGCCTAATCATGATGCTCTAATTCAAACATTTGTTTTCAAATATATTCAAAATTCTTCCTGTCCTTATTTTAGGGGGCAGGGGAAGGAGGAAGGAGCCCAATCCTGATGGCATGTAAAAACTGCAATAATGTGGCTGATGAATTTCTTTTAATATATTTTTTTAAGATTTATTTATCATTTATGCATACAGAACTGGGGTACAGGCCAGAGGTGCAGGGGTGGTGAGAGGATTCACCAGAGGGAGAGTGGGGAGCAGAGGGGGGAGCAGAATAGGCAGACGGATGAAGTATGCTGCTGAGGGGAGCAGCAGGCAGGTCAGGAAAGGTCTGCTGCGCCATGTGGGTCACCTCCAGGGCAGGGATCTAACTCATGCTGAAGTGGCTTTAGCTTCTTAGTGCTGTGCCGCCAGGGAGGGCCCATGGTTGATGAATTTTTCAATATGATGATGAGTGCAATTTCCTTCCTCCCCCCCAACCTTGATGACAAAATACTCCACCCCGTTTACACCCTTTCTCAAGAAGCCCTAATTGTTATATATCTGGCTTTCTCAGAACTGCTTTGAAACCAACTTTATGCTTACCCCTCCAGTCACAGAAACACTTGTTTCAAATTTGTCCGTCTGCTTCTTCCAAGTTTCCCATCTTTTCTTTCAATTTCATCCACTGGGTCTTTGGGGATGTTTACACTGAAGCTCATATTTCAAGACTCATCTAGTTTCCTCTCAAGCATCTCTAAGTCCTCTGTGCTGTCTGAAGACTTGCCTTGTCATCTGTATACACTGTCTGTCTGCACCTCAGTTTCCTCTGCCCCTCTGATGAGAGGCTGGAGCACGTCTAAGAGTGAAGCCCTAGTAGCACTAACGCAAACCAGACCTGGCTGTGGAGGTGTTATGTAAGCTTCTCCACGCTGAATTGACAATGAGTTTCTCCACTGACCTTCAAGTTCCAAGTTTATTCTGAGGTGTTCCATAAGTGAATCTCGCAACCAAAATGTCAAGATTTTCAGTTAAGGGTAAAAGCTAGATTTTCTAAAGGTTAAACAGTAATTATATAACTGACACCCAATACTTTTATGTCACCTTTTAAAGTGGTAAACCTCATCTATTGATATGTTGACTCAATTCAACAATGCAAATAAAATAGCTCTAGTTCTTTCCAAATTTAATCTACTATATATATATATATATATTTTGCCAACTGCGCTAGAATTTCCTTTAAAATTTAGGAGTCACGATGGCAACAGTGACTTTCTCGCTCTATGAATTTATGCCATTAGGTAAGTAGTGCTTAAACTAAACAGGATAGCTGCATAATGAGCATAAACTACAACCCATTTCTCTCAGGAAAAAAAGATGAAAGCTGAGTGTTAATCCTAGCTTAGCAGTGGTTCTGCAGCTGCCACAGACTTCCGTCCCCAATGCTTTATACTTTGTCTGCCCACTAGTACTTATTGGAAATCAACAGTAAAGAAATGTGCTAGTGCTGTAGGATATTAAAAGGCATTAAAGATAGAGTCTCCATGTTTAAGAACCTTATAATCAAATGAGTGAAAATGCATAAATCAATTGACAATATACATGCTTATACATGACATATGCATATACAATTATGATGAGACACTTAATTCAAAAGCTTCTCCTATAAGTCTGTCTGGGTCAGCAATAAAGTAAGCAATGGAGGTATGGAACAAATTAAAGGCAGTATCTCACCACAGCGTGTTGTATAAAACAAATGCCCTATTTGTCTAAAGCAAGAGACATTCAGAAAGGACTTTTGAAAAAGGGTAATCCTAGATCCTGTATTTTAAAGAAGCTAAGGAAGTAGCGAAGAGGAAGAAGGACTATTACTCTAAACTCAAGTCGGAAGGCACCAGAAAACAATAGATGCAAAAGCTTAAAATCAAGAAGAAAGTCGTCACAGACTCCCTCTCTGTCCAGAGTAATTTAAGAACTAAGGTATGAGTGAAAGGCAAGTATTCAGCAAGGAGATATTGGTTCACTTCTTTTCACTACTGATAACTCACTGGACACCTGAATAAACTTGGCAGGCTCCATTTCAGGGCTTAAGTAGATGTCTTTCCTTCTTTCCACATTATATGCTTCATTAAGTCTTCCATATATCCTGTACCGTGATCTACCCCAACCCTTTTCCATATCAAAACTCAGCAAAATGATGTAGATCTTTATTTTCCAGTTGGAATTTTCTCTCTGGTTGGGGGACTGTGCTGTGATCACATCTTTTAAGCTGCATCTTAGCATTCTTCAATAAAAATACAAAGTCAATTCCTTTCAAGGAAACTGGTACCAGAAACATTTCTGTCTCACAGGGTCCATCACCTCCCTGGGAGGAATGTTCTGCTCTCTTAAGAGCTTTGTAAACCAGAGCATAATACATAAATATAAAGTCTGACTCCTGCTGCTGTTATTAATCACCTTACCTTTCAGATTTGCTTATATCTAAAATAGCCTGCATTACTCTTAATATTGTGAGCATGTAGAGAGTAAGCAGGAAGCTAGTGTAACATTTTATGCAACACCTGGCACACCACATGCAAAAAGCCCTACTGCCGGTGACGCTAATGCTCCTGAAATTAAAATCTATCTTCTCATGATCACATAATAACTGGCAATCACCTTGAAATGGGAGTGTATTAAGCTCTATAAAACATAGCTAGTATTTTTGGCCCAAGTTCTGCTCTCAGTGAAACTAGAGAGCCAGAGCTCATGTCCCCGCTAGAGTACACTTGTTTCAAAGCATTTAACCTGCCCACCAGTCTCAAGAATGTTCAGTTATACTAGCTGGATTATTCAAATGACTCGCTGAGTTTTACTGCTTGAGTACGCCACTCAAATGAAGAAGATTAAATACAGCTCAGTTCACAGTAAGATTCTAAGTAACACTAGAATAATCAGAGGAAAATGATTATTTTCTTGATTCTTACTCAAATCACAACATCAGTGTGTTTTTAATGAGACTAATAATTCAGTTGAATTGGAGCCACAATAATGAAGGTGATTCAAGTTTTCTTCCTTTTAGAGTATATTCTTGAAATTCTTTCTCTTCTAAAATGCCCATTTTAGAGATGAGACTGTATAATGCTATCAATAGATTCTGATTCTACACTGGAAGATGGTATCCAGTATTAATCTTACTGATTTCTGAACATGTCATATTGACCTAGGTATGCAATCACAAAATTAATTAGATGTGAACATAGAAATGAAACTCACTCAATATCTCACTCACATTGGCTACAATATTCTACCTACTAACTGGTTAATTCACTTTCATTTAAACAAGTATCTTTGAAAGAATGCAAAAAAAAAACATATTTACACAGGGGAGCACAAGATAACTATCTAAGGCTTTATAGAGGAAATATCAAATCAGGCAAAACGTGATATCTTCTCCATCTCTAAACCCCATGGACAGCATTGTCCCTTAGTTACCTGTGACACAACTGTCTCTTCAATTAGATTAGTAATATCAAATATTTCTTCAAAATAAACCCACACTCATCCTACATTATTGTTGAGTAACTCTAGTTATTAGAATGTTTTAGCTTTCAAAATGGTTTGAAGTCTCTGCTTTGGGATAAAAACAACAAAAATGTATCCACTCTTTCACATGATAATCTTAAAGTAAATGCAGGTATTTTGCCCCCCCACAAGGAATTTTCCTCCAGATTAAGACTCTTCAAGTGTTTTTAGAAGTTGTTTCTAGTTGTTATAGGGAGACCAACCAATCTAAAAGAAAAGAATATTTCTTGAATGTATACATGGTAGCCACCTAATGTAAGTTTTTCCTAGAATTTTATGATTATAAAATTCGTGTTTTTACCAAGTTTATAGATGAGGAAATAGAGACTAGACAATAAAAGTGGTGTACTCACAAATCTTGTAAATAACAGAGCTCAGATTTTAAATAAATTTTGTCTGAATCCAGAGATCTGTATTTTTAGTGTAACAACCCAGGGCTCTCTTTAAGGCTACTAGGCATTCATGAGTACGTATTTATTCAAGAAAGATAGTGAACAAGCCATAGTTAAAAGTGGTCCTGATGCTCAGAGCTATCTGACCTGGTACATCCCAGCTGGAAGACATCTGTGGTTTGAAAAGATGATTGTAGAATTGTGGCTCTCATGAGGGAAGGGATGGTTCAGAGAAAATTGGTGAGGGGGACCCATGGACTTAAGCTGGAGTATATGAAGGTGGTGGGTATGGTGTAGAAACACACAAAGAAGAGGGGAGGGCCTAACCCTCAATCATATGCAGTGTTGTAAACCACTGTTACCTCAGTAAAAGGAGTGGAGGGAGGAAGGGAGCCCATTAAAAGGTCACAGCCATCTTCACTGTAAGATTTTGTAAAATGCCTGATGTCATCTACTGCTTCCTATATGTTAAATAATTGAACACATATATGCATTTCTACATACTGATGCTTATCAGTACATCAGGTATTTAACATTAAAAAGGAAGGTTTTTGGACCCTCCCTGGTGGTGCAGCAGGTTAAAGCACAGCACTGCAAGCCAGCGGCAGCCACTTCAGTGTGGTTTGAAGGGGAGGTGATCCACATGGCGTGGCAGACCTCTCCTGACCCGCCCGCTGCTCTCCTCGGCAGTGTACTTGGTCAGTCTGCCTGTTCTGCTCCCCAGTCTGTCTCTGGTGAATCCTCTCACAGCCCCAGCACATCTGGCTTGTACCTGAGTTCTGCATGGATAAATAAATAAAACTTTTTTTTTTTAAAGCAGGTTTTATTAAATTCTATGAGGTGGTATGATTTTAACATTTTATAGCTGAGCACACTGAGGTTCACAAATCTCGGTCTGATGAGGGATAAAATACCACTTTATCAACTAAGGAGCCCCCTTACAATGGGCAGTGAGATTGAGGGTGTTATGAAATAATACATATCATCTGATAGGCTGGATTACAGCAAGCAGAGTGCAATCGTTTTAAAGCTTGCACAAAATATTTGATTAAGAATACATTCTAAAATGTCAGTTTTTCTGTTCCTGTTATTATCATTTGTACATTTGCAAGAAAAGAGCTAGATTCAACTTGTATTCTCCAACAACCAGCATATTGCTTACAGCATTTCTTTTGTAAAAGAAAATTTAGCAGTAAGATCATTTCAAAAATAAAATTCTCCAGGAATACCAATAGATAAGACAGATAAAAACACAACTTATTAGGTTAAAGTGGTGAGGAGAGGAGGAGGAGAACTGAGCCTTGTTTCCTTTCCTCACAAACATTCCTCCCTTCCACCAATTCCCCCTAACTCACCAAATCTTTTCTATCTTCAATTGATTTGGGGGAAGAAAATTTGAAAACCAGTAGCTACAGGGTAGTGTTCTGAATGATGATGATAACAACGAGGCTGATAATGATTACAGCAACTAACGTTTACTTTGGCTTACTGTGAAGCTAATATAGAAGCTCCAGTCTCCTATATTACTGATAGGTTACCATCAGCTTTAACGCATTAACACAAACCATTTATTATGTAATAGGCTTCTACTCTATTGTTAGATGGGAGCCCAGGGGGAACATAATATAACAGCTGGAGCCCAAGATGGCACTACAATATGCACCTGACTCAATCAAAGGACAGCAAGAATCCAAGCATCCATTCACACATTGAAGCAACAGATAATTCTTAAGTACCTAAGTATTATAATGTCACTCCACGTGAAGTTTACAACCTAAAAAATAGTTAAGGACATTCTAAAAGGAGTCACACCCTAATCAGATACTTGGGAATCTAATAAGGTCTTAATAGAAAGAGGAAAAAGTAGGTTGACTTATAAATAAACTAATTCTTTAACAATTTAATTTTTATATATATATATATATATATATATATAATTTTAGATACACTGCTGCAGTGAAAACAAGTTAGTGAAGGCAAATTTTCCAGGTTTCCTCTTGCTTGTGAGGCCACGATTATCAGCAAATGATATTTATAATTACCAAGCAGGATGGGGTGGGGGGGAGCAGAAAAGTTGACAGACACTCAGTTAGCAAAATGAGGTTAGGATGGATAAGATGAAGGAAAATAATAAAAATACATATTTGTCAATGTCCAAAGTTTATACTGTTAATACTCAATTTAATCTTATTAAAACTAAAGACTGGGCCTGTCCCAATAATCATGGGCTCAGTCTCCTCCATGAATCCTCCTATGAAAGAAGAGTTACTTTTCTCCTCATAACAGAAGAAAACGATGAGAAATATCACATTTAATGTAAATATATAATAAAATGTTACATTAGGAAACATCATGTAGGCCTGGCTTTTAAACACTCTACAAAGCAAACATCATCTTTTGCATCTTAGTTAGATAAGGTGGGGACCCTTGCCTGAATTCTCCCTCTGGCACCTGAACTTAAGCCTCAGATTCTCATAGCAGGGCCTTTCCATTATACCCACATTCTTAAGAAGAGAACACAAATGCCTGAAATCTCAGGGGAACTATTTTGTACATTAAGAAAATTCCCTAAAATCCCCACTTATCGTTTGGCTCTAAAAGTATAGGAAAAGTGTTAAAAAGCTAAAGAAAATCAGCCAAAGGCAGTTTCTCCACCTCACCCTGCTGATATGCCAAATTGATTCTGGGCATGAATGTGCTGCCCTCTCTGGCCTAGCTCATCTGCAGTTCAGTGCTAGGAGTCTGTCAGACCCAGAGCTGCAGGGACCCCAGATGAGCAGCAGTGAGGGAGTGAGTGTGAATGGAGATTTTGACTGGAGATTTTGACTCCAACATGTAGGGCATGCATGAAAGTGGCTGCAGCCAGCCTACCACCTGCATTTCTCCCCTGGCCGCCTCTTCACCCAAGCTTGCGCCTCGGCGGGGCTAGTCTATCCCACATGCCCCAACGCAAGTCCAAGTAGGCTTGTAGCAGGAATCAGTCCCTAAAATACAGGCCAGGTGGTAATACTAATGTTCACGTTTCGTGTTTTCAGCCCCATTTCCCAGAAAGACTTTACGTGAAGTTGGCTGGACCCACCTGTTCTGAACCCCGACACTTGGAAGCCTTAAAACTGTACCTGACCAGTTGGAGAATGAGTCCTTCACCAGAGGTGAGTTCTTTGCAGAACTCTGTGATGCAGACTGCTGGTCTGCATCAGCAGATAATTGATAATTCTTCTTGCTTCCTCCTTCTACTGAGAATTCCCACCACGTCACACAGATAGATGATGACTACTACTGCTACAGTACTGGACAGAGGAATCCTTCCTGGTCCATATTAACTTTACAGGAAATCCAAAAGAAAACAACTCACATGCTTAGAATGCTTAAAAACAATGAAATTCTTTCAGAATGATAAGTATCAATAAGTAAAAAACAGTCATAAATCATAATTTCTGAGATATCCAAATGCTCATCAGCAAGGAGGAAAATATTTTACTCTGGTTGTAAATAAATTTACACAGACCTATTTATCAGGAGTCTACTATTTGGCAATTAAGTTTAAATAGGGAACGACCTAATTGGATTATTAGCCTGAGAAAGTATTATGCATTTGAAATAGTTTTATACCAAGTTGAAATTTCTAGCATTCTTGAACAAAGCTTTTGACTTTATAATAATTAAGCTAGTTAACAAATGAAGCCGATATCTCAAATCTCTCAAAATGTATTTTGAGACAAGTACCAAAATCTCTTACTATAGAACCTATTTGAGGGAAAAGATAAAGACATATCTTCTTTATGTAAAACTAAAAACTTAGACATTATAAATAAAACAAACATAAAAATACTGACAGGTAGAGAGAAGACAGACTGGCTAGAGAACGTGGCATCTAAACAATAACACAATGCTGACTTCTGGGCTCTTCCTTTTGACTGATATATCTCAGACTGGATAAGGGAGAAGCCAGCTATCTTGGAAGTGCCAATGAGCTCTGACAAAGAATAGCCCCAGGAAAAGCCCATCCTCTCAAATCAAAGGACCAGAAAAGGGGTAGCCTAGTAAGACAGAAAGTTTTCAGAAAATAACTGTTCTACTCTAGCAAAACACCACAGTAAACATGGACACTCCAACGCTGTCAGCTCAGACCTGATGGCGAGCCTAGATTGTCACCCACTGAGCTGTAACAAGGTACCTACATATGGGGAGCTGGGACTTTGAACCCAGCCCACTGGGATGATGTCAGAGGGTTGGAGAGTTGTGATTTCGGCTATGGCTCAGTGTTAATAAATCTTTTTCCTGGGTCAGTGAAGACCGAGTGGAGAACCTGGATTTCCACTCCCATCTTGCAGTAATGAGGTAATATCTCCACCCACCAGAGCAGTATCAGAGGAGGCTGTAAAAAATATTGTTACATGCTATAAATAAAATCCAACATGTTCAGGCTTCAGTTGAAAATCACTCATAATACCAAGAATCGGGATATCTCAAACTGAGTAAGAAAACACAATCAACAGATGCCAGTTGAAATGAGACAGATTTTAAAGGGCCAAAATTAAAAGTGATTTAACCAATAATTATATATACATGTGAATCAAGGGAGGTAAGGAAGAAGAGAGGAAGAAAAAGAGCACCCCCCCCCCAAAATAGAAATTCAGTTGCAGAATGGAGAGGACAAAGAAAAGAATCAGTAATGCTGAACAGAGAATATCAGTTAATCTAAATAGCAGAGAAATAGTAGACTGGAAACAAAATGTATGGGGTCATAACAAAAATTCTGACATTTTTGTCCTTGAAGTCCCAGAAAAAGAGGAGAGGAGAATAAGGCTGAAACAAACATTCAAAGTAATAATGGCTGGAAAATTCCCAAATTGGTAGAAAAACATAAACTAACAGATTCGAGAAGCTGGGTAAATCCAAATAGGATAAAACCTAAAAAGTCACGACAAGACACATGATAGTCCAACTTGTGAAAATGAAGACAAGGAAAAATATTTTTAAAGCAACCAGAAAGAAATGATGCAACAGCTATGGTAAGGAGACTATTCTAGTAACAGCAGATTTCTCATGAAATGGTTGTACTAGTGTCTTTTTCATTATCATAATATTTCTAAGCCATCTCTTCCTGTATTTCATTCAAAATCTCAACTACATTACTTGTTCTTGTGTAAAAGTATAAACAGACAGAATACCACCCATTCCTAACAAAATACTGCTCTCACGTTTTAAACTGAGATTCAGCACCGTGCATAGTATGTTCAAATACATTAGCTCCGAAAGTGTTAATGCTCTTCGTACTTGGGAGTGGCTTTGGGCTCAGTGCCACAGCATTTGCCCTTTGTGGCTTCTCACATCCCAGACTTGGAAAATATGAGCCACAATACAGAGAAAGGTAAGAGGCCCAGCAGAGCCCCTTAGTGATAAATGAGTTTGTATCATCTGTCATTAGAACTTCCTGCCAACTGGGTCATTCCCTATTAAATTACCACTTGTCAATGTTTAAAATACTGATTGATAAATGACGGTGCCAAAACTGATAACACGACAGCTTTTATTTTCTAATAATCCTAGTTACCACAGCCTGCTTGTCAAGACACAGATACCATAGTTATTTTCTTAAGTACCTTACCAAAAGACAATTTAATCTAATACAATGCTAACAGGTATGCTATTTGGCCCCCTATCTGTTACATACTGACTTCACTTGCCAAAATAAACCTACTGGCGATTTAGTGATATGAGGAGCTCCAAGTTTCACATTTCATCAAATACAAGTAATCTGTTTTATCAATATAAACTGCATTTTAATGAAAAAATTCTTTTCTTCAGTATACTTCACTTTCAATGCCCTTGAGTATAATAATTCGTTCATGCTGTAGAACAAGAATGTTTTACAAGACCTTAACTCTCAAGAGAAATTTCTTCGTAAATACAAAATGCGAGTTTCAGGGGAATGTGCTGTACGCACATGAACAGTACCCAATGTTACAAAAACACAACAGATTGCACTTAGTTTTCAGTTTAAATATCCTTCCATGAGATTGCGTAAGCAACTTGTCATTGGAACAAAGCTTAGTTGAGCAACTAGGTGACAGGTAAATGAAATGGGATACATATTCCTAAGGTCTAATAAAAATGAAAACTCATCACAACACACTTCAGATATGTGTTAAGGCAGAAGCAATCATCAGGACTCAAAGCAGGGTTTTTTTTTTTTTTAAGATTTATTTATTTGTGCATACAAAACTGGGGTACAGGCCAGAGGCTTAAGGGCGGTGAGAGGCTTCACCAGAGACAGAGTGGGGAACAGAACAGGCAGATCAACGAAGTACACTGCTGAGGGGAGCAGCGGGCAGGTCAGGAGAGGTCTGCCTCGCCATGTGGTCACCTCCTGGGCAGGTGGGGATCGAACTCATGTGGAAGTGGCTTTAGATTCTCAGTGCTGTGCTTTAACCCGCTGTGCCACCAGGAGGGCCTCAAAGCAGTTTTAAAGACCTGAAATTTTTTGCATATTTGCTTCCTTTTAGTGGTTCAGTGTGAAAATGTTTTGACTAAATTTAAATGAGTTTATATGGTAACTGGCCAATTTCAACTGTTTATGATACATTTTGTTTCTCCCCCTTTCACCCTCCCTATTAAATACAAGCAAAAGCCTGTTTGTCAATCAGAAGAGAGTGATGATACAGAGGGTCATCACTCACTAGTGTCACACACCTAACTGTGTTTTGGTCATTTATCACTTTGCTGCTTTTTCCTGCCTTTTCTTACATTTTTGTTCATTCCACTGAAAATGACCGGCAGCAATGTCACTGGCAGAAAGAATGAAAATGACAGAACACCATGCCAATAAATTCTCACCTGTGCCATGCCTTTCTGTGGCACTTTTATGTCTTATTTGTCCTCTCTATCATACATAGTTCTTAAAAGAGAGGCTATTATGTCTTTCCCCTGGATTTTTGTGGTGCTAGACAGTATGTCCAATGTTGAGCAAAAGTTTAATAACAAATACAAGCAAATAGCACTCAGAGGGGCTTCTACTGGAGATAGCAGAGCTAACTGCTCCAGACCAGGGACAACGAAACCAGAAAGTCACTCATTCACTGGCAGAGAAATCAAAAACATTACCCTGAAGTCTATTCCTTGTAGGTGCTTTCACCATGCAGTGAAAAGCAGAAATCTCCCAGCAGAGGTCTAGAAACAGTATGGAATAAGGTACCTAAGCCGCATGTTCAGTCAAACATGTAAAACAGCTCTTTTACATAAATGTATATTTCATAATGTTCCATGGTGTCACCAATTTCTGTCAGGTGTTTTGTCTTTCAGTAAATGTTTTAAGAAATAGTAAAGTCTGTATTAACATATGTATAAATTAGTAATCAACCATAATCTAGGAAGTGAAGCAAACACTGAATTGCCAAAGTAACATTTCCATATCAAATTTCTATATTTCTGTGTGCAAGGGTGGGGAGAATGTATATAATTAGGGATGATTTATAAAATATGAATAAACCAACCAGTAAGGAAACAAATGTCTAGTTACCCTACAGCTATCGCTACAGGTAAGATCTCGGCATGTATCCTTCTAGACATGATTCTTCATTGTCACATAGATATTTAATCTGTACATATGCTGACATGTGGAGCAAATACATAAGGCAACAATCTACTCATAGAGACCTTCCACACACAATGCCTTCAAGCACCAGTGGCTTTTTATACTCTGTTTCTAGGACATGCTTTCAAGTTAGTTAAAGCTCAACCATTTCTGTTGTTCACCCACCTCTGCACCCCTCCAAAAAGAAAGAACATAGAGAAATGATAATTTAAAAAACCTGGATATGCTCTCAGTGAATATAGCTCTGATTTCTGTATCGCCATCATACACTCTTCATTGTACACAGCTTCAGGATTTATAGTCTTTTTGTATAAACTGTGATCCCCCAAGGCAAGCAGGAACATATTATGGATGCATTTTGTAGATAAGAAAATAAAGCCCAGGATCCTATACCTGAGTGCAGACAGAAAAAGAGCCCAGACCTGTCATGAAATGCAGCGATGCTTTAAAGTCCATTTTCAGTTGTCCTATATTCAAGAGTTGTTTCTGTCTACTAACTCTGAACAACCAGCATATCTATAGTCATTTTCAGTCCCTCCTTTATCTAGTAGCGAAACAGCAAAAGGATGAAACTTAGTGAACACTGGTCTGTCTCTTTAACATGATTTTCACATGGCGAGCACCTTCCCCACACCCAATTCTTTTTAAAAAAGGCCCATTGGGGCCTCCTTGGAGAAGCCAGAGGTTAAGTCTCAGTACTATGAAGCTACTGGCAACTACTACAGCACAGGTTCAATCCCCAGTCAGGGAGCTGACCCACAGGGTGCAGCAGACCTCTCCTATCTCATCTCTGCTCCACACAGCAGTGTGATTCAGTAGATAGCTTGCTCTGCTCTGGTGAATCCTCTTCCCCCCACCCCCCACGTTTGGCCTATACTCCAACTCTTGTATGCATAAATAAATAAAATAAATCATTAAAAAAAGACCCATTTCTTCTCATTGTCCATGAAGGACAAAGGGACATCTTCAAGAGTCAGCTATTCCACTCATCCTGACCTAGCAATGACCTTTTCTCCATCTGCACTATCCCCACACTGACAGGAGAGAGAATTTTCACCCTCATTTAACTGGCCAGCCCCAGATCTACACAGTTTATCTCCTCTCCTCTTTTCAAACTCAACCTCACAGAGTATCAAGATTAATCATCGAAGCTTTCTTTACCCTTTCAGTCTTTGAACTCTACTCATTTGACTACTCTTCAACTTGAGCCCCCTTTCCTATTTCTTAACCTCTATGACTTAGCCCATTTGTTTGTTCTAGAAAAAAAGCCATAAAATATAAAAACTCCTGTCTCTGTAGAGAATTAATGAAGTAATGCATATTTTAAGCATGTGAAATTTCTAAAAATAATTACATACATCATTAGACTATCAAACAAACTAAAAGTTTAAGTGATAAATACCATAATTCTGTTTTGTTACTGTCTTGTTCCCATAATGATAAATAACTGACTTGGCTTTTTAAATAGGTCAATGTGAGGTTGGTTTCTATTTGACACATTGATAAGGGTGTGCTTTTCTGTGCAAAAAGTTAGTGAGCTCCAAAATGTCAATTTTTGTATGCACATACAGCAAATGCTAGCATGTACATAATTTAAAGTATTTTAAAGTATTCAAGATTAATCTAAGACCTATAGTGCACTTAATATTTTAAAAACAACATTTGTCTTCTAACAATCTGGTATGTTATATGACTTGAAATGTGTGACTGTCCTTCAACATTCATATCAGCTGCAAGTGTTTTCAACTATTATTTTATTTTCTCATTTGTCTTCAACTCTGTAGCATGCTGCAAAAATGCTATGGCATCTGAAACTGTTACAGTAAGCAACCACTATATCAATCAGTCCTCTTATGAGTTCCATTTTACATTTCAACTGCACACTGTTGAATGCAAAAGATTTATCTATGTTCAAGAAAACTAATTTTCTCTCTTGTTCATACTAAGATAAAGAACTGGAAATATTTTTAAAACACAGGATTACGTCTTAACGGAGTTCTGCTATATACAAGTATTCACAAAAATACAAATAGCAATTTTTTCCACTTTTAGGAAACACTGCTGTGTGATGTTGCTTCTGCTTTAGCCATAATGAGGGAGATTATGAGAACTCTCAGATAAGAAGGACTTGAATAATTTTGGATCCCCCAAATCTTCTGAGGACATGTACATACAGATGATCTAAATAGATATTTCATAGACTCACCCTTGAAATGTGTACTAGATTAAAAACCTGAATGTTCAAATGGAGGATCTTTAAAGTCCGGGCAAAGGAAGTAGACAAACAAGTCCACAGAAAGTCACATGTTGGATTAATCCTCAGAGTTCATTATTTATATAAATGGACAATTACCATGAAAAGATGCAGCAAGTGCTCCAACTATGTAAGTTTTAATCCTAAATTAGTACTAACCACATAGAACTTCCTGTCAAACCCGAACTTAGTAGCTCCCTAAGTGCTAAATATGTGACATTACTGTCTTTCTAAAAGGGCAAATTCTACCATGGCTCAGGGCATTTCCTCACATGAAAATGTGTTTTTGCACCTCATCAGGCAAGCAAAGAAATTTTTGCCTTTTCACTAAGACTCTTCTCCACTATTATCTTCTCTGACATTCTTCCTTAACACCAATTCTAGCTGTACCTTCCTATTCCATACTCATTACATGGTATCATAACCAGGGGTGCAAAGCAGCAGAGATGCAACCAGTATTTTTTCAAATCCAAGGGTCTGGGTGGAGCACCACCCTCACTACTGCCTGTCTGTGGGACACCTTCCCAGTTACCTAGACTTCTTATGCTTTGGTTTTCCTATCTGTCAAATAAAGCAATAAGAGTACCTGCTTCATAGAGCTGCTTTAAGGAACAAAGGCATCATAAACATAAAACGTAAGGTCACCTAAACGTGAGCTCTTGCTGTTAATACTCTGCTTTTCCTCCTTTGCCCCACCCTAAGCCTCTATAATGTAAACTCTCTATACATGTTTCTTCATATATCAAAAAATAAAAACAAGCAACTAGAAACCACCAAGTAGTATTTAAAACATAAAATCAATCCACCAATTGCAATGACATAAGTTTTAAATGCTATACTAATGCAAAGTAACAAAATTACTGCTATTATATGTCATTAAAATATTAGATAGCAGATGGCTAAGGGTTGGAAAGTCATATGATAAATCTCCAAAAATCTTATGAAGAATGTGAGAGAAAAAGTCTGAGACTCATGGCATATAATAACTATCTGTTGGAATGCAATTCCAGTTTCCTCTAGTATCAGATGATTGAAAACTATGAAAAAAAAAAAAAAACTAGTTTTACTACCTTTCCATCTTCTCTCCTGTGTCACTTTTCCTACCGCGTAGCACACCTCACTTGGTGAGTGTTCCATCTTAAGTAAGAACAGACTACTTTCCAGGAACTTAAGCCTGACAGATTTCACGTAAGTCTAAATGCCCCGATGTCTGCATTATCTCTCACCTCATACTCCCCCATAATCTAGATTCCTGGGAGAAAATACAAGATTATGGGTCTTGGAAATTCCAACCCTTTTAGACCTCAGAATTAGCTTCTGATTTATAAAATGGGAAGAAGGTTAGCTAGGAAATCTCAAACCTCTCTCCTACTTAAAAAAAAAAAAAAAGAGTCCATCCCAGCAAAGTATTTTAAAAGGCAATCACCTTGAACAAATATACACTAAATTTAAAATAAAAATTATACTTAATGGATAGGTGCTTTCAAGTAGAATCCATGATGAAAACTATGAATCTCTGGGAAGGAAAAAAAAAAGGCACATATCCCCCCAAAATTCTGCATACAAATCCAGCAACACAGAACTCTGAACATATTTTAGTGAGAACAACTTAGCTAGTTGATAGAACATCAGCAAATGTCACGAAGATGTTCTCAGCAAGGCTGGGATCATCTCAGCTACCCCTTTCATCATACCATGCTAAGAGCTCCTGAAACTACAAAAAAAAAAAAACAAACAAAAAAAAACATACAATCGGTTCTACTTCTATTGATTATCATAGTATTTCACGGGGCTCAGAGTCAAGGTTGTTGTCATATCTAACCAATTCGCTTTTTCTACATTTTCCTATTCTACATTACCCTATTTCAAAGGGTAAATAACTAGTCAGTATTTCAGTAATGATGACAACTCCCTTACTCAGATCAAACCCTCTCAGGGGTTCATTTTATTACATTTTCTTTCCTTTCAATCATTTAGAAGAAAACAGCTAAGACCCAGTGTTAGCTGTCCCTACTCACTGGTCAAAGATAGCAGTATTGCAGTGGGAACAAAAAAAATATGAAAAAAGGAAAGCATGGTGAAAAAAAAATTATTAAATAACTGCAAAAGAATCCCTCCTAGAATACAGACACTGCTTTGAAGGACCTGAAACCATCTAAACACAAGACATTTATTGTGAAATGTCTAAGAAATTCTATATGAAAATATTTCCAGAGCCTTGCCAGCATTACGATTTCCATGGGAGAGATGGCCTGAACCGACAGCTACACTTTCCATCTACCTTGGGTATTTTACAGTACCCAAGACAAGTGGTTCAACATTTGTTTCCATGATTGTCTAAGTCCCCTTTGATGCCCTTTCCCCTTCACTTTCTCCTTAAAAGAAGAGAAGGAATAGGTGAAAGGAGAAAAAAAAAATTCTTTGGTCTCCCCAAGTAAATTTATGAAGAGTCCACCAGGTAAAAGTGGCAAAGCACTTGAAGAAAATTATCCCCTAAAAAGTGTTTATATGCAGTGTTATAAAATAAAAGGGCTTGTAAAAACAGAGATGATTGCTTTGTAGTTATAACAATGAAAACAGTAGAGAAACCAGAGTCTAGGATGAAAATTAATGACACTGTTGATTAAAATAAGAGAATAGGAATAGATTCCACATAAAAAAGGTTTCTTAAACTCCTAATTCCATTTAACTGGGAAAGACAGAGAGAAAGAGAAGATAAAGCTATGCATTTAAACCTGACAAAGGGCAGTACTTCTATGCAATTTATAATTAATCTGTGGGACCATATGTCAGTAAAATTTATTAAGAAAAATAGTTTAATGCTATTTTGTAAGGGTAAGACATTAGAAGAAAAAGTATTGCAATTGGAGTTACATTGCTAAGAAAATATTATAAGAACTATTAATCACTAAGATTCAGGTCATCAGTTGGCTAGTAGCTGGAGTCAAGAGAAAACACTGCAAAGTGGCCAGGTGAATTGTGTTTTATATCTTTCTTTAGGTTTTTCAGTGAAGTCACTGCCAAAGAAAAAAATACCAGAGGAGATTCTGCCTTACCCTATAACTTATTTAGTATTATGACCTATTAGGCCATTCTTAAAATTCCAATAATCATCCCATCTTCCAAAAGCCTTGCTTCTATATTAGAAAAGTGAAAATTATTTTTCGTCCCCTCAGTGCAACTACCTGTGTACAAGATATAAATACTAAGTTTGCATGCATTTTATCAGTAGTAAGGAGTGCTGCCTGGGATAAGGATTTTTAAAAGTCCTGTAGGATTCTAATATAAGGTGAAAATGACTATATTTAAATGATCACAGTAAAAGGCAATAGGGTTGCTTCAAAACACTCATAATGATGGTGTGTACACACACACACACACACACACACACTCTTCTGACGGACAATATCCTCTAAAATGAAGCTAAACATTGCCTGTATAATAAATAATGGATACTTCCTTTAATACAACATAAAAGTAATTAATTTCTTGATTATTTTTAGACTTGCTATGTTACATTATTGTCCATTTTTGTGCAATGTTTTGTTTCTTCCCTCAGCTGTTGTCCCCATAGTTCATCCACTATAGCACCCATGACCCATTACCATAATCTCCTGTGCTCTGTCTCTCCTGTTTTGACACCCACCCCCTGCCACACCCCACAGTAGTCCCCTGGTGTACGCCTCAGATCTTTGGTCAGCTTGAATGTTTTGTCTTTTTTTCACTCTTTGTCTAGTTTTTCTATATTCAATCTTAAAAGTACATAGATTAAAAATATTTTAAAGCCATATTTAAAACCTATTTAGGTTTAGCCACACTATCACTACATCCTAACTATAAAGCCATGGGAAAAGATATATTTTCTGGGAAAGAATATCCAGCTCTTCTTATAGTCTCCTCAACTTTCTCAAGAGTTCTAAGAGTAATAGGACATTATTTTTCCTATCATAAAGCTACAATAATAGGCAACGACTTGAATTTACCTTGGCAGTGATGTCAGTTCTTCTACCTTAAAGCTTATTTAGGAATTTCACAACCTTAACATTTAATTTATTTTCAGGGATAAAGAGGATTTACAAAACCTTAGATATAAAATCAACTGTTCACTGTTATATAAGTATTAAAATTATCTTAATGTATCGATAAATAAAATGGTTTCCCACATAACCCTTAGTAAAGGAAATAGTTATTATATTGTTCTATTTATAACTTTACAAGGTTACTTAGATTGAGAAAGGCTTATTAAATGGAATAACTGACATAAAAGATTTAGATTCGGGGCCCTCTCTGGTGGCACAGGGGTTAAAGCACAGAACTGTGAAGCTAGCTGCAGCTACTTCAGTGTAAGTTCGATAACTGGCCAGGGAGGTGACCCACATGGCGCGGCAGGCCTCTCCTGTCTCACTCGCTGCTCCCCTCAGCAGTGTACTTTGTTGACCTGCCCTGTTCTGCTCCCCACTCTGTATCTGGTGAATCCTCTACCACCCCTGCACCTCTGGCCTATACCCTAGTTCTGTATACATAAATGAATAAATCTTTAAAAACCAAAAAGATTTAGATCGTCCTTTGGAATTTCCTAAGAATACAATGGAAACTAACAATCAGGACAGCTTAGAATAGACTAAAATATGATCTGCAAAAACTTTAATTCTTTGGTTTTTTACATTAGTTGTATGGACATTTGAAAAATGCAGCTTAAAGTTCTATATTATCTAAATCAGAATGTAAGGACTTCTTTATAGCAATTCATACTAGTATGTTTTACGGGACATAAGATAAGAGACATACTAGAAAGATAGGACCTCAAAGCAAAATATTACAGGGTTTAAGGTAATTTAAAGGTCATTTTTACCCAATTGATAATAATTACAGAAATTTCCCTAAACAAACTAGCACAGTTCATCTGCTTGAATACTTCCCTCTTGTTAAAAGGACCACATAAAATAGTCTGAAGTTCTAACAACTCTATCAGTAATGCCTCTAGAGCAAAGAACTTACAAATGATCCATGCTCTAGTCTGTTACTAGAAGCATTGTAAATTCCCTTCTCCACCCCACAATGTCTCTGCAATTATCCTGCTTCACAGAAGCAAGGCTACACAATGACTTCATTCTCATGTAACTTGGTGGTACTGTGATACAAGCGCAAGCTTTGCAGTCAGATAAAAGTTTGATTCCTGGTTCTACCCTTTGTTTGAAATATGACTTTGGGAAAATCTCTTAACTTCATCTTCTCACATTAAATGTGACATAATATCTAATATATATGGTTGTGTGGATTAAAGGAAATAAGTGAAATGAATGAATTATACAATACCTCACTCAACATAAACTCAATACTAACTGAAAAGGATGAAAGGGTCCATTTTCCTATTTTTATAGGTATTATGTCAGAGAATTTGATGTGCTAAACAGAAGAGGAGCTGAGGGAAAGAACCAGAGCAGAGGAGAAGCCATGTCACTGGGAGCTATCCCTGGTGCTGCTCTCAGACCCAGGGTCCAGGTCCTGCTTGGCCCTTCACCCTGTTTCCAAAACTCCTCAAACAAATCAGATTTGGAGTTACAGCTTTAATTTTGATTAAGTAACATGTTTCTGCCACCTTATATTTCAAACCTTAATACCTGTTTATTTCCCCCAGGAATTGATTTTATTATTTTCCCAAATGAAAACTCAACCTGACACCAAATTTCTTTTTTTTTTTTTTTTGCTGAACATTTTTTGGCCTTAATAGTTGATAGGTTATTGGATAGTACAAGTAATTTTTAAAAATATTTTTAATTAAGGTTAACAACACTATATATATGATTTAGAAACATAGCTCCAACCTCTTTAGATATGTTACTACCCATACCCACCCCCAAGACACACAGAGTCATCCAACATAGAGTTCATTGTTCACCATCCCTCATTTGTTTTCTCCTCTCTTTCTTCCTTACTGATAACCTCAGTTTTATATTCAGGTTGACAGGCTTTGTTTTGGGTTTTGTTTTGCCTAACAGTTTTATTTCTCTAGATTCCACATACAAATAAACCACCTACTACTGTCTTTTTTCTTCTGGCTTACTTTACTTAGCATAATCACCTCCAATGATATCCATATTGTCACAGATGGCAAGAGTTCATATTTTTAAAAAATGTCTTAGTACTATTCCATTCTGTGAAATACACACACACATACATCTTCTTAATATACTCATCTGGCTTTGAGGCCTCAGGTTGCTTCCATAACCTGGTTAATGGCAATAGTGCTACAATGTACATAAGAGTGCATGCATTTATTGACCTTGAATTATAGTCTCTTACCTCTAAACCCACCAATGATGATTACCAAAGAATGGTATATGACCGTTGCCCCGAAAATTTTCTCAAAAAAAAAAAAAAACATTGAAACTGTAATTAAAAATAATTAGAATATATAAAAATAGAAAATAGGACCTACCTGGTGGCACAGCGGGTTAAAGCACAGCACTACAAGCTAACTGTAGCCGCGTCAGTACGAGTTCAATCCCCGGCCCAGGAGGGATCCACATGGCACCTCTCCTGTCCCACCCGCTGCTCCCCTCAGCAGTGTACTTCATCGATCTGCCTGTTCTGCTCCCCACTCTGTCTCTGGTGAATCCTCTCAGCACCCCTGCACCTCTGGTCTGTACCCCAGTTCTGTATGAATAAATACATAAATCTTAAGAAGAAGAAGAAAAAGAAGCAGGAGTATTGCTAAATTATACCAGGAAAGTATAAATTAAGTATTAGTACTGGGCCGACAAAATTATGGCAAAAGCATAAGCACTACTTTACCCATGACCTTGGCAGACATTACTAATCTATTATAAAATGAATTCTATTTTTTATCCCAAATACAGTCTCTGAGTCCCTCAACACCCTCTAAGTAGCTAAGAGCCAATGGTAGCATGCAAGTGAAAACCTAGCTATCATACCTGGATTAATAGGAATAGTAGGATTTGAAAAAGAGGGCTTTTTAGTTTTTACTTTTCAAGTCACAGCTAAAACACTGTTAGAACACAAGTTGATGGTTTGAAGAGTGTAGAAGCATCCTTACATTTCAGTTATGTAGACAGCAAGTACATGGTTATCAAAGAATCTGAGCTTTCTTTTCTAAGACTGGAGGTGTTAGTCTTACATTCTGGATAAATTCCAACTTAGGTAATTACATTCTGCTTACCTCACCCCCCTTAGCAATTTTTTCAAGTGAACCCAGTATTATTCTTCACTTCCTATTCTAACCTGCTGTGTAGTGTTGCAATGAGCTGTTAAACAGCTGCCATGCTTTACTCTGCAATGGTGACTGTGCTTCACTGTATAATTTGTAACCATCCACAGTGTGCTTTGGAATTGTTCAGGATAAAAGTGTTACCCTAAAATCAAGATATCATCATCATTTTAAAGGCATACAGTACAACTGCTTGTTTCAGTTAAATTCATAACATATTTAGAAAATACCTTATTTCATGAAAAACAAAAAAACTAGGTTAAAATACCCATGAAACATGCTACAGATTATATGAAAAGGTATTTAAAGAAAGCAAACTATTTATCAACTATATGAATATTCTGCCAAAGAAAGGAATAGTAGGAAGAACAAATGCTTAAGACATTTTTATTTGAAAATACATCTGCCTTCATCAGATGGTAAAAATTCCCAATGTCACCCAAGAAATACAGTGAAGAGAAAAACTGAACGTTAAGTCAATGGGAAATGGAAGAATGCCAACACGTATGGAGAAAGAGATCAAGGATAAATAGAATTTTTAACATTTACTTGTTTCTCATCAGGACAGCCAAGGAATTATACAAATTCATTCTCATGAAGACACTGGATTTTCACTATACTTTTCCTGAGGACAGTTACAGACAGGAACACATTGAGTGTTGTGTCATATAGTAACCAGGAAAGGTATCTACAGGTATATGGACGTCCCATGATTGGTAGAGATGCTTTAGTATAGTGCTACTCAGACTTATCTGTAAAGTGGAATAACCTAGAAAGCTTGGGGAAAAAAGAAAATACCTGGATTTAAATCCCAAAGATTCTGGCTTAATTTGTCTGGATATCAGCATTTTTTTTAACACTCCCTTAATAATTATAATATACAACCAATGTTAAAAATCATTACTAAGGCTCTGTTTTTTTTTTTTTTTTTTTAGATCTAGTTATTTACGCACACAGAACTGGGGTACAGGCCAGAGGTACAGGGGAGTGAGAGGATTCACCAGAGACAGATTGGGGAGCAGAACAGGCTGACTGATGAAGTACACTGTTGAGGGGAGCAGCAGGCAGGTCAGGAGAGGTCTACTGCACCATGTGGATCACCTCCAGGGTGATCAAACTCATACTGAATGGGTTTTAGCTTCTTAGTGCTGTGCTTTACTCCATTGTACCACCAGGGAGGCTCCACTAAGGCTGTTTTACCAGCTTGGTTTAATTGTTGTGTGTCTGGCTTTCTTTAAGGGGAAACATCACATTATTTGAGGACATGTGTATCATCATACATTATTAATAAAGACCACAAAATTATATCCCAAATATGTGTTTCACAGGCTTTATCACATGGGAGGAAAAATAGCTTTACCACCTCAGGACTGCTTTCTGAAAGGTCAAATTTTTAATACAATCTTTTTATTAGTGACAAAAATAAACAATAATTCTGTGCCTAAAAAGTTTCTGAATTTTCAGTTAGCTCTAGGTCCGTAATCTGTATGACAGACTTGTCTGCGGTAAAATATATAATCTCATATGAGATTATATATATACATCCTGGGATACATCCAAGCCATACCTTCTCTGTTAAGAAAATGAGCTGTTTTCTTTTCAACAAATGCATCATTTCAGGATTCAGTAAATGGACCCATTACCGTAATAATCTACACCTTCATGTAAAAGTACTGGTCATGAAACAAACCTGCACAGGCACAAAATGTAGATGAAATATCACAAGAATGAACAGAAAGGAGTTTTTAAGATTCAAGTACTCAAAATACAGAAGTGATGTGAAGAACTGATTTGCTAGCTAGAAAGTAAGATATAGTTCCACTGACTTTTAAAGATACAGACTTGATCCACAACTATTAACTCTCAAAACTAGCCACAAATTAAACAAGACAAAGAGAGACAAAAGAACAAAACATAAACAAGTGGGGGGCATGTATAAAATACTCATAAGCAGCAGGAAAGATTGTTGGACAGCACAAGTAATTTTGAAGCATTAACAAATGTATATTATATAGTTATTTTAGTGAATTACTTTCGTCATGAAAGAAGAAGTGGAAAAAACACTGACATTGAACTGATATGTGGATTACCAATAGGGGAGTGAATTAAGCCTTGTATTATCGAATAAGCTACAAATGCCTCAGAAATAGAAAAAAAAAAAAACTACAACAGTGACTGTGAGTGGCAATTAAAATTGATAAAACATAACATAATAGGTAATGTGCATAGAATATATGCCAAGTATGCGACACTATGTGCTCTCTCATTTCAATTATATGGCATAATATTTAGAAAAACTGTAAGGGTCAGAAGGGTGACATAATTTCAGCAAGAGACACCACTAGAAACCCAAGTGTAACTCAAGCTTTCCTCTTGGCCACATGCCCTTCTATAACGTGCAATGCCCCACCTCCATGACCCATCCCTTCCCACCCCCCAACACACACGTAGCCTCTAAACTAACCAGAATGTCAGTTTGCCCCTAAGAACACCAGCCAACTATGTAAACAGAACTTTAGGATAAAATGGGTTCACATGGGCCCTCCCTGGTAGCATAGCAGGTTAAAGCACAGCACTATGAAGCCATAGCCACTTCAGCATGTGTTTGATCCCTGGCCAGAGAAGAAATCCTCTCCTTTCTTGCCACTGCTTCCTTCAGCTGTGTACTTCCTCAATCTGCCTGTTATGCACCCACTCTCTTTCTGGTGAATATTCTCAACACCTCTGCACATCTGGCCTTAATCCCAGTTCTGTATGCATAAATAAATAAATCTTTAAAAAAAAATAGGGGTTCACCTAGAGTGAGACTGAAGAGGCATTGATGACCCAATCGAAATTTAAATCTCTTGAAGATATAGATAAAAAGCTTAAGAAAAATTTGTAATCATACAAAATAAGTATAATTTACAAAATTTGCAAAAACACAAAAAATTCACTTAGGATTTGTGATACCAAGTTCCAGAAAAAGTAGATGATGAAAATTATTTTCTGGTTTTGAATTTCAAATGCTGGAAATTCCTATTCTCATATGTAGAATAAATTTTTTTTGTGAGTGATCCACTGTTCACTGGAAGAGCAATATATGTTTCAGGAAAATAGCATTGGCAAAGTCATATATGTTTTCATATGAAAATGAGTTTTTGATCAGAGGTCTAGATGTTTTGAGTGAAAAACAGCAAGTTTTGATGTAACTGAAATATTTCAGACTCTTCTCAGGAATTTTTAAGCACCACATATTCCTGATAAAATTGATCTCTTTTTTTTTATCAGTGTTAGTTTATCTTATTCTACTAGTTACTGACAACAAACAGCTCCAGAAATACATTACTATCACAATTGTTCAAGAAGCTTCTAAATTATGGTTCTGCTCTGTTAGTGTTCTATAACCTTGGGTGAAAACCTCTCTGCTATAGTTTCCCCAGCTCTAAAGAGAAGACATAGATTCAGATGATTTTTAAAGTTTTTGATTTCTGAGGAACTGTTCTACTTTTGCAAAGTTCGGATTCTATTATTTCATACAAAATAATAAACTACTCAAAATTGAAAAAAAATGAATATGCTAAAATAGAAATGTTGCTACATTTTCTAGATTTTCCTATTTCAATGACTACAATAATTTTAAAATTCAAAATTATTTTTAGCTCATGCTCCCTCATCTTCTATTTTCAATAGAATTCATCAACTAATCCTGGATATTCCACTTTCTATTGTCTCTTGCTCATGTTCTTTCAGATCTTTTCTCACAGCTGGACACAGAAGCTCCCTCTTTAATTGGAAGAAAATAATATAACATGCACTTTAAGATCTATTGTTACAAAATGCACTTTGGAATATAAACATGAAGCATGGTAGCTTTGAATAGAACCCCTGCTCTCTCCATAGAATCACTTGGTGTTTTAACATACTAGCTTATATTCAACAGAACAGATTCGCAGTGGGTTTAAATGAGATGGCTGTTTCAAAGTAACTGACTTTCAAACAGGAATAGATGTTTGCATGGATACATAATATATCATACAGAAGAGAAGAGAAGCTAAAATTCTTTTCCTTTTTTGATGCCTACTAGTTATAAAAGATTCTGTATTTATATGTGGGTGTGTGTGCGTGTGTGTATAATATATATATGTACGTATATTACATATATATATTTTTTACATTATTCTTAATTTTGTACATTTTTTCATCTCAGTTGTAATCCCTGTGGACTTCCCACCACCACTTCACCCATGTGCCATCACCATTATATAAGATTCTTAATGGGTGGCCAACAGGGAAATAAGGGGATTTGCTAGCACTCTCATTTCATGGCTGCCTAAGAAAAGGACCAAGATTTCAGTCTAGAACAAATAGCAACACTTAAAGAAGGGCAAGTGTTTGTGCAGTCTTTAAAAAAGATTAAAACTAGGTTTCCTATATTAGATTTTCACCATTATGTTTGTAAATTTTTTAAGTTCCATATTTAATAGTACTGATACACAAAACTGGGACTTTCCAAAACAAAAGTGACAATTACTTAATTAAGAACTAGTTTCACAAGAACACTTGTCAGTAGAACACAAATATGTAGATAACACTGAGACAACTATAATAAGAACAAAAACAATTAAACTTAAGAAAAGATTACCGTTTCCAATCATGCACAGAAGCACTTCTGTACATAGCTGTAACAATACAAACTTTTCTAGATATGAAAAAGCACTATGATTCAACTCATTTCAGTCAAAAGTAGAGAAGATCCACAATTCTCAGGACAAAAGTACACACAGAGATTAATACTTGGATTTAATATTCTTAGTTATTTTTCTAAGCAAAATTTTGGTACTCAGTCTAGCATGGTAGAGTTAAGTCAGTACTAGAGAAAGCAACATTGGCCTAAAAAAAGAAATGAGAAGTTGACATTAAGCAAATAACAACTGATGTTTCTAAAATTTCTGAATGAGTACAATTTGGGTCAAAGTTCTGGTTCTGGAAGATTTCGGAAATCGTGTATAAACTAATGGGGCAAAGATATCTTGAATTAAAATTAAAGACAACAATCGATACCATTATTCAAAAGTCCATATGCCTCAAATATCGTATCAGGTACCTTATATAGTGTATCTCATTTAATTCTCACAACCATCCCAGTGAGACTGATAGTCCTCATCTTACTTTCCAGATTGGGAAAAAAGAACAGCAATGTTGAAAGGTTGAACAATTTTCTCAATGTTAGCCAACAGCTGAACAGAAAAGGTGGTACTAAACCAAAAGTGTCTGACATCAAAGTCTATATTCTTAGGCATTATGCCATCTTGACCACTCATCATTCCATACTTGATCTCTGTCCAATGGGACTGAAAAATTATTTAGTTACTGAGCTCTGAGAAGACAAAAGAAGAGTTGAACTCAATGAACTCCTGATTCTTCAATAAAAAAGAGTTTCAAAGTTCTGATGTATTTACTAATTCTGTACCCAATTTTTCAGAAAGTAGTAAATGACAAGAAACAGGTGTCTTGTATATACTTGAAAAAATTTTCAGCTGTATCAAACGTCAACATAGCAAGTTCTGCCAAAACTTCTCAAAATGCAGGTCAATATAATAAATCACAGAAAGTTCTAAATGATGGCATGTGGTAAGAAGATACTTCCTGCTGGTCAGCTCTATCTAAATAATCCACCAATATCTCAGACTCAATAAATTAGACTCTGATTTACCCATTTAATATAAACAAATCCAATAGAAAAGGTATTTCCCCAGTCACTGAAAATGAAATTTCAGTTTATCCCTTACTACTCCTGAATCCACTAAGCTGCCATATCAACCTGCCATGTTCCCAAGCAGTGTTTTATGCTTATTCCTTCCCATTGATCTGCAAGCACTAGCTCAAGCCTTCAACAACCTATGCTAGAAGTTTGTTTATCTGTCTTCCACTTCTTTCCTATCAATATCCTATTTTTCAATAACAAGCCCCTCATTTTATAAACTAACATGGCTCCCAAATGACTACAGGCTATGAATTCCTCAGTCTAAAATGTTAATTCCTCAGCCTTCATCTCCATCTCTAATCTTGCAACCTCTTTACCCACTTGAGTCAAAGGCATGTAATCCCTTCTAGGTCTAATGATTGATCATTAGGTCATTCACTGCTACATGTCTGTTTCTATTACCTCTTTTCATGATGCCCACTCCTTACTCTAACTTTCTCTCAATCCAGGAAATAATGTGGCATCGATGGAAGCAGCACATAATAGTCAAACGGCTTGGGTAGCTAAATTTTGGGCAAGCTTAACCTTCTGATCCTCACTTACCTCACTTGCAAATGAAGATGATAATAGTGGCTGGAGTTTGCAGGAGCTTGGTAAAGATTAGAACATAAAGGACATGCCTAGAAAAGGCACTTGATAAATGACAATTATTATTACTGTGCCCAAAGCTTAGTCTTTAAAGTCCCATCCAAATGCTATTTAAACCCCCCCCCCAAAAAACAAAACAAAAAATCCAAAAACCTCAGTTTGTTCAAGTTATACTGAGCCACATGAGTATGTCTATCATTTCTACAAAGCCCTTAAGATTAAGGATCCTGTGTTATATATCCTATGCCCCAGAATACCTAGCATTTACCATATAAATAGCAAGCTCTTAATAAATGTTGGGTGAACAAAGGCATGCATAAAACCTCAAAGAATTAAATCACTGTTAAGTATATTTTACTGTATCTAATTACATTGAAGCATATTTTAAAAGAACTTCCTATAAAATAAAGTCTTTTATCTGGAATTTCTTAGGGAAATAAGCCATCCTGGCTAAGAGATTATTCTGTGTAGTTTACTGTTAAATAATACATTCCAAATTATTTCTTTTTTAATGGAAAACTTTCTACAACACTTTCAGCTTTTTTCAAAAGAACTTTGAACAAAGAAAATGATTTCTATACTGATCAGCCCATACTTGAGAATCACAAGAATACAGAAATACTCCACAGGCCAGGTACACATAGACAACAGCATATGACTCTCCCTCTTCTGCCCTCACACGGCTGAATTAGGCTATCTGGTCAATGTATGTGGGCTGACAGGATATAAGACAGCCCCTCTTTTGATCTGAATTAATGGTAAACTTTAGAGTGCCAAAGTGGTTCATACAATCACTAGGGTTTATAGATTTTTGCCCCCCCCCCACATACACTTTTATAATTGAAGTCATACTGAATGGGTGAGCTTGTCACAAAGCTGTCAACAGATAATTAAAATGATGATGATGGGAGTGTTAGTAAAGCCACTAACATTTGCTGAGCACTTACTATGTTACAGATACTAAGCTCAGTCAGCACATTGTGATAGTTACCTCCAGCCTCATAATAAACCAATGATAGGTGCTGTTTGTTTTTGCTGTTTGTTTTTGCATTTTACAGACTGGGACACAGAAACTCAGGGAGTGCCACAATCATTGCTAGGCTGGTTGTAAATGGGAAGAGCCAAGCATTGGTTGTAAATGGGAAGAGCCAAGCTGGAATTCCTGTATACGCTAATGTACTGCTCGCCCCAACCTGTTATTCATCATTACCCAAAGTGGAAATACATAAGTAATCTGTTTAGAAAAATAACCCACCAGATAATTTATTTATCCTTTACAAATAAATTAACGTGGTATCTTTCTAACACTTATTGTGAAGAGCCCTCATGTGATAAACAGGGTAGATAACATAATTTTCTCTTTCCTTCATGGCTCTAGACTGAAAATCAGTCCTTGTGCTGTGGGAAGTTCAGCTGATACCCTCCCAGACAGATGAAGGGAAGAGAACTAAATGGACCTTTTTCTGAATTCCCCCCTG
The DNA here is from genome assembly GCF_000260355.1 of Condylura cristata. Lineage (NCBI taxonomy): Eukaryota > Metazoa > Chordata > Mammalia > Eulipotyphla > Talpidae > Condylura > Condylura cristata. Next base: position 66,328,571 of record NW_004567103.1, on the reverse strand, counting down.
AACTATGGGTTGAGTTTGTCAAAGGACATCTCATGTTGAGATGTCCTGCTTCATGACTCCCTTTGGCAGATGATACAGTGCCTAGTTGAGTATGTTCTCTGATTTTCAGTTATTTCTCTGCTTGTCATCTGTGACCTTTATGTCTCACAGCAGAGATTTCATATGGGACTATAAAGATCTAAAAAATATGTACAAGCCTTTGATGTAAAAATCAAGATAATTATTCTCTAAACTTGAGGAGAACAGAGGGGTAGGATAAATCACTCTAGAATAAAAGGACAGGCTTTCTGTTGTTGCTGCTGTATTCTGACCATTTTTTATAGATGGAGTTACTGTTTTTGCATGAAGGTGAAGACAGCAGAAATCTAACTGATGCAGGTAACCATTAACATGAGTGACAATTCATTAAAAACAATTTCAAGTAAGTAGCACTGTATGCATTTTACGTAGCTTTGAGCCAACCAGGGGATTGTACATATATGCAAAAACCAAACTTTCTTTTCTTAACAAGTAAGAGGAAGATAGCAACCATAGAATGTAGCATAGCACTTCTGAATTAGCTAGATAGGAGATTTCTTGACAGTGAGTGGTGTTAAACATTGGAATGACTTATCAGAAGGTTTTTTAAGTACAGTAATTCTATAAAAAAAATCTAATAATATTCAAAGGAAACACATTTTTGCATTCATTTGGAAGAACCAAAATAATTGTTAGAAAATATGGATCTGTTTAATCTGTAAAAGCAAAACTTTCCTCTTTCAGATTAATATTCAGGAAGAGAGTGCCCAATTCATTATTTCATAAAGCAAAGGCAATACTTTTAGCAATATGTCTAACACTAATATTTTCTCAAAATATCTGACAAATATGACCACATGTGGTATGAAGAAGATTAAGGTGTTTTCTGGCAATCCCCCCAAAAGCAGAATTCTTGACTGTATAAAATAAAAAGTTTTCGGTGGGGTGCCATGGGGCTGCCTTCTGTCCTATCAATCTACAAATTCTCAAATTACAGATCTGCTGTTGTTTTCTGACACATCTGCTTTGCAATGTAAAATAGTGTTTTCTTTAATAAGAATTCTTCAAAAAGCCCTTAGGCTCTTCGCCTTTGTTTGCACAGCCTGAGAGTTTTCATTTAAAGTTTTCACACTGTTTTTAAAATTCTCCATTTTTGTTTCTAAAATAGATAAGCAAAGTCCATAAACCTCTGTTTTGGCTTCACATTTTAGCTATGCAAAAAAAGGTGGAGAGAAACATGCAAAGAAATTCTTCAAGTTTCAATCAATGAGATTATTCTAAATGACCAGCACTGCTTACTGTCTTTGTCTTTAAAAAAAAAAAAAAAAAACACGTGAAGGAAAAACAGACATGTTTTTTACATAATCTTTATTCCTGTTTATATAATCCCTAATCAATGAAATGATGAAACACACAAGTAAAAAACCACTCTTGTTTACTCTGTGGCAACTCTGGCAGCCCAATAATGTGGAAAATAGGAATAGACAGGGAAATGATCAGAGAAACATAATGTCACAGTAAGGTTGATATTGGATGTTCTCTGTGCTGAATAAATTGAACCTGAAACCCAGATGACTCAATTGTATGCACACTTCCATTTTCTCCAGGTCCAAACTGCAACTCCTAAGGAGACAACATGCACTCATCTCCCCTTTTAAAAATAGTGGATGATTTTTGAGATCTTCAATGGAAAAACATATATTTGTTCCTTTAACATCAATTATGTGTCATCAGAATGAAGAAATTAAAACTCTTCTTCACAATATAATGGGACTGAGAAGGCAGATAAGTATCAAGTATCACACCTTGACAGCTTCTGCATTTATCTCTCTTCACCTTTAATCCAATTGAATGCTATTTAAAGTAGATGATATCCACTTCAATACTCCTTACTCATAGACCCCTGACAGAATTTATTGGAAAGACATGATCTTTTTCAAGGCCTAGAGGTATCACCTTATAATTCACTGTATTGTACATTCCTCTGTGGTCCAATTTGTTGGAAGCAGGTATCATTTGTTTACACTAAAATCATGGATACTCCTCAAGACCCAATTCTGTAGAGAAGACGTATGAGAAGTCCTGCTGCTTTGCAGATGTAGTTGATTCTACCCTTAATATCTCATATGATAGGTCAAGCACTGCCCTCTAAGACAGGTATCATGGTATAAACTAGCTTATATAAGAAGAGAAAATGGATAAAGGAGAGATAACTAGAAATAGAAATGAAATGTTTTTCTCACACATGAAATAATAATAGCCTACAGCTATTTCTTTGAAGGAGTCCTTCTACCCAACATCATTAGGCTCATTTTCAATTTTATTATCAGAATTCTTACTTAAAATTTCTCACCACAGGTCCTCCCTAGTGGTGCAATGGGTTGGCAAGAAGCGCTGTGACACTGTCCAAAACCAATGCAGCGTGGGTTTGATTCCTGGCTAGGGAGGTGACCCACATGATACAGCCTACCTCTCCTGTCCTGCCTGCTACTCCCCTCAGCTCTGGTGACTTCTCTCAACTCCCACACCTCTGGCCTGTATCCCAGTTTGTGTATGCATAAATAAATAAATCTATTAAAAAACTGTCTCATTCCACTACTCAGCTATTAGAAAAGAGGAAATCTTGCCTTTGCATCAATATGGACAAAACTTGAGGTGATAAAGTCAAGCAAAATAAATCAGAAGGTGAAAGATCATTGCTAGGTGGTTTAATTCATATATGAATATAAAGAGCAAAGCAAATGAGTAAACAAAACTCAACAGAAATAACTTATACTCTAATAACAAATTGGTAAATAAGAGGGGAATAGAAGGGTAGACAGGAACAGTAGGAATAGGGGATTAGGTTAATTTGATATCAGTGAGTAGTACGAGAACTTTGCTAGTAGGTGCAATATGGTGGACACATTTACACCATATTGGTGTAAATAGTTTCACCATATGGCGAAACTATTCCTGAACTTAAATTTGTAAACCGATCAAAATCATTAAAAATTTTACTCATTCATTCCCTTTGAGATGTTCTCTTTCTCAGAATTTCATCTTTTATAAGTCTGCTATCTAAAATCTTGCATCTCTTCTTTTGTAACATTATCAGAACTTGTTCATTTTCATTTACTGAATCTGTTAATTCTCCTATAAAGAATGTCCTTTGGAGGTCAGAGTCACATGCCAAGGGCCAAAACTTCTCTGTGCGAAGTATACAGGATGACTGATAAGGGAGCATGGGTTCTAAAATAGAATAAAGAAGTATTTGACTTCTAATTCTACCTTTACTTTTTGGATATTGTAGGCAATAAGTTACTTATACTCTCTATGTCTGAGTCTCTTCAACTATAAATGGAAGTATTCTTTAGACTTATTAAAAGGCTAAAATATGTAGAATGTGCTTAGCACAAATCAGGGCTTAAGTAAGAATCAGTGAGGTTAGCTATTACAGTTAACTCTATCATCTAATGATGACAGCGTCAGAAAGCAAGTTGTACGTTACTCAGATGTTCTCATTTCCTAAGAATGAGACTTCAAAAAAGATTTGCATATATAAAATTCTCTGGTTCTGCCAGGCCTTGCCTTTATGAAAGTCACATGATCTCAAGTAGAAAAATATTGGTTTCCTCTAGCCAATATCTAGCTCAGTAGGTTGCAGAACTTCCTTTTTTCTTTCCATCATATACCCATCAACACCATGGAGTTTTATGTGAAATTTGTTATCTTGAAATGCATAACAAAATTGTCTTAATTTTTAATCTCTCATATTTTAAACATAAAAATAGTCTTCCTTTACAGTATGTCCCAGTCATGAGTCTTGTCTCACCAAGTTCTAATAGTTGGTATGTTACCAGCTGAATATTTGTGTTCCTTCAAAATTCGTATGTTGAAGTCGTATGCCTTACTGGGGTCATAATTAAAGGTGGCGTCTTTGGGAGGTGATGAGGTCCTGAGGATGAAGTCCTCATAAATGAGATTGGTACCCTCATAAAACAGATCCCAAAGAATTCTGTGGTTCCTTTCATTATATGAGGATATACTAAGACTGATATATATGACTCAGGGAGCAGTCTTTTATAAAAAAAACAAATCTATTCAGATCTTCATTATGGACTTCTCAATCTCCAGAAATATGAGAAATAAATTTCAATTACTAGCCAACCAGTCTGTGGCACTCTATTATAGCAATCCAAATAGGCAGAGACAAGGTATTAATATTGCAAAATGTTTTGTTGACTACTGATCCCTGGCTAGTCTGTGTGCCTTCTGCACCAAAGAAGCCAGTGAATATACATACTCCAGCAGAAAAAGGGGATTTGGTCACTGAAAAGCCCAGTCAGCATAATGAAATGTAAGTTAGTCTCCCCCACAAGAGAGTCTAGATTATCATTATATTCCATTAGGTGAATATGGCTCATGTACATCTAGAGTAAGACATGACAATTACCTTCATTTACTGTCATTTATAATTTTGGAGGGTAATGCATTTCTCTACATTCTTAAACTGAATTTATTGGCTACCATTTTAATCTCTCTTAATAAATCACAATCATCCTTTTGATGTACAATCTGTACAATCATGGAGACATGTCTGCAGGGGTTCCTCAACGTGCAGAGTTGCCTGCCCTGCCACAGAATGGCTCCAGGCTGCTATGCTTTTTCACTTCTCATATATTTTTTTAATAGTTTATCTCTCTCCTCCCTTGTTGTCAAGCTGTCAGTCAGCTGTCACTTTTTGCTGCTGTCAGTGAGCCTGCCTTTATCGCACCCCCAATTTGATGCTGCTAATCTGCTGTCAGCTGAAAAATCAGATAATCAAGACCTCTGAAACTGCATTTATAGTAAGGGGTGGGTTGCACTTTGGATGGGAATTTTAAGATATGAGTTCCAGTTCTTGCTCTGTCTATATCTAGCTGTGTGTTTGCCAAAAGACACTTAACTTCTCTGAGACTTCGTCCAGCCATCTATAAAATGAGCAGTGTGGGGCCCTCCCTGGTGGCACAGCAGGTTAAAGCACAACACCTAGAAGCTAAAGCCTCTTCAGCATGAGTTTGATCCCCACCCCGGAGGTGACCCACATGGCATGGCAGACCTCTCCTGACCCACCCGCTGCTCCCCTCAGCAGTGTACATTGTTAATCTGCCTGTTCTGCTCCCCACTCTGTCTCTGGTGAATCCTTTCTCTGCCCCTGTGCACCTGGCCTGTACCCCAGTTCTGTATGCATAAATAAATCTAATTTTTTTTTAAATGAGCAGTGTGTGTGTATGTGTGTGTGTGGCATGCACGTGCATGCATAAGCATAAGAGAGTGAGAGATAAAGAAAGAGAAGGAAAGAGAGGGAAAGGAAGGGAGAGGAAGAGGAAGGGAAGGAGAGGGAGGAAAGATTAAGATAGGCAGGTGGGAAGGAGAGAGCCAGGAAGGGAGGCAAGGAGGGAGAGAGAAAGGGAAGTAGATTTCATCCACACTTGAATCCTAAGTTATTCATGCTACTGGAAAGAACTCATGAATTCTTCTACAATTCGACAGAATAGAAGGAGCAGGGTAGGGTGCCACGGATCTTTTAATTGGCTATATTTTACTCATTAGGTTATTTAACCTCAGTTCTTGGAATTCCACAGTGATCTTCTCTCTTTCAAACTCTTTTGTTTGTTTCCTAGGAAAAAAATTCCCTGATGTATTTCATCTCTTTACAATCTTGGGTTTCTTCCTCCACCAACTCTGCAAGTGTTAAGTCTGCCACAGGCCACTTCATAGTTAAAGTCAGGGTGATGATGAGAACCCAGCAAAGAGCCTGGAAGGCAGCAACCTGTGTCCTAGAAACTAACTGAAGAATATGTTAGTGTATGTCAAATGCTGCTGCCACATTAATTAAGATGAGGGCTTGAGAAGTGACCACAGGATTTAGAGGCATGAAAGTCATCAATGACCTTAACAAAAAGTTTTGTTTTTAAAGATTTATTTATTTATGCATACAGAACTGGGATACAGTCCAGTGGTGCAGGGGCAGTGAGAGGATTCACTAGAGTCAGAGTGGGGAACAGAACCGGCAGATGGAGGAAGTACACTGCTGAGGGGAGCAGCGGGCAAGACAGGAGAGGTCTGTTGGGCCACATGGGTCACCTCTGGGGCAGGAATCAAATTCTCACTGAAGCAGCCTCAGCCAGCTTCACAGTGCTGTGCTTTAACTCATTGTGCTGCAAGGGAGGGCTGACAAGAAGTTACAGTGAGGTAGTTTTACAAGAAATGGTGGTGATAAAATCAGGGAAAACAAAACAAAACAAAACATAAAAACAACTCCTTCAAAGAATTTGATGTTGAGAGGTAAAAGGAGACCATGATGGAGTGAAATGGATTCAAGTGAGAATTTTTTCAAATATTTAAAATGTATTTTTGAACTATTCTAATAAACATGCTCGAAAAGGAAGGAAAACTGGTAATGCAGAACAGAGAAGGAAACATTGCTGAAATAGTCCTCAGGTATGCAGGAAGGATGGGATTTGACAAAATAGAGACAATGGCTTAAGATTGAAATGAGATCAATTCATCCAGAGTAGTATCAAAGATGGGAAGCACATGCCAAGGCATATAGCTGAGTAGCACATGGTGGTGGCAGTACAGAAGATTTATTTTCTAATTCCTTTTGTTTTCTTGGCTATGACTTGAGAAAAGATCTGATATTAGAAGTTTACAAAGAAAAGAAAATGTATTCTTAGTTATATAGAAAAGGGTAAGTGTGCTTTGCTTCCCAGATAGTTTAAAGGGTCCAACTGGTTTCAGGTGACAAGAATCGTAGAGGACATTGTAGGGCTGGGTGTTTTGGTCCTAATCAAATATGAAGGAAAAGGTGCCAAAGATTTGAGAGTACATACAAGAGATTTACTATAGTGATTGTGTAGGGAAGTGAAACTGGAGAGAGAAGGAAGTAGTTGGAGTAAGAGAAGGATGAAAGGAAGAAGCTAGCTCATCCCTCTCATAGGCTCTGCTGAGGCCAAGAGGCTGTTTGAACCAGCTGATGAAGGGAAGAAATGAAATGAACCTATAATAGACTACTTCTTTGGCAGAATACTTATCCCAGTGTTCATATGCTAATTAAGAGGGGGCACAATATTGTACAAGGGTATAAAATGATGTGGGGGGGGGTTAATAAGACAAATTAACCTTTACTATATAGTCTGTCGAGTACCAGGCACTACACTAGGAATTTGGCAGGCGTTAGCTTCATTTAGTGACCTCGTCATCCCTATGAGGTGATAAAGCAAATACAATCATGACCATCATAGAAACTAAGCTCCAAGCCATTCTACTTTGCAGCATCTACCACAGTGGGCAGTGGCTGGTGTTCAGGACAGAAACACACGTACAAGCGACAACAGGTGACACAGCTTTCCCTTCCCCAGATGCACACTACATAGAATGAAATATTTTGACGTGAGTATTATTTCCTGTCACAAGAATGAGGAGGTGAAGGGACAGAGGACCCTAACAGGTAAAAATATACATATATATCCTCATATATTGGAAAAAATACATCGTGACTTTTCTAGCAACCTAATATTTTGCTGAAACATGATTATTCTCCCTCCCTGATAACTGTTATATATTACTATAGCATACTGCTTTAGTGCTTTAGGTTTATTTTCTACTTTGTTTTTCTTAAATACATTTTTTATCTATAAGCAAATATTTCTAAAGTGAAAGAGACAGATGCATTGAAGAGCTGTTAGTTTGTTTTTGTTTTTAATCACCTTGGTTATTTTGCTTTTGGAATTACTAAATATTTTTCAACATCTCAACAAAATAATACTCTTTTAAGACTGCAGGCATTAGGATGATTGTCATTCATGCAAATAATCACTTACTTACACTATATGAGTTTGGGTTGGATAAAGCAAATTACCATTTGAAAAATAATTCAAATAACACTCTGGGCTAAGACCCTGCTTATGAATGTTATCTTGGCCACAATATTTCTTAACCTTCTTCTATTTAGCTAGATTTATTTATGGTAATACAGTCTAAAATAATAAACTGTTCAATTGCCACAGGTGTATTCAATATATGATGTTAGAGGAATATATCAGATGCAAATGAACTTTAAAACATATTTTCATTTGCATTTTATAGCAGCAATAATTAAGATGTGCTATAACCACCTACTCAAAGATGTATATTTTGCCTATGTATTATATAAAATATAAAAAAATTTTAAAAATACATCAAAAGATAAGGTTTGAAATTTTAAATTGTTATCTAGAATAAAAGCTTATTCTAGATAATAATAAATCCAAATCAAATTTTCAAAAGTTGAAATTCTCTAGTCACACATGAGTTTTACATATACAAATACTTATTAGTGTACATATAGACATCTACCTAGAGAATCAATTGTGATCTCAGTTTTACTTAGCTTTATCGTCTTCAAAATTGAAAGTAAATCATTAAATATATATATTTTTAAGATTTATTTATTTCTGCATACAGAACTGAGGTACAGGCCAGAGGTGCATGGGCAGTGAGAGGATTCACCAGAGACAGAGTGGGGAGCAGAACAGGCAGATCGATGAAGTACACTGCTGAGGGGAGCAGGAGAGGTCTGCCAGGCCATATGGTCACCTCCAGGGCGGGAGGGGTTCGAACTTATACTGAAGTGGCTTTAGCTTCTTAGTGCTGTATTTTAACCCGTTGTCCCACCAGGGAGGGCCATTAAGTATTTTTGAAAAATAACTTACAGCAGAATTGTAAGCAATAAGCTTGAATTGTAAGCAAAAAACTAAATCAAAAGTAGTAGGGTCCAATCTGAGGCAGTAAATCAGCAGTGGGGATGTGAGGCAATCTTTTTTCTCTGGGCTTCTGTTTTCTGAACTTCATAAAGCAAGGGTTGAACAAGGTGGCCTAAATTAAATTTTATGGCTCACTAAAACTTGATTTGGTAATAGGAAGATTTTTATTTAGAGAAATATTGACTAGTAAAACACTCAAATAAATCAGTAGTAGGGGTGGGGGTGAGGACTACTATCCCCATAGCTTCAATCAGTCTAGGACAGAGAGACCAATGCTGACCTCAAGCACAGCAGGTATGAATACTGTTTCCTGTCTTCATTTCAAGGCTGGGAAAGAAACAGCTGTCCCTGAACCCTTTTTAAGGACTCAATCAGTTACAAAACAGCAGTATCGCTGGCTAGTGTGAGAACCACCGAAGTAAACTTTCTATTCACAAGGGAGAAATATTCCTGGTGGTAGAAAACACAATTTTTCTAGGTTTAATCAAAAGTGAAAAGGAATTCTATAATTCCCTTTGAGACACATCATCCACTGTTAATTCAGTGTGGTCCTAGCAACAAGAATAATATAAAAAGTCCTTGGTAACTGCGAAAAAGAAATAGCAATTAAGTACATTTGCAACCTGATACAGAAGAACTATCTATGATAATGTAAATAATAAAGTATAGAAGAAGGAAAAAAAGAAGAAAATAACATGGGAAATGAAAGGAGTCCAGGCAGGGGGATTTAACATTGATTTACTAAGGATAATTACTATTACACATATAAACCAATCTGGCATATGCTGAGCGCAAAGGTTGAGAAATATGCTTGATAATGACTTCTGTAACAAGGCAACAAATAAAGAAACAAAACAATAAGTGTTGAAAGCCGAAGCAGCTTCTTTGCCAGAGAAATAAATAAAAGAAAAGAAAGGAAAAACTCGATATGGAAACTGAGCATTCAGTGAGTGATACACTGGACACAAGATTATTTAAAATCTTTTGTAAATCACAGCACAGTAAAAAAATTTAAAAAAAAACTTGCTTCTCTAATTAACCATACTTTTGCTGAAAAGTTAAAATTGGCAAAAAAGACACCAATTCTATACATTTGGGGCATAATTTATGACACAATAATGAAAACAGTCAAACATACTGACCTGCTTACATCGGGAAACCTGATGGGAAAGTAAATAACTTGGCATTTGGGTCTGATGATGCTTTCCAGATCCTTGGGTCTGTGATCAGGAATCAGCTTCATAAATTTTCCAATAGAAGTGAGAAATGACTCCATATTAAAAACTGAGTTGAATACTACCACATCAGCCACCAAGCTGTAAAGGGAAATGATAAATGCAAATGACAAGTCTGCACCTGTTCAGATATTTTTTTATAAGCCTGAGAGACTTCTCTGTATTAACCAGAGTTCATACTACATCTTGGGTTTGCAAAGAACTTTGCATTTCTCATCAGAATTTATCAAAATGTCTCTAGCAGATAAGTTGGTTCCATTAGTATTATAGAAGGTAGATTGTTGGCATCAGGGAGGAGAGGCAGGAAAGAAATGTAATGGGCCATGATGCTTCACACCAAAGCACAGTCTGCAATGCCAGAGACTTTCTATATTATCAACAGCACAACAGAACTTTTTTTCCTTGTGACCCAACTACCCGTACTGGGTTTGTATGTCAGTGATGTACACTGTTTTTTCACCAGACTGCTGAGAACTGAACATTTGCTGTACTTTTCACTACTTTCAAAGAAACAATTCAGATAAAACTATTTCATCCTTGAGCACAACCTTCAAAATGGTTAAAATCTATTTTCTGATTTAGCCTTTGCTTCAAGAAGTTGTGTTAGCTTTTTTTAAGTTCTGGAAGTACACAGAAATCATTATATAGAATCTCTAGAAATAATTTATTTCAACTCTATTTTAAGTAATCAGAGAATAGAACACATTGTTGGAAATGGTCCAGAAGTCCTTATTGTGAGGTCCTACTGATCAAAGGAATATGTTACAAACAATCACAATATTATAGAGCCTCATACTTAAAATAAATATAATATTGACTACTGCGGTTAATGAAAACACTGTGTTTGTCTCAATATTTCTTAAGTAGAAATAATGTAAAATACAGTGTTATAAGGACATGTGAAAGCAAAATTAATGTGTCAAAAATAATTTAACACTTTTCAGAATTATCTGTAATATTTTCTTTGAAACCAATGAACACAAGACATAACAATAGGTATGCTGGATAAAACTTGAATCTACAGTCTGAATATGTAGTATGGTCCTTCACCAGTCCATAACATGACTTAGTAAGTCAGTCACAGTTTTATAAAAATTGGTCCCCTTAAGAAATGATCAGCGTCACTGGAATTCATGCTTTCAAAAAAAAGTATGTACGATTAAATAGACAACAGTTTTATTTTGCCCTAAATTTTAGTTTAAGAAAACTGAAGACAGTTAAGTCCATAGGATTGCAAAATTTACAGAATAGGAATATCACAGCAAAGTGTCCCTTTTGTTTAATTTGTATTTACTGTGGCAGTCAAAGATCCTATTATGTATACATACTGGAATGAAAAACCAGCAAAAGGAATGTTGACCTGCCACCCCTACGCCTCCCCTGCAAAATTGTTTTTCCATATAGTATTTTTTTAGTTGCAATCTAGTGCAAATTTGGGGGTAGGGGTGATTACAACATGGATAATACAAAAGAATGTCATAGAAGTGCTGACACAACACCAAACAACAAGGAAACCAATATAATAATATACCAAAAGTTGAAGGATGTTTTACAGCTAGTCTGTTTTCACCATATGTCACATATTGTAATAGCGACCCACAGGTCATAATATATAGTTACGACATGTGTTCATAAGTCAGGGGGTTAGTGAAACCTCTATTTAAGGTGAGTGCTTATGTCAGTCATCTATAAAGCCCTTAACTGCCACACAGTCAAGAAAGAAATCTGACAGTGCCAACAAAAGCAGAAGTCAGCAAGAAAACTAAAGAAACATTTGAGGAAGCAAGAGTCATACTTTTCAAAGAGAATCTGAACAGGACTGCTTTTTGACACTCTTATTTTTCCTCTGGACAACCATGAACTCTTTTTTTCTTATTAAGAAGCCAGTGATGACCACTGGCTTCTTTCTCTTCAAGTCTGCTTATCAGTTTAGCTTTCTAAGAAAAGCAATGCAGAAAAATCATGTGCATGATATCAGTCTTATTCCTTATGAGCAAAACAATCTTTTCTAAAAAGATAATGTTATAAGATAATGAGTTAGAATTTTGTCTAGATATCTGCCTTCTTTGTTAGCATGTAGCCCAACTACTTGAATCCTTAAAAACCCTGTCTTTACTAAATTAAAAATCCAAGATAATTTTTTTAAAGATTTATTTATTTATTTATTTATTTATACATACAGAACTTGGGTACAGGCCAGAAGTGCAGGGCCGGTGAGAGGATTCACCAGAGACAGAGTGGGGAGCAGAACAGGCAGATCGACCAAGTATACTGCTGAGGGGAGTAGCAGGAGGGTCAGGAAAGGTCTGCCACACCATGTGGATCTCCTGCGGGGCAGGCGGGGATCGAACTCATGCGGAAGTGGCTTAAGCTTCTTTGTGCAGTGCTTTAACCTGCTGTGCCACCAGGGAGGGCCAGATCCAAGATAATTTAGAAAAAATATTCTTTTTCATGTTTTCCTCTCTATTTGAGTGAGTGTAATTTCCATTAACTTTAAAGCCACCCATAAAGGGAAAAATAGCCTTAATTTTTTTCTCCAGTTATTTCTCAGGAGTAATAAATACACACGATCTGAGGAGAAGAATGATGCCAATTCAAGAAATCAAAAGAATATTACAAATGTTTTCCATATTGATAAGTCATAACATGATTTTATCTTTTTGTTTTTAAAACATATTTCCCTTCTCTGTTTCAATATGAAATAAAGTATTTTAATTTTATTATGAAATTTTAAAACCGTTGCTTTTTTATGAGACATTTGACGTGAAGCAGTTCCACTCTATTTTGATGGCACTGCTACTTCACAATGGAAGCAGCTTATAAAAATGATTGCAGAAAAACATTTACAAAATGCTCAAAACACAGAAGTATTACCATATAGCTGCCTTTCTGTGTCAACTAAACTATGGAACATACTTGCAAGAACTGGGACTCTATTTAAACACATCATCAATCCCAGTTGCTAATAACTATTTTAAAAAGGTGACTAAAATGTACCCAGTGTTTGCCAAACTGATTCAATTTGATTGCTGCAGTTATGTGAATAGGATCCGATAGCAGCAAAGCCATTTCAGAGTTGTTATTAACTTCTTTCATTAACTAAGCTTCAGGAGATACACTTTGTTGAAGTGACAAAAGAAAAAGACCATCACCTTTGAAATGTCATGGTATTTTAAGGCTGTGCAATTTCAGAAGACTCAATGAGGGGAAAAAAAAAAAAAAACAACCACCTAAAGATTCATTTTCCATAGTTTTGTTGTATAAACAATAAAAAAAAGGACAAAAACCCCTTGGTCCATTATGCTTTAATTTTTGCTTATTCCACTGTAAATTTATATTTTTATTTCAGCTGCAGACTTTGAAAGTGGTTTGGTAAATAAGAGTTGAGTAAATGCCCTTTTTTGAAAAGTTTGCCTTAAACAATAGATAGTGGAATCAAAGGGTGAAGAATGTCCCTGTCAACTCTGATTCTATTTGAATGTGATGGAAAAACAGTCAAATAATTAGTTCAACATATAATTAGACTGTTTTGTATCTGTATTTTTTTGTATAATGATTAGCTGTGATCACATAGATATTTAAGAAGAACAGTAGTAATCGCCATGGAAGGTATGTCTAAACCTCAGCACCGACTTTTAGCTTTTAAAAATAAGTTTACAGGAGGTCTCCATATGCAAAAGCTAACCATCTGTAAAGAAAAAGATGGCAAAGGCCTAAAAAGAATGATTTAATCTATACCTACCATGAGAGAATTTGGTTGTATCCATATTGGAAATCCCTCTCCTGACATTTTTTGACAGGATATACCAATTGATTCTCGTGGAAGTATAGAATCTTTTTCAGTTTCCCAAGGTCAGGCCGAAGGGCAGCCAGTTCGGTCAGGTTAAGCACTGAGCTTGCAAAGAGGATCCTAGGAAACAAGAAAATTAGGTTTATTGTCCTGAGCATGTTTGAAGGGGTCATCTTTCGCCCTTCTCTCCTCTTCCCTCATCCTAACCCATGAAAAACACATCCCCTATAGGGACACATCAATAGTTAAGCCTTAATACCATGTAGCAGCATTCTAAGTTTTGATCTCTTAAAAAGCAGCTGCTAAGAACTATAAAAGCCCCAAATCTCATTGGTCTTCTCAGCTCAGTTACTGAGAGATGCAAAATAAAAAAATAAAAGCTGGATGGATTTTATTGAAAAAGGCAAGAAAAGCTCTATCTGAAGGACAAATGGAACAAAGATAAGGCTGACTGGGGAATACTTTGTTTGCCAGTTTCATTACACTTCACTTCTTTATGCAACTGACTCCTGAAATTCAATATACAGGCAGGAATGGCACATGTTCATGTTATGACATAAACCCTTTTGATTTATGCAACAGACTTATCCAGTGTGGTCTCTTTCTCTTGGCATGTTTTCTTCTGTCCCTCTCTCCCTGCTTTTTAACTGTTCTACAATATTTGTTCTTATTTTTATGGACTGTTACATTACTAGATTGCTAATAGCACCAGGTATATAATCTGCAAAACACCTTACAGCAAACAAATATTAAACCAGCAACAAAGAAAGGCTGATTTTCTTGTCCTCCCAGGAAAAAGGAAAATTGAGGACTGACCTACCTGCATTGATAAAATGAAAACAGTACTTATTTACTAACTCATTTCAAACACTTACTAAATGCTTACTATGTACAGGGCCTACCCAGAAAGAACAGAAAAGATGAATAAGGGAGCATGTCGGGGTGAATGTTGCTGAAACAGTGACACATACCAAGTATTAGAGGAATAAACACAAGGGAGCAGGAACTGAGTGAGTTGACCTGAACAGTACAAGCCTACTGCACATGCGCAGAGAAACAGGACAAATTACAGTCCCTGAACAACCGAGGATATTAGATGGCACAATTCTGATGAAAAGCCACCTTTATAACATAATGTAACATCATTTGACCCTTACAGTTTAAATTCCCTTTCTAAAAAATGAGGCTCAAGGAGGTTAAGAGTTTTTTCTAGAATCACTACTGATAGGAAGTAGCAAAACAGTGACTCCTCATCTTCTAAGATCGAAGTGCTTCTCACTATCTTGCAGCTATGAATTAGGTATAGCCCTTTTTTCTGGGCTTAATAAAGCCCTTTTTTCTGGGCTTAATAAATACAAAATACCATCCGTGTTATTACCATGATTACAACTACCACAAATTTTCCTTTGCTGACAAGCCAAATGGCTAACTTCAGGTGTTTATATGATCCGCTGCACTAGCCTTTCACATAAGAAGAATGATTACATAGTAAGTGCATATATCATAAACAGGCATTCAAGTGTCTCCTTCATGGGTTAAAAAAGGCAGGTAAGACCAAAACCCAAAGGTCTCTCTTTAAATCCACATTGCATATTGTCATGGGTTATCATGTTGAAGTAAAAAAAATCTTACCATGGACATGTATTTATTTTAAAAAATTATCTTCTTAGAATCAATGTAA
Source organism: Condylura cristata (assembly GCF_000260355.1). NCBI lineage: Eukaryota > Metazoa > Chordata > Mammalia > Eulipotyphla > Talpidae > Condylura > Condylura cristata. The sequence continues at coordinate 66,313,079 of NW_004567103.1, read as the reverse complement.
TGAACAGAAAATTATGGTCAGAAATGCCCTAGGTAGAAACCTTTCAAAAACTTCAAAAATCTTAAAATATGAAGATAAAGATATTTGCTAATACACAAATCTGGTCCTTCCTAAGTAGACGACAATAAAATATTGATTCCAATCAATCAATCTTTTCCTTAACAGAATATAGATGACTGTCAGCATAATTATGAGGGCATACTCATTTCTCCTCCTTTACTCCTACATTTTCCCAACATACATGCCTTGCAAGGACTCATTCCTAATCATTATGACATCAGCTAATGCAAAGCTTTTCACACACAAAGCAGAAAATCTCATTAAATAAACTCCCATATAATTTACTGGTTTCAAAGTAAAAATACTATTTTAATAATGGAAAAATGTGGTATCAACTTACCCCAGTGATCAAACTTACAGTCAAAATGGATCAAAGTGAATTCATGTATCTCCCCAACATTACACACTGACAAAGACACAAATCACCAATGAGGCATTCCAACCCAAAATGCCTCCTTCGAATGTGGTCATGCAAAACAGTCAGACATATATTTTGCAAAATAATTGCGCTGAACTTCCAAACAATGCCAATGCCATAAGGGAGAGGAGAGGAGATCTAGAGTAAAAAGAAATAAAGAGACCTCAAAACAAAATGCAATGTGTGAACCTTGACTGGTACCACATGGAAAAAGAAAAATAATGAATAAAGGACAACAGAGAGAGTTTGAACACACTATTGTAAATTTTTATCAATCTTAAATGTCTTAGCTATAGTCACTTTATTGCAGTTATATAGGACACATTCTTAGGAAATAGGTGTTGAACTACTTGTGAAGTGTCATCATGGCAGTATCTAATTCTTAAACAGCTTAGTCAAAAGGCCACTAATTCAAAATAATCTTATTTTTACACAGACTTAAATTCCTAAATGTGTAAAATGTTAGCAATTAGTTTAATGAATTGCAGTTTTTTACCTCATCTTGCAAATTCTTATTAATTATATACTTATAAAACTACAAATTTGGTAACTTGTGTTAAATGGCAGGCAGTAAGAAAGGAAAATATGCTGCATTCCACACAATAAGCCCACCATATCTGCTTTACTAGTTAGAATCAAATTGTTAATTTCCTCCCTGAGAATTACTGGATGGACCATCTGTAGCCAATGTTTAACCAGAGAGAGCTTCACTCTACTCTTACATCATCCCTCCTTTCTCCGTAGGCATCAGATGACCCCTGGTCAAGGAATTCAAATCTTAAGTTAAGTTTTTGAAATAAAACCTCACAAATGAACAAACACAATACATTCAAAGATGAAATGGCAATTTTGACCATTTAGAACTGCCTATACCAACACTTCCTTCAGTTTTTTCCATAATTACCAGGAAATTTATTTCATTTTTAAAACTCAATCTGAAATAGCCTTCATTATTTCTAAATTGTAGAAGTTATTTCCATCATTAGTAAGATATCTCTCTGTGTTTTCACTTATAAAATAGCAGTTAACTTGGACAAAATACAATTCTTCAAATATTTAGTTCACTGACACCCAAAAAGAACTGACAAATATACCTGCAAAAGGAATGCAGGCGTGATTCACAGGCAATTTTTACTCTGCCTCCTTCCATCAACTAAAACAGAAAGTTTATAATAAAACAATGAATGACATCACTCATTTATCAGCTTATCCAAACGCTCCCAATGTTCATCTTGCCTCAGGTATTATTTAAACAATAAATCCTAACAAGGTGAGCTTTATCATTCCATACTGTGTCTCTGGCAGGAAAGGGCAAAAGGTGATAGCAAACACCACTAGGAACAAGATAATTCCTGACAGCTGCTGCTTGAGCACAAGTTAAATTGAACAGTTTATCTCAGCATGAAGATGTTATAAGGTTTTATGTTTAATATTTTTAAATTAACATAAAATCCAGAGAAAGCAGTTGGGCAATCTTTCACAAACATGACATACTACAATCACTGTATAAGCTGGATTAGTACTTATTACCATGCTACTACAGAATTAAGCTGTTTTTAGACCACCAAAGAGCTTTAAATTGCAACTTTTGTCTCTGTAAGAGAAACCTGTATTTAAAATGTCTGCTAAATTCAAATTAACGGCTACATCATTAGCTTACCATCTCACCAAAAGTATAAGCAAGCTGCTATTATAATCGTCTAACCAAAACGGCTCTGTGCTGCGAGCACATTAACACCATCCTGTAGATTTAGGTTTGTATCCATCTACATGTTTCAATTGTTTTCAATGCACCTTATAACTGCAATATAGTCATGTTAGCTTAAGGAATCCAAAGCCAACATAACGAAACTCAAGATTAGAGATTTTATTCTTTTCTGGCCCCTGTTGAATAAACTAGTTGTCTCACACCCCATTAATTAATATACAAAAAGAGATACTGCAATATAGAGACTTGGTGACTAATGTCAAGAAGCATACATGTATTAGTAGTATAGAAGGGCCGTGACATGAAAAACAGAGGACAAGCATTCATATACCAACCTGCCACATACAATCGAGCAATAATTGTACAAGGACTAGATTTTCTCCTCTGGCCCTGTGAAATCTTTTCAGTAGCCACCCACCCCCTGAATCTATTTATCTCATAACAGGGGAAACAGTTCACAATTTAACGCACACACCAGTTTGAGTTGTGTTACTCATGCTTAAATAATTCTTGCCAGGGCCTCAGTAGCCCTTTGACAAGAGAGTAAATCTCATTCCTCCAATTGTGCCACTTTGCTGAAAACTTAAACTTGTCTAGATTCCTGCTGCCCATCCCTGTTATCAAAGTCTTTGTTCTTCAGTTCCGTATCTCGAGTTCCTGTTTTTCACTATCTGCTCTTCAAGATTCTAGATCCTGTACTTTCTGTGATAAAGTATTTTCTGTACTGAAGGAAATGTTCTACATCTCCATGTGGTTAGCAAGCACTTAAATGCAGCTACACAGCCTAGAAACTAAATTTTCAATATTATTTTATTGTATTAAGTTAAATAGGGATACAGATACAAAATGGCTATTACATAGGAAAATTCTGGATGGGACAGTTTTCCTTAACCCAACACCCACAACAGCTGAACACAATTCGGCAATTAATTGATTCGGTAACCTTGACTTGCTCATGATAAACTAATATCTAAGTTCCTCCTGATTAGCTGAATTTCACCTACTAAGTTTTCCATTTCTAGATGGCACGACTTGTCCCTCTCCTGAAAATTATAAAATAGATGCTCATTTCATGTTTAGGCACAAAAATATACAAAAACTTAAATGAATACCATCCAAATTACCCTGGAAAGAATTAGCCACTATTTACTTTTTGGCAAGTGTATTTTGAACATTATGATCTGCAAGGGACTAGTCTAAGTGAAGGATGTAAAAAGAAAAAAAAACAAAGTAGCTAAGGCAAGAAGAAAATTAGCAGGTTGAGAAACTGAAAAGAGACCAAAGAGGCTAGGGCAATTTGTTCGATGAGAAAGTGACCAGAGAAAAGGCTGAGAAAGTTGACAGGGTTTTGTAAGGCATGGATAATTTTATATTTTATGGTAATTAACAATGAAAGAGGCTGATTGATTTTAAGTAGAAAAGTCAAAAACACTACATATATGCTATATGCACATATTGGGTATATTTACTGTATTTTTGATTTTGTAATATTTCATAACACTATTGCATTGTTTCAACTTTTTTGCTTTTAACCATTAACATGTAATTTAAAACTATGTTAAAAATCACTTCTTAAACATACCTTTCAATAGATTGTAGGCTAGGATATGTTATAACTTCTCCAAACTTAGAATTGTTCTTTATATTCCTATATCTCTTTTTAGAAAAATAGATATAGAAAAGTTTTAAATGTTTTTTGCATTCTCTCTTGTATTTCTATTACATTTGTTTATGTATTTCATGAAATTTTTAAATTATTACCTTTCCTTTAATTTAATTTCAGAAAATTTTATTCTCACTGCTGTATAGAAATAAGATTGTTTGATGCATTTTGGAAGAAGAACAGTTAGAAGAAAAAAGAAATGGCAGTAGCTTGGACTATGATGACAGACCACGAGAAGTAGCCTGATGGGGTTTGCTAATGGACTGGATATGAGAAGGGAAAGAAGCAAGCTGTTGTTGCCTTCACTTGTTACTTCCAAAATGTGCTAGTATCGCTTCAACATACTAGGCACTCAACAAAACTACATGTGTCAATGAAATTGCTTTGACACATTGCAAAAGCCTTGGGCGTCAGTACAATTTTTTAACATGTAAAACCTATGAAGAAAGATGAGTGAGTTCTAATATTCATTAATCATTGATAGACAAAATTCAGTTTAAGACAAAGTGCTTTAGTTGTCAGCTACTTCATCTTAATTAGAACATTTTCACTGCACCTTTAAATGCTATGGATTTTCAAAATCCTCTAAGCATATTCATAATAAAATGTTACCAATTGCTAAAACAATTTTTTAAAAAATGAGAACCCTCCCTGGTTGTGCAGTGGGTTAAAGCACAGCACTAAGAAGCTAAAGCCACTTCAGGATGAGTTCAATCCCCGCTCCGGAGGTGAGCACATGGGGTGGCAGACCTCTCCTGACCCATCCCACTGCTCCCTTCAGCTGTGTACTTTATTGGTGGACCTGTTCTGCTGCTCTGTCTCTGGTGAATCCTCTCACCGCCCCTGCACTTCTGGCATGTGCCCCAGTTCTGTATGCATAAATAAATCAATCTTAAAAAAATGAAAATGAATGTTTTATGTAAAGGAAAAGGTAACATAGCCATTTAATATCTCAGGTTCTGATGATGGCCATTTATGGACTGTAAGTAAAGCATCCAGTTTCCTGAAGCTGTTTCATAGATGAACACCCATTATTCAGCAGTTCTGCTTTTTTCCAATCATGTAGTGTTCCTTTCCGGTGCTTCTCATGATGCTCAGGAGAACACTATGTAAAGAACACATGTGCAGAATATAAGGTCTGTAATAGACTTGTCATTTGGTAGCATTTCTTCATGTTTCTAAACCTCTATCTGCTCTGAGTCACCAGGTTTCCAATCTGTTCTATGGATGCTTAAGGAGACAAATTACATAATACCTGTTGAGTTTTTTTTTTTTTTTTTTTAGTTAGAGGTACCATTTAAAGTTAAATGTCTCTTAAATTACTCCAGCAGCCTCTCAAGTCTTTAAATTCTTGGTGTCTGGCATTGTGACTAAAACCATAAAAGGCACTCAGTAATTATGTCTGTAACAAGAAAATAAGAAAGAGAAAGGGAGGATGGATCTAGTAGTAGGGTAAAAAAAGTACACATAAATTGATTTTTTTACAGTGTACCCAACATGTTTTTGATGTATTCTGGGACTAAGAGGACCAATTAAGAGTAGTCACATAAGATTCAAGGTAATGTGAAACACATTTATGGAGCATTTATATCTGTTTTAGACATCGTATCAATAAGTCGACAAATCAAAACACTGTCAAGTCTCTTTGACTTGTCAAACAAGGGATATAAGCTATTATCTCTGTTCCAAAAGAGCTGACAATATATTGATGAAATAAGCCATAAATACAGAAAGCATTAATAACAACAACAGCAATAGGTTACAGCTCCACCTTGCACAGAAATGTCACAACACAGGTAGAAACTGATTGAGAATGAAGAGAGAGCACTAAACAAGCACTTAATGTTTTAAAAGAAAACTAAGTATGGAGGAAAACCAGCAAGGTGCATGGTTACTGAGAATAGTATAGGTGCCTCAGTTGTGACATCCTGGGTCTGGAAGGATAAATGCTAATTGAATATGCCAGAGAGGAAGGATTGATGGCCAAAACGTAGAGTTAGGGAAGAAGTAGTGGAAAAGTGGTGTTCTAGCAGACCTAGAAATCACTGAATGTAGCATAGCACTATGGTGACTCATGTACATTTATTATTATACAAATAATGCTTTATTTCTCCTCATTATTCCTAATTACTGAGTTGTGAATGCTCACTGATAAGAAAAATAGTAGCAAAATGAGAGGATAAGGAATCAAATAAAGTACCACCATCACTACCACTCTCAAAATATGGGAGTTGCTGTACACATATCCAAAACAGATGAAATCAGTCTGTTAAAAGCATAGTTCTCCATCATCACATTAATAATGAAATCCTGAAATCACCATTACATTTTAAAGGAATGCAGGGAACCACATATTGTACAAGTTGTTCAACATAGATCATCTGATTTAATTATTACCCTAAGAGCTGTGTCTTCTTATCCCCATTTCCCAAACTAAGAAACTAAGACACAGGAGGTTGGTTAGACACTAAGACAATAAGAGTGGCTTGGAGACAGATATGAATTTCAAATCCATGTTGATTTGAACCCAAAGCATCTATTTTTTTCAGTTATTCTACACTTTTTTTAAATCACTAAAATTAGAATGTGACTCTTAATGTTTCCTGTTAAGTATATTTCCTAACAGTCTGTTTGAGAAATAAAAAAAATAGAAATCATGTAAAGAATTATACACCTGAAGAGTTTTATTTCACTTATCGCATATCTACTGAGGATCACATTCCTTTAGTTACACAGATTGTGAAAAGATAATGGAGATCTTCGGAAACATGCAATCAACGCCACACTCAAAGGTGCCAGACCATTGAATCACCCAGGAAGTTGTCAGTACAGTGAGAGAAAGAGAGAGAAATGGCTGGTATTAAGAACAGTATAGAAAATAAATATTTGGATTGGTTATTGGGAGAGAGGTTAATGTTAACCCAGAAGTTTTTCAGTGTATAACAGATAGGTACCTTCCTTAACACAGAAGTTGAATAAAGAAACATGCACTGCCAATACTAAATATAGTGCCCAGTAGGTATTAAAAAGTAATAAAGATGGGCCCTCCTGGTGGTGCAGCAGATTAAAGCACAGCACTAAGAAGCTAAAGCTACTTCAGGATGAGCTCGATCCCTGCTCCGGAGGTGACCCACATGGCATGGACCCACCAACTGCTCCCCTTAGCAGTGTACTTCATCTGTCAGCCTGTTCTGCTTCCCACTCTGTCTCTGGTGAATCCTCTCACTGCCCCTGCACCTCTGGCATATACTTCAGTTCTGTATGCATATATAAATAAATATTAAAAAAAAAGTAATAGCCCAATGAAGGAATATGCATTGGAGTCTGATTAATGTTAATAGTCTTATTCACCAAGGCATCTGCTAAGAATGTAGGTCCTGAGTTGTTATATTATTTTGCACATGTTCTATCTGTTCCTCCAATAACTCATTTTGTCTTGTTTTCTCCCAAACATATTAACAAACTATTTATTCATTGATAAGATAATGTAAGATCTACTGTTATTTTCTTTAGTATTCTACAGTTTCCTTAATGTAACAGTTACCATTCTGGATTTTAAGTTCCCTTAAAGGAGCGGCTACATCTTTCTGTTCACTATCCTATTTCAAATGGTCAATTAAGCTGAATGAATGAATGAATGAATGAATGTCATCTAATACCCCAGTAATATGAGATAGTCAAGTTGGTTGATTATATTAGTAAAGGAGTCAATATGATATACAATATATTCCTTTCACCCGAAAGCAAGTTGGGAAGCATCTCATGTCCCCAAGAAAGCTTTGATCTTACTTGAGCACCCAAAATAACCCCAGGAAGTGGTCTTTGATACCATTCTTATAAAATATTTTACTTTTTTCTCAGGTTCCTAAATAATGTGTCAGGCACCATTCTCTACTTCTCCATACTGACACACCAAGGACTTAAGATATGACCCAAAGAAAAGATCTCCTGGGGAAAGGAAGGTGTCAACCTGGAACAAAGATCAGGAATGTATTATATCATGATAATAATTTCTGTCATCTTTGGGGATTCATGATCATCAGCCTTGAAGAAGTAACTGAAATTAGCATGCAAAGCATGTCTAACTTGCTGAGTGCGCTGGGAACACTTCATATGGTGTTTTATCTCCATAAACTAATATAATTAGTATGTGAAATATTTATAATTCACCTCATGATTAATCTATCATAGAAGACTATTCCTTAGCAGCAGCACATCATTTTATATTGGGATGTTCTTTGTCCTTTAGTTCATGTCACCCATGAGTCTCAGGAGTTCATTTCCAAGTAGCATAAAGTTGAAAGATCAGAGACCCAAAGTGAGGGATGTAAGTCCCATCATCATTCCAACCTTTTCTTATGGGTGCTATCTAAGAGTATACACAGTTAAAGACTCACTGACCAATCAAGCCAGAAGACTATTGCTCAAATAGTATAGATTATTCAGCTCACTCATAGGCCTAAGCAACGAACTATTACCAAGAGTGAGTTTCATATGTTATCATGATTTTCGGCTTAAATATGACATAGGTGATTAAATAATCACAGCAACACCAAATAACAATAATATTTACCCCATGGCATATCAACTAACCTATCCCTGAAATCATACAGAAATAGGTACTTTGCACCCAAAAAACAAATAATGTAAAAGGGAATGGTAACTGGTTGTTTCTACTGATTTACATCTAACTGATGAAATTAACAAGCACAAAATAAAGTATCTCCTAAATTTTGAATCGTTCTATAATCAGTCATAAAATCTAGGTTTTTTGGTTTGGTTTTTGCTTTTTTTTTTTTTTTTGGTTATGCGGAGTTGTTTTAAATTTACTCACCAGAATTTTGTATTCTGAGTTGTTCTATGTTGTTCTATTATCCGATTTGTGACATTTTGTTATACTTCTCATAAAGATTAGTCCTGTGTTTTGATTATTTTTCCTATGTTTGTTTTGGCAATCTAAGGTAGTCCTTTGAAATCTTCCATGAATTTGGTTTTTAATACGCCACTTGGAAAAATACTTCTCCAGAAATAATTTATTTAATATCTCAATGTTTTGGTGTTTTACACATTACTTTTCATTCTTAGGGTATCCCTAGAATATTAACTACAAAAATCAAAGCTAGCAGAGTAAACTGTACATAGTAGGCTTTCAAAAAACTGTTTTGGAGAATAAAATAATTAAATAGTGTAGTACATCTGCAATAGGAAAAAAACAAAGTTGTAAGTCACAGGATTGTTTCCTGGTCTTTAACATTTTTGTTTCAAAGATGAGACTTTTTATGGGAATGGCTTTGCAAGTCCTGTGCTTCTTTCTCATCAAGCCAATCCTATAAAAAATTCTAAGAGTATATTTCCAGATCTATATCACACAGACAAACATTTGAATGCTTGTTTTCTAAAAGATCAAAACTTCCTATCTTAATGAAGTAAAAATGCTATTTTAAAAATCTTCAACTAGCTAGCTAAGTTTTACAAATAAAGATATTTTTTTAAAGTATGACCCCTTTGATCACAATTTAAATAATTCCCATCTTTAAAGTAACTAATAGATACATAGAAGCAGAAAGAAAAAGTACAAAATGGTATATAAATAACATTAAGTTTATCTACAAAATGAAGTATTGAGATTATTCACTACAACCTAAATGACACAGTACACTGAGATGCATTTCTTCCTCTTTCCCTCCCCCTACTCATCTTTTTCTTCAGGAACCTGCCATTTCCAAGGGAACATTTCCATACCAGATGACTTAGCAGCAGAAACTCCTAAGTCTGAGGATCTCTGTCAGAGTTTGAGGCAAAGTTTGAACCAACTCAGCCATAAAAAGGAAGCTGCAGATGCTGCTTATGAGGCTGCCTCCGAATGCCAATAGTGGCAGCAATTTGAAATGAGATATTGGGGTGATAATACACTTCAAGTGTGGGAAAGGCCCATTCAATGAGCAAAGAAAATACAAAAATAATTATGTGACTATGCTTCACCCTTTTTCTCCACACAAGATTTATTTGGTATGGCTCTAAATATGTACCAGAGGCACTACAGATCGTCATCTACATCTCAATGTCATTTGATTTTCTGTTACCTCTACCTGAGGATCAAATATCATAGGTCACATAAGAGCCGTCCTAAGCCTCTCTCTGCCATGTAAAAAGACATTTACAGATAAGACACAGCATGGACAGTTCCCTTCTGAGTCAGTCCTTTCCATCTGTCCCTTTATTGTAATTGTAATACAGAGGTCTGGGGATGTCAGGAAGTAAACAGAATGCCATGAGAGAAACAGGCAGAGAAGCTCAGGCTTGATTAGGGAAAGGCAGATTGGCATTAAAAGAGAAAATGATTGAGATAGAAATTAAACAAAGAAAATTTCTAGTTGAATATATGTTAAGGACAGAGGAGATTATGAGTCTCTATTAGACTGTAGCGGAAAAGCAAATGCATAGGACCATAAATATATACAGTCTTTTCAAGTAAGCAAATATAAATCTGTCAGATAGAACCTTATAGATCGGGGCTTGTGTGTGTGTAATGTGAGTATGCTTGCATACACATACACACACACAGACACACAACACACACACGTCCTCCACACACAAAGGGTTAAAAGATAAGCTATCCTTGATATTCTGCCCTTCATCTTTATGCTTTGGCAATTGAGATATATAAATACTTGGCTAAAGTTATATAAGAACTAATATTTAATATTTCATATAACTTTGTTTAAATTACAAAGTTGTATATACCATTATTTTTCATTATTAGGATGATACCAACTCATTATAAGTGAATTTCATGATAAACTGCTCTTTTACTTAGTTCCAAAAGCTAAATATATTTAGGTGGGACATGGTAATAAGTTTTTCTAATAACTTCTTGTATAGAACAACACTTTCAAAGAAATGTTAGTATTTTACCACTCCATAGGAATCAGTAACAAGGCGAGATTTTCCCAAGAATATTCCAACAGTCCTTGAAAAACTAAGACTTGTCACAAAACCTGAGCATCTGGCAACTCTGCCACCATGAAGTATCCATATGGAAGAGACCAAAATGTGTCAAAGTACCCAAAATGATTTTGGATAGTGTAGAAGATAGAATAAATAATTCAGTATCTTCAACACTTTCAACAGCAGGTAGTGGATATGCTACCTGCTTCTATAATGTGCCAGAATGTAACATAAGTGTGTGAGGCTGTATGTGTGTGAGAGAGGAAGACAGAAAGAATAAGTATACATAAGGCTAAAACTTATTTTTATATAGAAGTATTTCTTAGGTAGTGTTCTTTGTGGAACATCAGATCTCTGTAAGCATGGATTAAAAAAATACACAGAGAAAAAAATGGAGTTGATGAAAACTTATTTTTAAGATAAACATAGCAACAAATATATTATTTCAGAATCAATGAAAAAAGCTGCATTAACCTAACATTATGGTTGAAATTGCATGTGCAGAAAAGTCAGAAAACCAAAAAAATTATGATTCCCCCAGCAACCATAACTGTGTCCTCATGCATACATGAGTATTTTGCATTATTGTAATGATGATACATTTCAGCCTTAATATCAGTTTATGCAATGTGACTGAATTAGGATTCTTTTGGGAACTATAAATTTGAATTTCTGGACTTTTGTGAATATAAAATCTTATAACTATAAAATTATATTAACATGGGGTGGGGTCTTTGTATTTTCTGAACTTAAAAAGACTGTAAATAATAAATGATTGACAATTTTAAAGTAGCAAAAGATTGGCTGATTAGTAGCAATCCAGAAAGGATTTGATAGAGAGCTTACAACCTTAAACTAGAAATACATGTACTACAAACAAAAAGAAATGTCCCCTTGAAGATAAAGACAAACACAGGCAATAAGTCTTTGTGGGAATAAGTAAATTTACTTTTCTATAAAACATTAGTTTCCGATTATAAGTTAATTTTATTCAACTATATTCCAAAATGAGTACAAATACCAAACCCTGAAATAATTCTCTCATCATATATTCCTGATTTTATCCTAGAAAAATAGTATTAAAATGGTCTCCCATATTTTCCAGAATAAAACCTTCATTTGTGTAAGATGGCAGAACATAACCTATAAGGTGAAACTGCATTGCTCTCACCAACCAGTTTTTGATATATAGTTGAAGCTGATTCAAAATATGAAGCTGATTCACAAAGAAATAGATATACAGTGATACATTAAGCATAAGAACAACCTAACTATATTTTTGTAATTATTTACATATCATTCCACCATGGAGTAGTTGGAGATGAATTTAAAATTTGTAATTTTAGGGAAAAAAATTACAAAAATTTCAAGAAGGTGGCATTTTCAACTGGCCTTAATAATCAGTAGTTGTTTGTTTGTTTGTTTGTTTGTTTTTAAACAAAGTTAAAACATTCTCAAGTGACAAGATAGCCTGTAGAAAGATCCAGAAGTATAAGTGGCCAGTACCTTTTTGGAGAACTTTGGCTGAGCTAAGTTAGGTATTCATGGAATAGCTGTAAAAGAAAAAGATGCAAATGCAGTAAAGTTGTATTGTAGAGGACTTGAAAGGCAAAGCTGGTAATTTTAACTACAATGCATAAGCTCAGTGGGGCCTTGAACATTCATACAGTTATACTTTTTGGTAAGAAAGCAGCAAAATAATGAAACAAACACGTCACAACAAAACAGAAAATACAGTAAAAGTAAAAACTAAGGACAAAAGAGACCAGTTATGAGACTATTATAACAATCCAGATATACTACAGTGAAGGCCTGAAGAAAATTGGAGAATTAAGAGGTACTTTTAAGAGTCTGAGACATATGACTTAGAAATACTGTGCAAGGCCCTCTTTGGTAGCACAAAGGGTTGGAGGCACAAGGGGATAAGGCTAAGAGCAGCCACTACAGCATGAGTTTGATCCGGAGCAGAGTGCTGACCCACAGGGCACAGTACACCTTCCGGTCTTACCAGCTGTTTCCCTCAGCAGTGTGTTTCACTCAAATTCACCTGTTCTATTCCCCACTATCCCCATTGTCTCTGGTGAATCCTCTCATCCCACCACCAACCACATCTCTGGCCTGTGCCCCAGGTCTTGGATGCATAAATAAATAAATCTTAAAAGAAAAGAAATAATGCGCCATTACTAAAAATAAAGAATCAAGGATGGTGCCTGATGTAAGGAACAAAAACGACTGCCTGCTGTGAAGTAGCCAGTAGTTTCTCAGCAATCAACAGCTTTCTTAAAATTAAGGTACTGGGCTCTATACAAATAAACATTTCCTGTGAGCAAAAAAAGCTAGAAATATGGTCATCAAGAAGCTGATTACAGCAATGAAGACAATACTATTCTTTATACCTATGTCATTTACAAATTTGAACCTCATTTTTGGGAGAAAAATGGCATGGGTTGTATAAATGAGAAAATTGGGGCTCCACATGTAAGATTTCCTAAACCTCACAGAGGTGTGAAGTGGACCTAGAAGTTTTTATTTTGAAGTTACAGACAAGATCGTCAAGAAAATGTGGAGAGAAGAGGTAAGTGAGTTGCCTGCAAAACTCCAGGGAAAACTGCAGACAGCAAAGTGTGATTATTCAATTGCCCAAAAGATGAGTAGGATGCTTAGTAAAGTGTTAAGGGCTTGGACTCAATACACCCTGCACATTTTCTCAAAGGAATTCTAAAGCAAATCTGCAAGATGCGAAATACATAAAAATGCATTTGAGTAAAACAGATGAGCTTCACCTAACTTAACCCCTCTTTCCTTCTTTTCACAATGCTCTTTATACACAGATAGCTAGTAAGACAAATCCATGCAGCCCAATAAAAATACAAGCCATAAGGGTACACAATTTGGGACCTCTGAGTGTGGTGTGAGAGCAGCACAGGTAGCACTTGGGGTCTAAACAGATCATACTGAAATCAGGATTTAATTCCTGACTAAGTTTTCCACTGTCATGTTCTTCCACTAATGAAGATTTGGAATTCTTTCTCTCATGGGTTTCTCAGTGATCAACAGCTTTCTTTGATTTTAATGCATGTCAATAGTCACTTGTTCATTGCAATTCCATACCATGAAAGTGGCATATTTAATTGAGTCAAATGCCTACAGGTGTTTATTCCAATAACCTGTTGCATAAACTCCCTACTTGCAGCATCTAGTAAGAAATTGGCCACATGATTCCATATCTATGTCAAAAAGGGAAAAAATGGCACAATGTCAAGAGGTCCAAATTAAAGAAATGGAGACCTATGTTTAAGGAAATTTGAAGAACCATAAAGGAAAGAAGTTGTACATTCTAATGTTACTAATATGGCCAATTACGTGTTGGATAAAGAAAGGATCTGAATACCACATAGGGTTGTGCTTTTTGATAGCAGACTTGTAATATTTTTCCATTTTCATATAAATTATAAATGAAAAATTCAGTCCAATTGATAGTAAAAACAGTAATCATTATAAAAAAAAAACACCCAACCCAGCCATGTAGTAAAAACAGTAATCATTTTAAGATTTTATTATGGTAGTACCTTTGTACAAATGTGAAGTAATATATAAAGAAAATCATAGGCTGATTCTTAGATAATTTATTCAAGGAGTAAGTTATGAAAATTCATCAATAAGTAGAATAATGAGGCAACTCAAAGACAGCTCACCATAGTGTCTATTTATGCAACTCCAATTTTAATTTAGTCTGTATTGACGGACTCTTTTATTTCATGTGTTATAGTCATGGTAAATCTAGAAACAACATGCATTGCATCTACAGTCTACAAGGTAAAAAGATGTCTAGACGTGACACAGACAGTTGCTTTTTGCTTCAAGTGATAAATATTTTAGTTGTAAAGAGATCTTAAGAAAAAAAAGTACATATTTTGCAAGTAACCATGTGCATTAAAATTTTTCCTTTACTCTCCGGATTTTACACAGTAATTTGCCTTTGGAAGAAACCATGTTGATATTCTCCTGGGTGGTACTCAGGCATCTGTTAAAAGAAGTCAGCAAGGAAAGAAAAGAGAGACTGGGTCCATACCAAGCACAGAGAACACACCAGAGGAAACAGAACCAGCTATCACAAAAAAAAACAGTGGACCGTTCAAAGGAACTGGGTCCAAAGGACATAACTGGACAAGATGTAAGTTGAATTAATGAATAAAACAGAAAAGTAAAGATTCCAAGGAGAAGTCTCATTCAGAATTCAGGAGGTGACCCTGGAAAACTGTGCTGGCATGAGACACAAAGTGTGACTGGGACCATGCAGAAGATAGACCGGGCAGGAACTAAGAAAGAGATAGCCAAGGTGCAGAAGGGGCCTAAAAGAGCAAGAGAGTAACTAGGGCAAGGGACTAGACTAAGGAAGCTTGGCCAGAGAGAGTGAAAACTGACAGAGAGAAGATAAGAAGATGAGGAAAGAGGAGGGGGAACACCGCAAAGTGAGGGGCTAGAACAGACCCCATGGCAGCTGGCAATAAGAGAGACCCAAGGAATGGAGGGGCAGCAGAGAGGAAGCAGAAGTCCAAGGTCTGAGATGGATAAAACTTTTCTCAAGTCACATCAACTGGTGGGGCAGAGACTAAAGATGCAGCAGTTGATTCAGGTAAGGACGGTTCAGGTACTGTGCAAGACTGGACCTACAGGTAGAGGGCATCAGTGGACAGGACTGTTCCCAGCTGAGGAAGCCAAGGCTGGGAAATGAGATGAGGCTGGACTGAAGCAAACAAAATAACACAAAAATGTTTCTGAATTATGTGATTTTATGAATTTTATTTATATTTTCAGGGAAAAATCCTCAATTACATTGAGTAAAATTAAAGCTGACTAATGTAGAGGTTATAAATGTACTATTTTACAGTAACATTAAGATTAGATACACCAAAAAAGACTAAGGATGTAGGCTAAATAAGAGCTGCCGCGATTATGATTTTTATAGGTTAGATCCAAAAGTTTTGTTATTACGTACTACTTGTACAATTCAAAAAAAGTACTAATAACAAGAATTTTATAGCAAGTGAGCTTACTGTCTTTTGAATTATTTGATTTAAAACAGTATCCACTGGAAGTACTTTTCTTGGGAAAAACACAAAGTATTTACATGTGCCTTACATACATACACATGAAGACTTCATAAAATCTATCATTAGTTATCATCATACCTAATTTGTCATTATTATAAAATAATTAACCTAAAGAGAAAATTTACATGTTTAATTTTTAAATTCCCTTTATTATAATATAATTATTTGTGAAGCGATTATAAAAATTGAAAGAATCACTGTGGTGTGCTGTAATACAAATTAATTGTAAAGCATGCAAGGAATAAGAATCATGTCATTTTCATATTTTTAAAATCCCATGCTATATAGACTGTTTATCAGTTGCATTCACCCTATTACACTATCATAGGTAAGAGCTTGGAGTCTGAAGGCACACCACCTCTTCCACTAATGACCAACCATGTCATCTTGGGCAAATTTGCTTGCCCTGTTTGCCTCAGTTTCTTCATATGATAAGAGGGGTTAATAATAGTACTCTTCTAATGGGGTGGTATTAAAATACATAAAGTGCTTAGAACAGTCTAAGTGATACAGCACATTGTAAGTGCTATATAAATTGTGAAAACTATTTGCCATTGTCAATTCCATTTTTGAAATGAAATACCAATAAAACAATGAGTTAAAGTTCTAAAATATCACATAGTTTCTTCTCTATTCCTTGTCATACAAAATGTTACTAAAATTATTATTGGAAATTTCTCCTAGAAACAAACAGCAATAGATGTAATTGCTTCTGATCTCCAGGCAATAACCATTTTTCAGTGCCACTGCAGTGAAGTAAGCCCCACACTTCCTAGAATCTACTGAAAGAACACTGTCAGTCTTTTTTCCAAACACATATCCTAAAAATGAATTCATCTGGGAATAACTTTTCTCCCTACATGACTTTTAGAGTTGGGAGAGGAAAAATTATTTCTTTTGATTGCCAAAATCATGATATGCACTATCTTTGAAGTCTTTTTCAATGAATACGGTGCTCTGATCACATTAGTCGCCCAATTCTAAGAACTACAGGTTACTAGTCTATCGGTTGAATTCAAATGATATTCTGCTACTTTAACCCTACGTGTTTTTAAAAGACTGGCTAGGATCACACTTCAATTGTTTATACTATGTTTTAGGTCAGTTCAAAATTAAGCAAATTAGAGGAAGTCAAAGTTCATTTCGACTTTTAGTTCTTAAGTCAAATTTGCACAGTGCAGATTTAGCATGTTCATATTGTTTATGAACAGCATGCTAGTACTAAAGATAATATCCATTCTTAGAGTTTCTGTTACCATAAAGGCCCTCATACTTAAATACTTAACTGAATGTTGGATATCTTCACTCAACTGAATGACAGTCAGCAACATCTTAAATTCCAAAGGGTCAAATCAGAATGTGTCATCTAATCCAGTAAAAATAGTTTGCTGTATTTGTGCAATTTAAGGCACAACTATCCACCAAACCAAAACCTGTACGTTTTTCTTTTGACTCTATTTCCCTAAATTTCTATATGTAACTTACTAATGAATATAGTCCATGGTATTTCCTGAATATTTCTCAACTCTGTCTCTTAATCTCTGGTATTATTCCATTCTTATATTGTAAGCCTTATCTACTCAAAATACACCTAATGCACCTTCTTATTTCCAAAGCTGCCTTCCCAACAAGCTCAGCCTACACCTAGTTACAAGTCATATCTGAGAAAGCAAATCTGGTGTGGTCACTCTTGTAAAAACTGCAAGACCCTTGGGTTAGTATATAAAATGTCAACATGTACTCACCTCCACCTAGTCCTACAAATTCATTTTCTGCTCTGAACCTTAAGTTCCTTATCCATACTAGGCTGTTTTTGTCTCTATGTTTTTGCTTACTGTTTAACTGGCATGTTTTACTGCTATTTGTGTGACCTTCCTGAAATCAAATCAGTAATTCCCTTCCATTATTAAAGAACCAACTGTAACTATTCCTACAAAACACTTCCCAGATCCTTCTACTAACTCTCAAGTTGAACTATGCAGTCCTCTTGAGTGCTTTCATATTTTCACTTCCCCAACTATGTTTTAGAAAATTATGAAAAGATTTTATACATATTTGAAATCTTTCACTCCTTACCTTTGCTCACATCATATACAAAACTTTTGATACAAACAAAATTAACAATAAATTAATAAAGTTAATAAACAGAATTTATTATTATAGTATTTGCTTGGTTAAAAAAAAACTATAAAATTTCCTACACACTATGCATATTAGTTAAAACAAACCTTTGATTTTGTCTTCTATGTTAGTAACAATTCCAACACCCTTCATCCCTAGTTCATGCATATAGGAACCAACTTTCCTGCCACTTGCTTCACTCTATATCCTAAAAATGAATTTCATCAGAGTCATCACCACTACCCCAAACACATATATCTGTGCCTCTGTCTCAGCATGGAAAACATCTTTCTTATCCTACTTCAAAACATTTCCATAAACTGCAAACCTCCTGCCCTGGGCACTGTAAGTTACTCTGTCAGTTTTGGTTTCATTAATCTTGGTACACATTATATTAAGGTATGTCTCTAAGTCTATGCAGCAACACTACTTCCCTGTCCATGCCAAAATGCCTGTGACAAAGATGTTTGATAAGGAGTAATTTAATGTATTCTCAATTAATTCATCCTTTTCCTATTCCCCCAACTAGATGAACTGAAAGGACTTGTCTTAGCTATATACACTCCACTTTAAATAAATACTCTCTATGAAAGCTCAATAATATTATATATTCATGCATGATCTTCAAGTACAAATCTCTAGCTTTGCACTCTACCTGCACACATGTCGTTTATTTCCAGTGGCCTAGTAGAAATACCTACTTGTATGTCATGCTATTACTGTAAACCTGTATACCAATATCAGACTAATTCAGTCCTTCCTTCCTCCAATATTCCTTGTTTTTCTCAACTTCACTTTTTCTGCTAAGAGCATAGTTACAAAATAGGTCAATGGATCGCTAGAATACAGTTGAAAGTATATTTGATTGTTCCCTTATTCTTAACTCTTATAACAAAGTAACACCGAACTGCTAATTTTTACCACAAATAAAGATAATCAGTTTTGCCACTGTTCCCATCCATCAACAGCTCAGACCACAAAAACTGAGTATCTTCTAAAATGATTTCTCTGTCTGCAACTTTTTAACACATTTGCTTCCATGTTAATTTTACAGAAACATACTATAACTAACACAATCTGTCAGATCTGTTGAGAAACTACCTGGCTTTAAACAGAATAACATGAAATGAACTTAGGTTATTCTGAAGCAAAATAATAGGTAACTCTCCTTTTCAAAATCTTCCAAATCCAAACCTGGTTAATGGGTAGAATTCTGAAATACTTTAATTTCAGCCTACTTCTTATTTCACTACTTAAACTGAATTACTTATAGAGAAAAATCTTGGCCCAGCAAGCAGATCCTTCAGCAGCTCAAGGATATAAGACAGATTTTTACTTTTATATTACAACACCATCCTTGGCAACTACAGAATTAGGAGCAATAGCATATGGATCTCCTTTCAATCAATGCAGAAAACCAATACCTCAGATATGTGTTAATGACCTGAAGATTATTTGCTCTGATACATACTAAAATATTTGTCATTGAAATGGTATGATACACAAGATTTGCTCAAAAATAATACAGCGTGGGATAGGGAAGAATAAAGTGAAATTGTATCACAGACAATGACTGATCATGAACTGATAGTTACTGAAGCTGAATGATGGGTATATAGTCATATGATACCACTATTCTTATATTTATATATAATCTTTAATAGAAAGTAAAATGAACTTGAAATCAAATGTTAAGTGAATATTTACCACGGACAATGTTTCTATGGTCTAAATATTGTTGTTAGTTTACTAAAATTAGCAGTATTTATAAAATGCTAACATTTTAAAACTATCCTCTCTACCTCTCATAAGCATCTAGCCAACTAATATTTGAAAAGAATATTATTTGCTCATCTTTGAATCACTGAAACTTTTTCATTTTAAGTATAAGAAGCATTAAGCTATGTATATAGACTTTTTCTGACGCTCAGGAGAATTATCTTTATTCATAAAATTAGTCTATTCCACTAATTGTTAATCTACTAAGGTAGACCCTTTTCACTAAGGGATTTAACTAGGAAACAACATAGTAGAAAATGTGATTATATTTTGTTAAGATGTGCTATGAAAAATATCACTATTCTATAAATTGTTCCTTTAATAAAGATCTGCCTAAGTCCACTGAGAACTATTGATTGTAACATGAGCCACATAGTAGAATGACCTGATATATTTTTAAAATCCACATGCTAAAGTCAAATCCAACACCAAATAAATCAGAATCAAATGAGATGTGATTGTTATCAACACTTCTTAAATATCTTAAGTGATGTCAATGTGCAAAGTTGAAATATAATGTTTTAAAACTATGTAAATAAGTGGTTTTATTTTTTACATACAAATTTTCATGTAGAAGCAAGAATCAAAAGGATAACAAACCTCACATACCTAATAACATTTTGACAGTTGGATTCAAACATACCCAATTTAAACAGCTACCAACATATTTGCAAAGATTGGTTCAGCTATCCCTCCTATTTTATTTATGTTTTGGTAAAATATGTTAAATCAAAGATCAGATGATCTTAAACCATAAGATCATTTCATCACTCAGTATCCCAGTATATAACATATTTTTATGATTAACCTGGAGTACCCTGATGCACAGGTAGTGGGTCTGCATCATTGCTAAAGAAGCTCAAAGAATTCACAATGAACATCCACAGTGAAGGCATAATGGGTGCTTTTTTTTTTGTACTGAAATAACACTGCATTAGAATATTATATCACTTGTAGATATGCATTATTAAAAATCATTATCTGTGCCCTCCCTGGTGGCGCAGTGAGTTAAAGCACAGCACTAAGAAGCTAACTTCACTTTAGCTTAAGTTCGATCCCCGCCTGCCCCAGGGGTGACCCACATGGCCAGGCAGACCTCTCCTGACCTGCCCGCTGCTCCCCTCAGCAGTGTACTTCATTGGTCTGCCTGTCCTGCTCCCCACTCTGTCTCTGGTGAACCCTCTCACCACCCCTGCACCTCTGGCCTGTATCCCAGTTCTGTATGCACAAATAAATAAATCTCTAAAAAAAAAAAAAAAGCAGTATCTGTATTAATACATTAAGTTCAGCACAAAAAAAAAAAAATGTAAAGCTATCCATCACCATACAGTAAGGAAACATTTTATTTATTATCCTCCACAATAAATAAACCAGTAATCTGAGCAGCGGGGAGATACTATCTCTCTACTCCAATACTATTTTGCTATATAAACTCCTTGAAAAGATAATCCAAAACAAAAAGGCATTTAATAACTGTGTAAGATAGGCAGAAATGGAATACACCCATGAAAAACCATTCCCAACATTCTTTGTGACAAATACGTGTGTTATGATTACTGAGATTCTTGATACACTATAGTACTATAAAACCATTTTCTAGAATGATTGAGCCATTTTATACACACATCAATAACATAACTGCTTCTCTTTTAAAAATGTCCATGATTTCAAGCTTCCTTAACTTCTCCTATCCTACTGTCACCACAAAATACACCATATTAACTAGGTGAAGAATAGCATAATGATTAAGAATAGACTCCTAGGGTCGGAAAACCTGAGTTTAAATAGCACTACTATTTACTAGCTGTGAGATCTGGAGTGGGTCACTTCCTAAATGTATGTCTGTTTCTACAGTAAAAAAGTGAAGATAATACTCGCCCTACTTATTATTAGTGTAATTATTAAATTTGTTAACAAAATGAGAGTATTCACAACAGTGTTTAAGAAAGTGGTAAAATCTGGGCCCTCCCTGGTGGCGCAGCGGGTTAAAGCACAGCACTAAGAAGCTAAAGCCACTTCCGCATGAGGTCGATCCCCACCTGCCCGGGAGATGACCACATGGTACGGCAGACCTCTCCTGACCCACTCGCTGCTCCCCTCAGCAGTGTGCTTCATTGATCTGCCTATTCTGCTCCCTACTCTGTCTCTGGTGAACCCTCTCACCCTCCGCATCTCTGGCCTGTACCCCAGTTCTGTATGAATAAATAAATAAAATCTTTAAAAAAAAGAAAGTAGTAAAATCATAAGCTAATATGATGATCTCTAGCTGCTCTTCCAAGTCCATTTTAGCCCTATCCGTCCTTGAAAATTGAGTTAGACAATACTCCATGACAATAGATGACTTCTGCTCTAAATGCTCAATTGTTCCCCATATATCTGGCCCTTGATATTTTATGTTATGTCAGGTCTGGATAAGCCAGTGTCATTTTTCTTCACCAATCCTTCACAATCTTAGTAACAATAATAATTAAAAGGTTTCTAGCATTTATAAAAATTTCTAATTTTCTTGATCCTATTACTGTCAAAATAATGCTTCCTAAACTATGAATAGCAAGCAAAAATCTCTATATCAACAAAGCAAAAAAAGAAGTGATTTTCAAGGGATAAGTCAATAAATAACATTTTTAGATTGATAGGAAAACAACTACAATGCTGGACATCTTAGTATTTGGGTGAAATACTTTTAAAAGAATATTTCCTGTATTATATATCAAGATAGTAGAAATTATACCTACTTAAACCATACTAGAGCAGTAACAGAATTTAATGTAATAAATGTGGTACAAAATTGACTTAGGACTAATATTAATAAAGTAGGAGACCAAATAATTTAGAGATTATAACCATGAGACTAAAACAAAAACCAGATTTCAAATGCAGAAAAATACAGAAATTTTACAATTTCTTAAAGTAAAAACATCAACTTCAACAGTATCTTGACTGTAGTATATGACTTTGAAAACCAGTGTTTTTAAAATTCAGTTATTTTTAAACAAGTTTAAAAATAAAAAAATATACATTTTATATATCCTAGAGTATTTCTATATCTATAGGGTAACATTAAAGATTATAAAAACCAATGAAATGGAAAGCATGAGTATTGTTTTTTTCTACTTGTACATGAGACTGGAATTGAGATCCACAGTGGCAAAATAAAGACAACTTTGATACAAAAACATAATTATATTAAGAATGTTGAAATCATGTTAAATATACTTTAAAT
>NW_004567103.1:66269836-66289859 GCF_000260355.1 Condylura cristata | reverse complement strand
CTCAGCTGTGTATTTTGACTTGATTCCTATTATCTACTAGTAAAATAAGAAGGCACAAACAGATCCACACATCAGCCCAGATCTGGGGAGGAAGTAGATGACTTAGACGCCTCATCTAAACTTATAACCCAGAGGAACCACAGACCATTTTGAGAGGGAGGATTTGAATAATCCAAATGAAGTTTTTTGCTTATTTTCTCTACTCAACATTTTTCTCTCTCAAAAGTCTTTATTTCACCTTTGTCACTTTATTTAAAATTTCATATATATATATTTAAAATTTCATGTGTATATATATTTAAAATTTCATATATATATTTTTAAAATTTCATATATGTATATATATATATAGGAAAGTGCCGCCAAAATAAGTCTGTCTAATATCCATCACCACATAGTTAGAGTATTTTTTTCTTCTTGTGATAAGATCTTTTACGATCTACTTCCTTAGCACCTTTCAACAGTACTGTTAACTATACCACCATAATGCTATATATCACATCTGGTTGGTGGGAACAGGCTCTATACCTGGTCTTTTATAAGCAATGGGCTCTATTTCTTTTAACTTACTCAAATGGTCCTTTCTCTGCCTAAGCGGAGCCTATCATGCATTTGCTTATCTGTACTCAAGCTGAATGCCCAGGTGGACCCTTTGCAGGTCTCCAGAGTTCTCTTTGAGAAGATATTTCTAATTTAGCCTTCTGTTCTTACCACCCTCTCTTCAATTCTAGGGAGTCTGCCAGATTGTCCCTGGATTCTCCTCCTTGCATCAGATTCTAGACACTCTTCCAAAGCAAAAATTATGGGCAATCACAAGACCTGTCTCATTTTG
This sequence comes from Condylura cristata, assembly GCF_000260355.1. NCBI lineage: Eukaryota > Metazoa > Chordata > Mammalia > Eulipotyphla > Talpidae > Condylura > Condylura cristata. The sequence goes on along the minus strand of NW_004567103.1, from coordinate 66,289,027 downwards.
TTACCTTCTCTCAGAAATCACAACTGTCCATTGTTGTTTAATGTTTGGTTAGTGTCTAAAAACACTATTTTGTATATTTTGTTTTGTATATTTTGTCCATTTTTTAAAAAATTTCAGATGGAAACATAATTCAGTTCTGGTCATTCCATAATGGTTGAAAAGAGAATCCTTCCAACACATGCATTTAACCACAGAATGAAAACCAAAACCAATGTGGGAAACAGGGTGGCAAAATGGAACCTGAGAGGTATTTATTCTGATCCTGTAACTATAATGCAACTGTGGGGGGGAGTAGGAAGTAAAAGAAATTTATGAGGTAGAACAAATTCATCTATACCTTAACCATAAAAACTGATAGTTTGCAGATATTGTTGAAAGTTTATAAACCGAATAATAAAAATATGTGCATAGAGAACATGTTGGCGAAAAGTAAGAATGACAACACTGATTAAAATCAGATGGTGGACAAGAAAGTGGAAACACATTAATTTTTCATTGTTCATTAGAAAGAACTAGAAGATAATATCTAAAAACTTATAGTACCATATAAAGGTATAAATATGAAGATAATTACTAATAAGATAAAATATGCAAACTTCTTAAAAATCAAAACATACACAGAAACACATGCACAATTTTGTAAGAAAAGTGAATTTTAACTACCTAAAAGGAAGTAGAAAGTCTAAAACTAAAAAGGGCAGCTTTCCATCAGAGACAGAAAAAGTTGCTCCCCCAAAAGATCTACCACAATCACAATCACCACAGTCTGTCTCACTCCCTGCCAAAATAAAGCACTGGTTTCACAGGGGAATTCTACATTTTTTAAGTACAGGTAAGTCCATTTCCATGTATATTGGTAATTAAAAACAGGGAGATGTGGAAATTTCCAAATTATTTTTTTTTAAGAAGTGAGTATAACAAAACCAATACATGGCAGGCGAATGAAAAGTCAATCGCACATAAAAATTAGATGTCTAATATGAGAAAATATTAATAGACAAAACTCAGTAAGAGACAGCGTTAAACATCATAAAATGTGTTTTTTCCCAAAGATATGTGAGCATTGTTAATATCAGTAAATCAATTAATGATTCATCAGTTTATTATCTCTAAAGAGAACAGCATTTTATTGTATTTAACAACTAGTCATGATTTTTTTCAATTCAATAAAATGTTAATTAAAATAGGAAGTCATAACTTTTTATTATAATACAATGAAATTTTTACTATCATATGCTCATTTCAATTCAAAAGCCAGGCATCATACATAAGAAGAAACTTTAATGATAGTAACAAAACAAAAATACTATCATCACTACTATTCAGCATTGTACTGCAGGAGCTAGCAGTAGAACTAGCCAACAAAATTCAACAAGAGGAAGGTAATTAAAAAATATATAAACTAGAAAGAAATACACAAATTTCTCAGTATGTGTAGATGAGATCAGAAATCTCAAGACCATCTACCAAAACTACTGATTTCAACCAATTAGAGGACTTGGTAGGCTTACAACATATAAAATTTATATATGTATAATACACATTTAAAGAAAAGATTGTATATACAGGCATTGATACAATTCTCTGGGAATAAATTTAAGAAATAGGCAAGTCTTCAATAAGAAAATACTTAAGTATGATTGAAAGTATCTCAAAGATGACCTGAACAAATGGAAAGCTGTACCACAGCACTGGAAAGGAAGAATTAACATATACACACACTATTTCTCTGCATTAATTTGCTTTGATTACAATTTTTCAAGAGGTATTTTTATTTATTTTAATTCAAACAAACTAATTCTGATTCTTATAACTAAAGACAAACAATGAAAACACATTTAATCAATTAAACTTTGCAGGGGGAAATCAACTGGAGATAGAGACTCCAGGGAATATTTTTAAATCTCAGAAAAAGACAGTAGAACATTGGTTCAACCACAGACACAGAAGCATGGAAAAGAAGACATAGCCCAGAAATAATACATACAATGATAGATATATATATATAGCACCTGATAGATGTGTACTCTCAAATCAAACAAAAATAGACACGCCAAGAAATGGTGTTATATCAACTTATTAGCCACCTGGAGAAAAAAATTAACAGGGACTCAGACCAGCATATACAGGATAAAATCCAAGTATTTCAATGCCAAAAAAAAAAAAAAAAAATGTAACCAGAGAAGAGCTAAAAGGTTGAATGTATCTTAAAAAGTCACTTTCCCAGCCCTCCCTGGTGGCGCAGCGGGTTAAAGCACTGCACTGAGAATCTAAAGCCACTTTCGCATGAGTTCGATCCCAGCCTGCCCCGGAGGTGACCACATGGCGCGGCAGACCTCTCCTGACCCGCCCGCTGCTCCCCTCAGCAGTGTACTTTGTCGATCTGCCTGTTCTGTTCCCCACTCTGTCTCTGGTGAAGCCTCTCGCCGCCTCTGAGCCTCTGGCCTGTACCCCAGTTCTGTATGCACAAATAAATAAATCTTTAAAAAAAAAAAAAAAAGTCACTTTCCCATAAGTCACAGTCCATTATCCAATGAAGTTATGTTAGCCAAAACACATAAGTACAGGTAAGTCCCTTTCCATGTATACTGGTAATTAGAAACAGGGAGATGTTGAAATTTCCAAATTATTTTGTTTTTAAGAAGTGAGTATAACAAAACCAATACATGATAGGTGAATGGCAAGTCAATCTCACACAACACACAAGTAATAAGTGTGTTTTTAAATTACTAGTTGCCATTAAAAAAAAAGATAAAACAGATGAAATTAGTTCTAGTAATACTTTTTAACATTTTATTTAACTCCAATATGTCTAAAATATTATCAACATATAATCAATATTAAATTATGCAGAGGTTCACATTCTTGAAGTATGTACTTTTGATTTAGTGTATATTTTACAATTACATGGATATCACACTCCCCACATTTCTTGAGTTCTATTGGCACATGTGGCAACTGGTACCATAACAATGGGCAAGGTCTGAAGAATGCAGAGTAAGCCACACAAGGCAGGGAATATGGCTGTCTTGTTTACCAGGGTATACCCCTGTATAGTACCTAACATATGTCTGTGGGAAAATAAAAAGGAGAAGAAGAAGGATTAAAAATGCCTCCTGTTTGAGAAATAAAGGCATTGCCACAGAGAAGGAAAAAAAAAACCCAAACATTTCCTATTTTAGAAGCCTTGGGTGCAAGGCCTGACTCTAAAATTTCCCAATGGGTAATGCAAACAAATGACAACTTTTCTGAACCTGATTCATATAAGGATATTCTTCATACCTCCCTACAGTGTAGGTACTGCTATGGGAATCAAAAAAGATTATGTAAACATAAATTAATTCTGAGCCACTTTATAAATGTTACCTATTGTTACTAAGGTTAAAAGAAACAACAAAACTGTCTCTATGATAACTGTTTCCAGAGGACAAGATCTTCCTGCTTTGATTAGTGTCACCTTTAGACTTGCAAGTGGAAATTCCTGCAGCTGTTTGGTACATGTTCTATGCCTGTGTGGCTATTATTTTTAATTTTAAATTTGCAATAAATGTCTCATTCATGTTTCAGTTTTCTACAAATGGAACCTCTCTCCCTTAGTTTGACAAGGAGAGTCTATTCAGAGGTATCGCATACCTTCATATCCCATTGGGTTCCATCTAGTTTTTCATATCTACCCCAAAGGATAACTTTAGTAATTGGCTAGTGGAGGCCAGAAAGTGGCCCCACAAAAGCCAGAAAGAAAAGGGACTTAAATTCCTAAGATGTTTCTTAGGGGTGTTTACAGAGAGTGCACGGGCTTGTATAATACTAGACAGAAACCCACTAAAGGCAAGAAGCTTCTGATAAGGAAACTGGATCAGGTTAGCTGCATTTTCAAGATGATTTTCATCACACCAAAAGGTGAGTGTTCCATTCACATCTCTTCTTATTCCCTAACTGGTAATTTCTGGCTGGCTAGCAAAAAAAAAAAAAGAGAGAAAGAAAGAATTAGAGGAATATTTTATCTCCCTGCAAAACTTCCCTGATTATTTCTGTCATCTAAGCTGGCATTTTGAGGAAACAACTTAGAAAAATAGGAACACTTAAATAGTCAGTCTTTCAGATTACCTTCAACCAGCTAGAGTGTCTAATCTAAAAGTCTTCTAGATTAAAATGACCTTGATAGCAAGGGTATTTGAGTGCCTTCTGAGTGAAACAAACCTTTCTCTATCAGGTAATGCGGAATCTGCCTTTGTTAACAGCAGAACGGAAACCAAGAAAGCTGGGTTTTCCTTTTGCCTGAATCTTAAAAGTGCCCTAACTTTGCACAAATACCTTAATCTCTCTCAGTGCATTTTCATATATGTTAATTGAATGCAATTATGCTTTGCTTACCTAATTGTTCTGAGACTATTCACTGCCACTTTACTTATGTTTTGCTATTACCTAGAACTGTTGTGGGAGGTTAACATGTTATTATTACAGTGATCTGTGGCATGGCCTATAAATAAACCATTGATGAGGAACTTTTAGAATATACTGGGTTGTTTTAATGTAAATGAGTTGCATTTTAAAACACGTATTTTAATTTAGAGCTGCATGCAGGCTAGCAGATTCAATGCCAAACTTTAAAATATTTTCATCTTTAAACCTGACTTTCTAATGTGGTTGAGATATCTTTTTGCACAACAGGCGCATTTGCAATTAAGCTGAGTATTCCTGAAGCCAGTAAGTAGCGGGAACGTGAGTTGAGACTTCCCTTTACTTTGTGTGGGTGAGCACAGAGCAAGTCGGTTCTTAATGTCTTCAGGAATTGGGGCTAGGATCCTAGTCCAACCTCAAAGAAATGGTCCTGATGAGGGCCTTCCCTGGTTGTTGGGGACCGAGACCGGCATCTGGCGTCTGTCAGCAGCCATAAAAAGGTGAAATGGAGTCCGGATAGAGAAAAACATCCGGGTTGCAAAAGGCATGTGGGAAGAACTCCCTGCCCCCACCTTTTCCTTTTCCTCTTTCTTTTCTCACCCACTTTCGCCCCTCGCGAGACCAACTGCCACCAAAACATGTTGCATTTCTATTGGCCTTCTCCCTTCCTGGCATCCCTCTCCTCCTGTATAAATCTGAGATAAAACCCAATAAAGAGCTCTTTCTTTGTTCTGCTACACGCGTGTGACTGCTTCCTTTGTTCGCCGGACCTGGGGCCCTGAATCTCCGGCCTTGCTGGTCAAGGTCCCCCGCACCTGGTAGTATAACAGGTTAAAAGTGCAGCACTATGAAGCCATCCACAGCCACTGCAGCAAGAGTTCGATTCCTGGCTAGGGAGGTGACCCATATGGCACAGGAGACCTTTCCTGACCTTCCTGCTGCTCCCCTCAGCAGTGTACTTCCTCCATCTGCCTGTTCCACCCCCTTCTCTGCCTCTGGTGAATCCTCTGACCCTCGCATCTCTGGCCTGTATTCTAGTTCTTGTATGCATAAATAAATAAATCTTTTTTTAATGATTATGAAAAAGTCTCGTTAACTCAAAAAAAAAAAAAAGGAAGAAAGAAATGGTCTAGATGAAAAGAGAGAAAAGCCTAAGATGCACTAAACAGGAATCACCTTCAGAGCTCACTGAATACAGGTGACAGCCCTTTAGTCCTCCACACTTATGGCTTGAAAGGGGCTACATTTCCAAAGGTCCCAGGGCTATTTATGCAAGATATACAAAGGTTCCTTTCTGGATTAAAGTCTCATGAAAGCTATACTATCTAATATTTAAGAATAATTTCAAAAAGAGGACAAAGGATAATAAGCAATTTGGTAGTTCCTAATGTAAACATGGTTCTCTCTAGTTCTTCAGAAAATTGGTTTACCTAACAGTTCTCGTTCACAAGAAATCAAGCATTCCCAGTGTCTGTCTAGAAGACCATAAAGTTACAAATATTGCTCAGTGGATTTATTCCTGTGAAGATGAAAACATAAATTGGAATAAGGAGAAAAAAGAAAACCTGAAGGTCACGGATAGCTGACCATATCTAAGTAAGAATTCCTTCAGGGCAATCAAAAATGCACTGAATGCTCAGTGTTTGTTTCTTTCTTTCTTGACTTATTTTTTTTTCTCCTTAGATAGAAGATATGCAATTTGATTGATGGTATTTTTTCTGCATTGGTGACATTTTAAGTGGAAACCAAGATTTTTTGGGGGTGGTTGTAATAGCTCGATGAAAATCTTAAACATGTGCCAAAATGTTTCATTAATGTAAGTCAGCCAAATAATTCTCTTGTAAAAATATTTCTTTTTTAAAAATATTGTCTGAACTGTTAAAGAAATTAGAATACTCAAAGTTTAGCTACAAATATGTGGTTTAGGCTAACTCAGTTCCCATATTTTCTCAAAGCAAACAGCTAAAACAGGGATTTTGATGAAGTAAGATCCAAAGTACTCAGTTTTTTTTAACAAGTAATTACTATTTGAAAATTTAAATGGCTATCCATAATGTGGAATTCAACCAAGTGGGTAAATTTTTCATTCAAAACAACTGCTGCCCTTGTGAAGAACCAGGTGATTGCTGCCTTTGGGGTTATTGTATTTAGGTCATGATGTTCAATGAACACTATGGATTCTTTTTTATTTGCATATTGGTTTTTTTTAGTTGAAGTGAAGAGCAAGTTCATGTTAGATTAGTGATAACAACAAAGTCGTGGTATTTAAAAGAAAACTGCCTTGTAGTCAACAGAAAATGACATACTTAACATTAAAGTAGAAAAGTAGAGTGATGCAGTGGAGGTGAAAAATGAGGAAACCTTAACTAAATTACAGAGAAATTTCCATAACAGATTCACTAGTAATGCTGATTTAATAACGATTTCCTGTCATGAACTATATTTATCATATACCGCCTCTCTGACATGACATTGTATTTAATGTTTCGAGAGCCATGTTTTAATCAGATTAAACTCAAGGAAACCGATAGGTATCTGTTTGGCTCTTAGTTTTAGCTTCTGTTTCTTATTTAGTCACAAGACTGTTATTGCTGGAATCTTTATAAACACATTTGCAGGGATTGCCACAAAGTGCAGCTTATGTTGTGAGGTCAGAAGAATGTGTGCCAGTGGTTTTCATGATCTATGCACAGAGTACATTACAGAATTGTTTAATAAATTAAAGACAACTAATGCAAAATGTGCTCCTTTCGCCCCATGGGATTAAGCATCTAAAAATACAATTTATTTTTAGATTCAAAAAATAGTTTCTTAGGAACTAAGGAACCAAGAAGACTGTTCAAAGAAAAGTTGGTACAATATTATTCATGAGTCAAATGTATTTACATAAAACTAAAATCTCTAATAATAAGTTCAATGTTCTTAAAACTAACTTAGCTAATAAGCAAAAACAATTTTAATGATCTACACAATAGTGATATTACTTGGGACTCAACATTCCAGTATTATCAGTGAATACATCGAGCTGAACACTTGAAAGAGCTCTCAAGGGCAAATTTTTCCTTCTTCAAATCAAAACTCTGAAAAAGTGCTCCCTGGTACAAGATTTCCCATGGCAGATAATCTAGTAATGATCCAATACTGCCAACCCGAACACCAGATAAGGACTAAGTCATATATCAAACTAAGAGTGACATTAAAAGTGGAAATTAGGGCCCTCCCTGGTGGCCCAACAGGTTAGGACACAGTACTGCAAGCTGTCACAACCGCTTCAGTGGGAGTTTGATCCCCAGCCCAGGAAGTGGCCCACATGGAGCAGCGGACTTCTCTTGACCCACCACTGCTCCCTTAAGGAGTGTACTTCATCAATCTGCCTGTTCATCTCCCCACTCATTCTCTGGTGAAGCTTCTCACCACCCCTGCACCTCTGGCTTGTACCCCACTTCTGTATGAATAAATAAATAAATCTTAAAAAAAAAAGTGGAAATTAACAAAGAATGAATGAAAGAGAATTAGAAAGGAAATAACAAGAGCCCTTTAACACTTAAGTCCTCATCACATGAAAAATGACCCCCCAATACATGCAACATGCAAAACCACTTAAGGGTTGATACAATAAAACAGTTTTTCTCCCACTTAAGTTGTCTACCTTTTCTTAATATAAATAATTATACAATAATTTCCTCAATAAGTATATGTGGCTTTGAAGCTTCCTCTTTAGGAGATCTTAACACTGCTGCAGGGCATGGATGCCAGACCATGATTAGCTGGTAGGATATAATCACGTGAACTAGTACTGAACTAAAACCTATCCAGAGCATGTTGTCAGCTACATTTTGTGAAGTAAATATTCTATGGGGAAAGAGAATAAATAGTTTTCAGTTGAAGACAAGACTCGGAATTCTCTGAAACTATTATTAACGGCTGACAGGATTTCTGCTGAATTTTTTTTTATACACCATATCTAAGTAGAAATCTAAAAAAAAAATTAAAGTATATGCTATTAATGAGATTTTTTAAATGTATCTGTTACTATATATAGTTTGTCCACATTCCTTTCGTCTAATATTGATAAAATACATGGGTAATTTACAGGTAGGGTTCAGGTGAGCAGAATAAATACACTATTTATAAGCACAAGATATACTTTTAAAGCAACTTTTAAAATTTCACTGGATCTTTCAACATTTGTTTGAAATCCTTACAAGATATTCATCTATTTGTGGCATCATATAGGTCTGTCTCCCCATCTGTCTATGTTTTTCAAGAAGACTAGTATCTGGTATATATTTTTTTTTCTTCCCCACTTTAGCAGCTATTCATTGGCCCAACCACTACACCCTCTCTGTAATACTTGTCCGACAGCTTTTATAGATTTTTTTCTTTTAAATAAAATACAAGCTTTCTTTTACAGGACAAGGGGACAAGTAATCAATGTATTTAATTTAATTTTGAGTAAATTTAACTCTGTGTGGTTAGAGAATTAATGTCATCAAAACCTATTATTGTCATAATAAATAATTACATTGGCAGCATGATGTAACACTAGATTCTAAAAAGTGAATTTTCTAAGATAGCATGTATAGTTATGCACACCACAGCGCTTCAGCCCTACCTTTCCAGAAGTAACCATCTGATATTACATGGCCAGATCTGGTGGGAAATTCACATCTTGCATGTATGGGCATCTTGAAGAATCCTTCTTTAACAGGATATCCTGACACCCTCCCCCCCAGCCCATACTAGGAAGCCTGACTCCAGCACATGCTCATCTGGTTTGACTAAAATCATTGCATTATTTGGCAGTGGTTTCTTCATACGTGGCGCTTAGAGCTCATTGAAGCTCAAACAGTACAGGAAATGCAAATCATGCAAACCACCCTCATGACGGCGACGTACAGTGGCGTGATTGAGCGGCAGTACGCACGGCTCGTGGGTTGACCACATGAAAGGAGCCATTTAAAGACCAGATGAGCTAAAGCTGGGATAAGTTAGAGAGTATGTGTGAGCTTCAAAGCTGGCAGAATAGCATCCTTATTTAAAATAGAAAGGTTTTCTTTATTATTATTTTTTATTAATAACACCTGCTCAAGTTCTTGACATTGAAGGAGAGATATGGGGTGTAGTGGGGAAACATATCCTATGCTCCTTATAAGTGAGTCAAGTCTTTTTAAATCCCAGGTACTGTAGAAGAGTAGATACTTTACATCAATTTTTCACAAGAGTTTCTACAAGTGTTAACAATTATTGGAAATGTTTCATTTTAATAAATTGAAAAAAAAAGATAATCTTGCAATATCTTATTTGATTTGCTCAGAACTCCTAAATCATTGATTTAATTGCTACATGATAATAAAATAAGTTTTTTCAACAAAAATAATGTGCTATAATGCTTAGAAATTCAACAAAAGAAAGAAGCAACACAGAACTTGCTACTGGAGAATATCTGAACAAGGTAAATAACTATAACAGAAAAAATTGTCTATAGAAAGTTTTTCTTTTCTTGTTGGAACTGATTTTTTTTTAGATGTTTCTAATTTACCACCAAGTAAAGGAAATGTGACTATTAAGAGAGTGAATGTAATAACTTAAAATAGTTAAAAGAAACATTCATTTTTCTATGTTTGCTTAGCATTTTAAATTATTTCCCAAAGTCCTTTAAGTATCTGTTATTTCATTTGCATACAGACTTGAAAGCATCAGGATTTCCATTAAAGCACTGGTTCCATTAACCCTGTATGCCTAAAAGTCAGAGCTTAAATAAATAAATGGACAAAATTAGAAGTTTAAATAAAGAAAGGGAAAGGCTAATACCTAAAGTCTCAGAACTAGAAAACCTAAGATTGAATAGTCATATGATAATGAGCAAATCACCTTCTGAAGTTTAGCTTTCTCTCATCTGTAAGATGCCAACACCATTCCTGACTGCTTCTGAGTTTTATTTTGAAAATCAAATGAGATGATACAATATGTGAAAAAATGATGGGGTGCTACTTAAATGTAAATAAACAGTATACTATTTAGATGCCTGCCTGGTGGAGTAGGGTTAAGTCTCAGCATTATCACCTCTGTGGACTGAGTTCAATCCCCTGCCAGGGAGCTAACCCACAGCTCAGTAGACCTCTCCTGTCTTGCCCGCTACTCCCCTCAGTAGATATGGCTGCTCTGCTACCCACTCTGTCTCTGGTGAAATCTTCTAAACTGCCCCCCACCTCTGGCCTACACCCCAGTTCTTCCACACAAAAAATAAAGAAATAAAAATATACTATTTATAAGACACTTACATTGTACCAGGGACTTTGTTTGACTCCTCACATTCATTATCTTATTTGATTTGATTAGTCCCATTTTAAGAAAAAAGAAACTGAGGTTCAGGAAAGTTAAGCAATTTTCCCAAAATCTAATGACTACAAAATGATAACACTGAGGATAAATACACTAAGCCACACCTAAATCTCAGTTGATATAGTTCCTAACCACCCACTGGGACCTGCAAAACTTTGGATTTGTCTTAAACAAATAATTCAATGTAGCATTCTTTTACTTTTGCATCAAATATATCAATTAGAAAGTCTAGATACGAGGTGTTTTGAATTGGCCCATGTTAATCTATCATGTTCTTTTCTTTCTTAAATTATATATTTCTTAAACATAGGCAATGATTAGCTACTCTGTTCAACAAAGAGGAAAAGTGCTAGTAGTTTTGATCTCCTTTGAAGTCCCAAAGTCAGTGTCTTGAAATTTTATTTATTTATTTTTATTAGAAAAACTGGGGTGTAGGCCCACAGAGGTGTGGGGGGTGAAATAATCCACCAGGGAGAAGAACAGGAGGATCTATTGAAATACACTGCTGAGGGGAGCAGCGGGCCATCCGAAGTCTGCTGTACCATGTGGCTTAGCTTCCAGGCCAGGGAGCAAACTCAACCTGTAGCAGTGATAATGCTGAGACCTAACCCCAAGGCCACCAGGGAAGCCATGTCTTAAAAATTTAAAACACTGGTTTGCTATTAAGAAATTCTAACTGTAGACAGTAGGAAAAAGGCAACTTTAAAGACTTTATGATGATGGTCAACTGTCTTCCTTTCCAAACTAATGAAAGCTAATTGTTTGCATAGCCACTAACAAGCAAGCCTTAATTATTAGATTTAATTTGTTTGTTTTCTGATAGCTTGTAAAGCCTGCAAGAGAAAAGATGTTAGGCTACTATAAAATAAAATAAAACAAAAACCCATGAATTTATAACTGTATTTATCAAAAGGCAAGTCTATAAATATAAAAAAGAGCACTCTCTGGTGAATTATATACAGAAGAGTTAGTTATATACAGAAGAGTCAGGCAGGCAGCATTTTTGCCAGAGCAAGAAGAAAATGAAGAAAAGTCAGTCATAGAATCCAGAAAAGGAAGTAGTCAGATCAGTTGAGACTAATGTTCACTCATAGTTAGAAACTCTATTAACTAGGTAAAGTCATGACAAAACCCAACAGAGGATAAAGTGGTCAGCAGAAATGGGAGGAACTCTGAATTAGTCCTGCCTTCACCTTCTGGAAGATATCAAAGATCCTACTACAATCACAAAACCTTGATCCATCTAGAGGAAGTCTAATATATGAATATTAATCTATAATCTGAAGTTCAGAAATTTGAAAGCCACCATTTACATCATGTCCTGTTTTATAAGGAGCAGATATAAAAATAAGGCACTAAAGAGTCACAGGTTCAAGAACTTCAGAAACTGTGATTATAGTGGATGGAAGTGACTTCTTGTAAAATAAATCATTACCTTCTGAAAGAAACATTCATGTGGAATGTATCAAGAAGCAAAGTATGTAATCAAGTGGATTGAAAATATTAAAACTTTCAGGTAAGACCAAGTTAAAAGGCGGTTTTGTTATTTTTTCTGATTGTTTTGAATGAGGTATGTTGAATTTATTCCTTTTCAAATTCCCCAGGACAATTCTTAACATTTGCACTGTCAGACTTGCAGCTGAAAAAAAAATCTGAATTTGCTTCTCTTGATACATGTGCATGTTTGTCTCCATGTGCTTTAGAAGTGAGAAAATAATATTGCTCATTAATTAAATGGTCCCTTACCTTTGCCTTTAAATTACTTAAAATTCTTTATTTTCAAGCCAGTTGCTGATGTTCATCCTTGAGGTGCTATCAAACTGGCCATATTAAATTCATGTTAGAGAATTCAATTTTAAACAGTTAGGACCAACCCAGAAATTTCATCACTATCTCTGGTTTTCAACAACTTGCTTAACACTTCCAGATCTCTGTCTCCTCATCTCTGTAACAACAGTTTGATTAGAAGAGTTCTAAAATCCTAACTAAAATCCTAGTAACTGCAATATCATTGTAACTCAGGTATTCATTCATATCTAAAAGCATTAACTTATAAGAAAAAAATAAGTGATATGGCAAAAGACAGGAGGCAATTAACCTTTTGTTTACAGTACCCAAAAGACAGTTATATATATGTGTGATTAAAGTCAAACCAATGCACTTGTTTTTTTTAGTGCTGTAGCAATAAACTGAAGATAAAATATTACACATGCACATGGAAATTATGGGCTATCTGATTTCTACTGGTTCTAGATTCATGACAATATCATAGCTTATTATATGTATACAATAATTCTAAACACCCAGGACCTTTAACAAAAATTTACTGAAAACCTCAAGATTACCATGACAATAGTAATCACACAGCGAATTAAGGATAATGATGTAGTGGGTTAAACCATGTCCTCCAATCCTAATGCCTGGTATCTACTAATGTGAACTTATTTGGAAACACGTTCTTACAAAAGTAGTCAAGGTAGAAGCAAACATATGAATATGACTTCTGTCCTGATAAAAAGAGGAGAAAACACAGAGAGAGATACAAGAAAGGTTCATGTGGCAACAATCAGGAATGGGAGTTCGGCAGCCACAAGCCAAAGACCGTGGACTGCAGAAACACCAAAAAGTAGAGGCAAGGAATGACTTCCCTAGAGACTTCTAAGAAAGGATGGCCCTCCTGGCACCTGGGTTTGGACTTAAAACTGCTAGAACTAAGAGAGAATTAACCCTGCTTTTACAGAAGCCACCTTTCTTAAAACGAATACAAATAGTCATGTAGGCAAAATGAAAGATAATTTTAAAAATTACATGTACATTATTTTAGTCAAATAAAAAGACTACAATGCTTGATTTTTTTTTTAAATGTAAGCTTTCATAACATTGAAAAGTAGTACTTTTGAATGGGATAAACCACCTGCCACTGTATATAGTAACTCCACTCCAAAAAAAAAAAAAAAAAAGACAAATGTAATAGAGTCAAAATAAAAACAATGAACAATTATAAACCAGAGACATTTTATAGGGGTAGAAGTGGGAATGAGATCAGAACTGGGGTGGGAAGGGTGCACTGGACTGTGGTGATGGCTCATAGGTGAATTGGTGGTGGGAAGCCCATGGAGATTACAACTGAAATGGAAAAATGCACAAAATGAAGAATGTTGTAAATATATATATGTGTGTGTGTGTGTGTGTGTGTGTGTGTGTATACACACATATATATATAATAGAATTTTAAAAAGTAAATAAACATTTGACTTCTGAAAATCTGTTTCCTAAAAAGTGAGATTTAACATAGTAACCTACAATGCAAAATTGAAGAAAATATTAATGACATTATGCTAAATCCCTTTGCAAATGGGAAATGTAATAACTATACATAGATGTATATACATATATGTGTAAATTGATGGGAACATGAGTGGGTGGATGGATGACTGATTGATTGACTGAGACAAATGTGATTGGACACTGTCCTTGAAAGCTAGCTACATCTGAGGCATGGGTGGGGGGCAAGCAAGGGGCAAGAAGGTGGGGAGAGAGCAGAATGGACTGCAACAGAGGGCAAAGAGTTTGGTGATGGGAAAGCTACAGTGACTACAGCTGGCAAGAGAGGGTGGGGGGTGCTATACTGTCAACATTGTAAATCAATAGTATTTCACTGAAAACTAAAATAAAAAACTCATTTCTGTTCTATCTATAGATTAAGCATTAAAACAACTTCAAAAAATTTTGAAAGAAAAAAATATTTTTTCACTACTTGAGTGATTAAAATATTTTTTGTTTTCTTATTGAAAAATAATTAAAATTACTAATACAAAACAACAATCTGTCCAATTAATGTTTTCCTTAATTAGCAACAACATTTAACCTCTTTAATAGACTTTTATGTGGACAGAATGTTTCATGCTACAATAATTACCCTTTCTTAAAAGTAACAAAACAAAATGAAAGGAAATACCTAGCAAATGAAACAAAGCTAATGACAGTACTGAGTTATATTTACACTTATAATCTTGAATTTATGAAGATAAAGTATAACAGAAAATATTAATTGTACTAAGTCCAGATAATATATTTAAGAATCAACACGAGTTCCACATTAAAAAAGACCTGCAGGGTATTTAAATATAAATATTGATGCCAAGGGCCCAGCCCCAGGCATGGCCAGGCCCCAGGGCAGCACAGGCTTTGTTCTACACAAGTCCAGAGGGCACTGTTTATATAATACGGTACAACCTGTAGCATGCTGGAGTAAAACCTAAGTCAATACAAAGCATTAAAATTTTAAGTTCACCACCTAATTCACAACAGTTCATCATCTCTCAGAGAAGTACCATACATCGGTTCTGTAGGCACAAAGAAACTTTTACTGAGCAACCATTTTGTATGCAGCATTTTGAGTATGCTCTTAACCACTCCCTTTTCTTATTAGTGTCCCATTTTATAGTAAATACTGTATTTTAAAGTTGTGTTAAATATATCATATTAAGGACTTACTTAGGATTTTTATGAGGGATAGTGGTATTACTTATGTTCAATTTTTCTTAAAGATCTTGTGTTTCAGAGATACACTGTGAAGTATTAGATATAAGACAACAAATGTAATGTCTGGAATATGCTTCAATATAATCTAGAGTGAGAAAGAGGTAGGTAATGTTTACAAAACAAGATAGTCCATTTATTTCTAATTGGTAAAGGGTAATGAGATTCATCATATAATCTCTCTACTTTCACAAATACTTAATTTTTTTATAATGTGGGCAATTATTCAAATCAAAAAAGGAAAACCCAATAAATATACTTACTTTAGAAAGCAAATTATCCTGAGCAGAATAAAGAACAGGCCTTGAGATGGACAGCACCATCTCAAGTCCCCAGGTGGCTTTTCTTTAACCATGTAAATAAGGATTTCTTCATGGAAAAAAAACAAAACTGGAAGTCCCTGACTAGTAACTGAATCAAGGTGATGATAAGATCCTACCATTCGTGAAAACTGTTAGAGGATGTTTAAAGAAAACCAAGAAATGCTGTCTATAACAAAGCAAACATAATACAATAAAACCGTATCAAAAAGGACAAACTGCAGTGGCCACTAGTAACCCTTGATGCCTTACTAAGAATTAGCCTTCTTTGAAGACTAGGAACAGGAGTTAAATCTGTCTCAATTAAATGAGTGTTCCCATAAGGCCTGAGACAGAACTGGAATGCTGTCCAAAGAGGTCTGGGGAATAGATATTCTCTTCAAATCTGCTTCACAAAGAACACAAGGTATCTTTCTCACCACATCTCATCCTTCTATGCCTATTCTGATTTCCTGAATCTGCTTCCCTTTATGATAGTTTCAGTTCTCTCATAACTAACTTATGAGTACATGATGTACTGTGACTTCCCTATCTTGGGAGCCTAGGATTTTAAGTCCGACCACCTACTGCCCAGTTTATCTTCATGTCTTTATTCAATTTCCCAAGAAAAAGAATCCAATTGGATTAAATTATTTTTTTCTCATAAGGATGTGTCACACCTTACCTGCCTATCCTGGAATTTCCTGATTGACAAGCTATTTACCCAGTCAACTATGATCATGCAGTCAGGCTCATGTTCAAACACAGCTGCATGTGTAGAAGCAGCACTGTGACTGATGTCTAATTCAAGTTGGGGATGGCGAGATGGTAGGGCAATGAAGCAGATAAGTGACCCAACGTAAGTAAAAAATTAAGAGGAAAAGTTAAACTGGAAAAGAAGACTCCCCTTGGCATCTTGTTTCAAGCGTAAAAGCATAACCTTTATGAAAGAGATAAATTCATAGCTAAGTACAAATGATTAATAACTTCAGTGGACACCAAGAGGATGATGCTTTCACATCCGAGGGAAGGGTAGAAGTAATGGTGAGTAGCAGTTATGAGTCTGGGCCACTGAAACAAAGAGGATGAGAAAGATATCATCTCTATCACTTAGTTGCTATGTGTTTGGTAAATAATTAAACCCCTCAGCCTCAGTTTCCTTATCTATTAAATGGTAGTAATTATAGTTTAGCTCACAGGATTCTGGTAAGATTTAGATAAGATAAAATACAGTCAAGTGCTTAAAGGGTCAATTGTGGAGGAAATGCTCAAAATCTGGTGATTACTGTAATTCACATTTGCACATTTCTGAAAAGTTTTAACAGAAGATTCAGATAAAAGGATCTTTTTATCTACAACAAGACATTGAACAGTGCTGCAATTTAAAAGCAGTAGAAAAATCTAAATTAAGTAAAAAAATAAAAACTAGTCAGAGTGACCTAAAAGAAGTCAAGTTAGTTTTGTCCTTTGAGTTGAGGTCAAAATTAATGCCAAGAAAGAAAGATTAAAGGGTTAAAAACAAACAAAGTAAGGGCTGAGCGACGTGTAGGAAACAAACTGTCCAACTGTAGTACTGAAAATGTCATTAATGACACTCCTAATCTACTCCAGGTTAGTAAGTAGATGACTGTAAGAGACATAGAAAAATAGAACCATTTTGAAATTAATAGCAAAATAGTTAGGACTTTCTTTGACAAGAAAGATATTTAATAAAAAAAAGAAGGAACAAGAGAATGGTCAGTGATAAAACTAAGGTTTTTGGCTACAAGGAAGGAATATGACAAGAAATTAAAATTAAAAGGAGACTTATCTTGTATTTTCTTCTGGATAGTTGAAAATGTTTGAAAGTGCTATACATGTCAATTACTATTACTAGAAAAAACAAAGATAAACTGGTTATACAAAGTAGAAAGTGTAAACTGATAGACCCAGGCACTGTAAACCATTGCTGTTCCCCCACCATTTTCCTCTCTCATAATCTATAAAGTTTCCAAAGATCTGAATTTTAACACTTTATAGGAAGTTCCTATCAAAAAACCCATTTTACTCATTACATTTACATACCCTAAAGTTTTTTTTTTGCCAGAAAACTAACTACTTAACTGTTTTGTCCAGGACTTGAGGGAAGTCACAATGTTTCCATTTTATAGCTCCTAATTGTCATTATGATTCAAAGTTATTACAGCTACAACTTTTGCTGCTTAGAAAAGTATCCAAAGGAAAAAGTGAAAACAATAAAATAAGCCATCTTTCTATTGAACAGATAAGGTAACTGTATGAAAGAAGAAAAAGAAAATGAGAAATCTGTAACTTTATAAAACATGTAAATCAGCTGCTAAATTATGTCTCACTGCCAAAAAATGAGCCATCACTATTTTCTGCATATCTCTTATCAGTCAATAAATATGACTGGAATATTGAACATAGGAAAAAAGTATATACTTTTCAACTATTGATATTTCTTAGTATCATTCATCAACAATTGTTTACTGACACTAAGAATTAAACTTTGGGAGTAGTTGTGGAAAAGATAAACCCTCTGTTCCCAGAGAACTTAGAAATGATAAAATAATTTTTGCAAATTAATTAATGCAACAAAATAACTCTGAAGAATACATCAGCTATTTGCTTTTGAATTTCAGTTGCTCAAGGATCCATGAGTTAATTACACATTTTTCTTCTTCTTCTTCTTCTTTAAGATTTATTTATTTATGCATTACAGAACTGGGGTACAGGCCAGAGGTGCATGGTGGGGGTAAGAGGCTGCACCAGAGACAGAGTGGGGAGCAGAACAAGCAGATCGATGAAGTACACTGCTGAGGGGAGCAGCAGGAAGGTCAGGAAAGGTCTGCCACACCATGTGGTCACCTCTGGGGCTGGTGGTGATCGAACTAATGCTGAAGTGGCTTTAGCTTCTTAGTGCTATGCTTTAATCTTCCGCACCACCAGGATGGGCCCTTCTTTTTTATTCTTTTTTTTCCTTTCTTTCTTTCTTTTTTTTTTTTTTTAACAAAGTACCATTATTTGCCTTCCTTGTTAATATTTTGACAGTATAGAATTTTCTCCCTTGGATGTGGTCACTATAGTACTTCCTACAATAGAGCACCACTGTGTTCTGACCCCCTTTTAAACCCTCCTGCTGCTCAACTAGATAAACATTTTATTTTTTCTTAAATCTACTCACAAACTTACCTCTTCCATGCTGTTGTCAATACTGGGATAAACAGCAAATGCCAGAAGCAATAACAAAAAGTAAAACATTATTTTTTAAAAAATTTATTTATTTATGCATTCAAGAGCTGGGGTGCAGGCTAGAGATGCAGGGAGTGAGAGGATTCACCAGAGACAAAGTGGGGAACAGAACAGGGAGGCCTACTGAAATACACTGCTGAGGAGAGCAGCAGATGAGATAGGAGAGGTCTGCTGTGCCTTGTAGGTCACTTCCCTGGCTGGGGATCAAACTCATCCTACAATGGCTGCAGATAACTTTATCGTGCTGCTCTTTAACGTGTTGTACCACCAGGGAGGTCCCTCAAAAAGTAAAACATTATTGTTCAACATCACTCGTAATAAAGGAGATGCAAATTAAAACCACAATGAGATA
>NW_004567103.1:66161146-66268926 GCF_000260355.1 Condylura cristata | reverse complement strand
ACAAGATCTTTTAAATAAAATGTTTTAAGAAAGGAAGAAGTCAAATGAGCATGTTAGGTACCACTCTCTCCACTCTCTACTCTAAAAGCCTAACAGACCTATTTCTCCAACTCTCCTGAAGCTTATTTTACTCTCACCCCCATTCACAAAAGTAAAGATGTATTCAGAGATTTTTGAGAGATATAAGGAAAGTCTATTTCTACAGAAAAAAAGAAAAATATTTATATATAGTCTTTAAAATTTTATCTAGTAATACAAAACTTTCAGTGTATTTATGTTTTAAAGACATATTTCAGCTAAATAATCTGCACTAAAGTGGTGACAGGTGACACAGCAGATATTAAATGGCCATTTCTCATGTGAACAACAAAAAAACATTTATTATGCTACTAAAATTCTTATCAACTTTAGGAAAATGTATTAGAACATTTATTTCCATTTATCTAATATTTCTGGCAGTTATGATGCTCAGCTGTTACTCTTTTATTAAAGTTAATGTGAGAAATTTCTGCATGTTCAGACAATCACATAATTATTTTCCTTGGGGTTTAGACAGAGAGAATACTATATATATGAAATAACTACTTTGTGTTCAAAATTTACAGTCATTTCATCACTGGTATAAAATGCTGTCTTTCCTTAAAAATGCTAAGGGTATTGTCAAATATTCATATCTATGAGATATCTGTATACTTTTTTCCTCTTTAGGAGTACTTTAGTCTTTATTAGGTAACAGTATAATTCCACCACCATCTATTTTACTTGTTTATTTCATAAACAGCATTCCTTCATGCATTTTCCAATCAAACACCTAACAAACATGCCTTACAAAATATGAGTCATTACACAAATGTTATCTGAAGAAACTGAACAGTGGATTATTAATTCAGAAATACATATGAAAACACTTTTAATTCATTATCATTGCCCACTCTGATATTTAACTGATTGTTGCTATTTAGCTATAAATCAGAATTGGTGTCAAAAATGAATTAAGTTAAAGAAATGAAAAATCTACAAATTGTAACCTCTTTATCATTTCTTCCCACTCTATCACTGTAAACCATCTGTATTGGAGAACAAATGTAGCAGATTACTATGGCTTTAGACCAAAAGCTCTTTCAACGTTATGTTTTTATTGAAGTCTATGTCATATCTTCTACTTAACATTTTAAAATAGGTAAACTAAAGGGTAGAGATTAGTAACTTAAAAATAAAAACCTCAGAGCAAATTAATTACAGAGATGAACAATATTAATATCTAACTTCACAATAATATCTAATCCTCCAGTTTATATTTTTTAAATATTATCTCATTTGATTCTCATAACAAGTCTTCAAGATAAATGAAATGGCTGCTATTTTTTCACCATTTTGCTGGTGGTTAAAATGAGAATGATTAGAACCTTTTATAGGCGAGCACCTGAACTGGGCCTTGAACTCTGATTCTGGTCCAGTGGTCTTTCTTGCTCACTCATAACATCAGTGTAATGAATATCAAACAGGTACAACAGAGAAAATTAAAACTTATTAGTTCCTGCAATTGCCCAAACATTGAAGGAATTCACATTATGTGGGTTAACATTTCTAAGTCAGTATTAGTATCTATGAAGCTCACCTTTGGTCTGGAGTCAGAAAGCTAAAAGAAGTGAGAGACCATTGACATACACACACACACACACACACACACACACATTATATATTTGTGTAATACATATGTATTAATACAAGTGTATGTAATACATATATATAATATACATATTATCATTATTTATAATATATAATATAAACACCTGAGGAGCAAAGTCCTGTATTTCTAATAAACAAACAACCAGCATCATAAACCAACATACAACAACAAAAATAAATAAAATGAATTTTAAAAAATACAAGTCATTTTTGCCTAGTTGGCTTATAGACCAAAAAAAGATATCTAACATATTAATAAGTAAATCACAAATGTAGATCAATGTTGATGATACAAACTGAATATTCTAAATTGCAAATGTGGAAATACTGACTCAGATGGCATCATTTCATTATGGACTATTAAAAGAAAGATTTCAGGTGACTCATATAGATAAATTTGTATAGAAAGGGTTTCCCCCTTACTCTGACATTTTAAAATATAAAACAACAGAACCAAATAAAATCAAGTTATTATAAATTTCTTTGGATTATTACCTATAATTTTTTTAAATTTACAGCATATCAAGTTTGTAACAATTTATGCCCACCTAAAGTCTAAATGCTTACACAAATAACAGAGATATTAACTTTTTTTGTTGTAATATAAACAGGTTGTAAATATCCTGGAGTTCTTCAAATTTTGATATAATCAGTAACTTAAGGGCTTATCATCAAATGATAATATCCATTAGAAATCCTAGAACATAATAGCTGAGAAACATTAACAATGCAAATTCCTTAGTTTCTTGGAGACCAGAAAGAGCTGAGGAATGCAATACCAAAAAAGAAAACCCTATTCATCAAAACTTTCTTTTTCAATAATTCTAAGAGGCTGTTACTCACCACAACTCCTCTCAGATTTAGCCATCTAATTAAGAACTGCATTTTTAATACTGCTTAATACATGTAAAACACATGCATGTTGAACATATTAAAGAACAAAAGTTTTCTGGGAGCTTTTTTCCATGGAAAAAAATAAAGAAAATTCAACACTCTTGAAGTGGATCACTACCATCTGCCAGCATTTTATCTAAAATAAAACTGATTGAAAAGAGACAAATAATAAGATCATGTTTCCAAAACTGAATCTTTCGGGTAGTTCACTCTTAAATTGCCACTGTTTCTACTTCTTGTGTGTATGTATGTATGTGGATCTTCTTTTCTCTACTCTCAGTTCTAAATACCAAACTCAAACAAAGAAATGATTACTTACATAAACTCTGCCTACATGTTAAATAATACTCAAATTTCAGAGCAAACAAAATTTCAAGTATTAACCTCTGCTTCTCTTCTATTTTTCAAAAAAATACTGGCAAGTAAAATATGAATGTTATTAAGTATCTTTTAACACTGGGAAAAATTGAGAATACTGCTATAAAAACGACTGCATAGTTCTACTAGTTACTCTTTATGAACTCCTGAGTTAAAATATCATAATTTCCAACAATTGCAAAAGTCAAGGATCCTTAAACCTTTGAAGTAAAGATACTGAACTATTGCCTGGTTTCCTGAAAGCAATTCTCCTATAAAATGGAGAAAGGTAAAATTTTCCCAGTAAAAGTAAGTTGATTTTTTTGTTTTAGAAAGTTCGAAATTCCTTTTGAGAAAACTGAAAACACTTATTAATATTACAAAATGAAAGCAAAGAATCACTACATCTGAATGAGACACTTTTTAATACAAAAACTACACCTCGACACACATACTGAATATATATATGTATATAAATATACACAAAAATAATATATACCTTAAATATAATTGTGGATTGTTTCCCTATTTAAGCTTAAGATAGAGAAAAAAAGAGAGAGTGACAAAAACTAGTTCACATTCTTAGCCACTTTCATTTTCTGATTATCTTGGAACCTGACAAAACAGTTGTTTTGTATTGATGCAATATATATCTGTGTCAATACCCAGTACATAGATAAAATGTGGGTTAAAAATCCCCTACAATTTAGACTTACTAGTATAGTGAAAGACAGGTTACCAACTGTGGAGGATTTCTCTAAAAACATATTAATTCAAACCTTCTTTAGAGACACTGATTCAAGTGAACATTGTCCAAATAACAACAAAAGGGAAAGAAAGAGAATGAAATACAATTATAACCAAGAGAAGAAAATCAGTTGCTAAAGTATGCTGTCTTATTCACCTTTTTAATCAACTGTGTCTGGCACATGGTATATGCTCCCCAAGCATAAGCTTTACTGGTTCAGACAATAAAGACACCAGCTTTTCTGAAATGGATACAAAGGATAGTAGCAACCACAGCTTTATCCATTCATTTCCACTTTGGGAACTAGCATAATACAGTAACACTATATCTCAATGCCTGTTTTTTGGGGGTTTTTTTGTCTTTTTTTTGGGGGGGTGTAACTTTAAAAGTTAATATCAACTAATTTATTGACTGTGTAGGTGTATATGTATATATGTGTATATAGACATTCACACACATATACATATATAATAAAAATTTTATTTAAGTAGTGAGTGCTACATTAAACCTTAAAACAAAAAGAAACCTTACCACATTTAAGTATACAGAGTAACTGAAATTGTTACAAAAGTAAACCCACTGATCTAATTTATAGTGAAACATGAATGATTTAGAACTATCATAGTTCTAAACTACTAAAAACTATTATAACTACTAAAATGGTTTTAAAAAGCTGATTCCTATAATTTTTTATTAAATTAATATGAATCCTGAATCATTTTATCATAGATAAGAAAAAGGAAAGTTTCTCTTTAGCACCTAGGCAAATTTAATAGCTAGTAAAATGCAAATGTGAATTCCATTCATATTGTTAGTTTCTTAACTACTTCCCAGTCCTATGGTCACTGACCTCATTTAAAATTTCACTCTTTCTCCATTAGAGATGTTTAGAATCCAATGACCACTTCTTACCCACACACATGTTCTCCATTCTGTATTACTGCAATAATCTTCTTACATCGTTTTCTTTACCTCACTCTCGTATTTGACTATAGCACTCTCTGAGTTTTTGCCTGCAAAGTGTTGCTTCCCCATCTTCCAATACCAGCAATGTAATTTTCCTTTTTGTTCTTTTGCACTCAGTTCATGTGGTTTGGATGAAGTTGATCCCACTTCCCATTTCCAAAGTGGTCATAGGTGTGATCTAATCAATCAGGATATTCTTAGCCTAATTCCATAGCAACAAGTTCAAAGATCACATGATAAAAAGTCCTTCCAGTCAACCCTCAAACTTGTGTTGGAACTGCCAAGAAAAAGGTACTCTTTTTCAGAGAAAGAAACTATTGCTAGTGAAATACAAACTTAGCTCTGGGATCAATGTATATGGATAAAGCCTGCTCCAGAATGCATTTAAACCAGGAAAAAAAAAAAAATACAGTCAAGAAACAAGCAAGAGATCTAACGACATCACCATTCAACTACTCAACCCAGCTCTGCCTGAAATCAACAGCTCTGGGGCATTTAGTCAATATGACTCAATACATCTTCCTTTAACACTTACGTGATTTTGAATTGGGTTTTTATCTTGTTCAACTCACAGGATCTTGAGCAACAGAGTGTTCAAAATCATAAACTAAATTAAAAGCACCCCAAATTCTTGACTGAATTCCAGAATGTCCATGAACTAGAAAAAAATTGCCTATCATTCTACCTCATGTTCCACAACTCCTCCTAACTCAGAGTTTGTTTATGCTAAACTAAGATTTTAAGTATTTCCAAGTATTTCCCAATTTTTCTTGTAGTAACTTTGTTCATGATATTTCCTACAGTACTTTTTCCACTTATCTCTATCAAAATCTTTAACATTCTTTTATTTCTACCTCAGAATTTGAAGAATGAGAATTAAACACTGTTCTTTGCCCTTTTCTAATGAATAATGTCTTCCTTGGCTACTGACTATTCTATGTAAGTTCCAGGAGCAGCTTCAGTATCTAATGTACATGTCCTTTATCTCATGTACTGCAGAAACAGCTGGCATGAAAGTCAAACATCTTCTCTGGGTAAAAGCAAACAAAATCATACATGCTAAAGTCACAACAGGAGAGTCAAATAAATATAAGGTACATCAGAACAACGCCAGAGACAGAAACTCTACTGCAAAGAATTATCTTACTCACTAAATTAAAACATAAAATATTCAAGAAGGCACACAAGTAAGATAAAAACATAACTACTGTGTTAAATGAAGTAGTGATTGACAACAAAATAAATATGAGTCAGGATAAATTTTCTATTCACATTAGAATGATTTCAATATTGCTCTTCATTTTACTCCATTACTCATAACATCAGAAAACTCAAAAATTGATGAAACAAAAATTTCTGTTACATATGAAAAGACAAGACTCTAATATTAAATGTGACTTTCCAAGATTAGTGGTAGAAGATTAGAATAAAGGATTGTTGATTCCTTAACTGACAAATACAAGTGATTTTTATTCTTTTAGTAAACTGTTTTAATAAAAACTGTTTCATGGCCCTCCCTGGTGGCGCAGCAGGTTAAAGCACAGCACTGAGAATCTAAAGCCGCTTCCGCGTGAGTTCAATTCCCGCCTGCCCCGCAGGTGATCACATGGCGCGGCAGACCTCTCCTGACCCACCCGCTGCTCCCCTCAGCAGTGTACTTCGTCGATCTGCCTGTTCTGTTCCCCACTCTATCTCTGGTGAAGCCTCTCGCCGCCCCTGAGCCTCTGGCCTGTACCCCAGTTCTGTATGCACAAATAAATAAATCTTAAAAAAAAAAAAATGGCAAAGAGAGGACAGGTTTAAAAGAAGTAACAATTGTCTACATCATAGGCTAGAATTCCCAAATATAGTAAATAAGTCAGGCACTAATAACTGGACACACCAAGTAGTTCAAAAATGCAAAAAACAAATTTCATTGACTAAGACTTAACAAAAGCAGAAAAACTTTCTCAAATAAACAAATAAATGTTAAGAATAGAAGTACAGTGAAAACATTCCTCTTTTTTTAAAGGTCTTTTTCAAAAGAGGGAGGCTAATGTTGATAAAGACACTCAAAACTTTAAGTCAACTACATTAGAATCACATTAAGATCAGACCCACTGTTTCTTATGTGAAAAACAAGCCTGTTACTTATAAAAGCAAAATTATGAAGATTCTAACCCTGCAATCAGAGCTCATTTATTGTAATAATACATCTTGTATCCATTTGGGGATGTTCATGTAATCTTTTGTTGTTGTTGTTTCATTTCATTCATTAAAAATAATGATTTTCTCCCCTCTATAAAAGTGTAATAAACATCCAGTTGTCTTTTAACACATAGTTGTCAAACTTTAAAGGCTATATATATGAGAAATTCACCCAGGAGGTCTACAAGGTACAGAGTCTGTTAGAAAAAATGTCTTCTATCCATATGAACAATTACTGGGAACTGTATAGAATCTTACGTGTCGTTTGTGATTTTTTTTTTTAAAGATTTATTTATTTGTGCATGCAGAACTGGGGTACAGGCCAGAGGCTCAGGGGCGGCGAGAGGCTTCACCAGAGATAGAGTGGGGAACAGAACAGGCAGATCGACGAAGTACACTGCTGAGGGGAGCAGCGGGCGGGTCAGGAGAGGTCTGCCACACCATGTGGTCACCTCCGGGGCAGGCGGGAATCGAACTCATGCGGAAGCAGCTTTAGATTCTCAGTGCTGTGCTTTAACCCCCTGCGCCACCAGGGAGAGCCGTGATTTTATTTTTTAAATATGCCAGAAGGGATACCAAAACATAGACTTGAAGTGGTGCTGCCATACTTAACTCCTTGGTAGCAATGGTATCACAATGTGTGCTACTAACTATTCTAACACGTTGGAATTAGCAGCTTGTGGTGAGAATAAACTACTCTATAACAAGAAACTTTTTTTCTCATACTAGTAAAATAATTTACTTCTTGAGAGCTCTAAC
This sequence comes from Condylura cristata, assembly GCF_000260355.1. NCBI lineage: Eukaryota > Metazoa > Chordata > Mammalia > Eulipotyphla > Talpidae > Condylura > Condylura cristata. Next base: position 66,261,326 of record NW_004567103.1, on the reverse strand, counting down.
AAAGGAACACAAAGAAAGTAGTGTGGAAAGATAAAGCTTTATTCACAAACGTTAGTGATAACAAGAAACTAAGTAGGCAATTGCAATTCATATTGGCTGAAAATATTAATTTTCCCCAAAAAAAAGCAACCTTCAGGAGTTCACAGGAAATAGTTCACTTACGAAAAAGCCACACATTCCTTAACAGAGAATCATCTAAGTGAAAGTTCAAAGTCATGGTACCATTAAAAAAGGCAAATTATAATATAATTTTCAACAATCAAAAATCAACTTAAACTTTAATTTCATTTTAGGTATTACATGACCCAATATAACATTCATGCCAGCTATTTCCTATTCAAATATTTGCTTTTCTCAGACTTCCTGAGGCATTATAAAGGTGGGGGGAAGGGAGTATAATAATAATAACTGATAACTGTTAAGAGTTAGGATAAAGGGCTACCAAAGCCAAAGTCTAAAGAAAAAAAAGATATTTGGCCTCCCTGACGGTGCGAGGATCAAAGTCTCAATGCTATCAAACTATTGCCAAACACAGCAAACGTTCAATCCCCGGCCAGGGAGGTGACCCACATGGTGTGGCAGACCACTCCTGACCTATCTGTTGCTCCCCTCAGCAGTCTATTTCAGTAGATCTGCCTATTCTGCTCCCCATTCTTGTCTCTGGTGAATCTTCCTATTCCATGCATCTCTGACTTGTGCACCCCAGTCCTTGTATATATATATATAAGTAAATCTTTAAAAAAACAGTAAGATATTTGTTAGATATTTATTCTTGAGTAACACAAATTTAGAAAGAGGCAGCTTTCAGTATAGAAACCTACTCTGAACTAGACCCAGCCTGTTTCTTAGTTCCTATTATTTTAGCTAATATGTCCACATTGTTAAAGATTACTATAGTTCCATTAAGATTTTCTCTCTTATTTTGAGGTAAGTTTTATTTATGTTTTCTCAGACATTATCCAGTTTATTGATTTTCTAATACATTAACATAAAAATCATTAAGAGCTTCTCCCTCTTTTTCTTGATCTGTTCCCTATCTGTATATTCATTTTCTCCAAAAATTACTTTTGCTTTTCAATTGGGCCTGTGGTTTTTCTATTTTATTATTTTAAAATAACTACTTTTATCTTGTTCATATCCATTATATATTTAGTTTGAATTTCATCTGCTTTCCTCTATGCATTTCGTTCCCAGTACTATTCTGAAGATTCAAGTAGGATACTCCTAGTGCTGGGTCATAGCTTTAGAAGGTCCTATGAATCAGTCAAAAAATGATAATGAAACAAAATTTTCAAGATAATGACTGACTTACACTTTATATGCAACCCACAATGTGAAATGTAACATTAATTTATGATATCTTTCTATTTTCTATGTCCATTATAATTTATTCTATGACTCATGAGTTATTTAGAATTACACTACTTGGGCCCTCCCTGGTGGAGCAGCAGATTAAAGCACAGCACTGAGAAGCTAAAGCCACTTCAGCATGAGTTCGATCCCTGCCTGCCCTGGAGGAGATCCACATGGCGTGGCAGACCTCTCCTGACGCCTGCTGCTCCCCTCAGCAGTGTACTTCATCCATCTGCCTGTTCTGCTCCACTCTCTGTCTCTGGTGAATCCTTTCCCCACACCTGCAACTCTGGCCTGTACCCTAGCTCTGTTTTCATAAAGAAATGAATCTTAAAAAAAAAAAAAAAAAAGAATTATACCACTACTTGTCCTGACCTATAAGATTTTTTTAGGAAAGTTAATGATTTCTCTTCTACATATATACCTCTCACGGATGAAACTCACTTATGCAGGATTGTGCATAACCAAAAGGCAGAGCAGCTGTGTCCTTAAATAAGGAGCTACAGATACTGGCAGGGACATTGGTGGGGCACACTGAGAGGGAAAGTTCAAAAGCGTACTGGTGGGGCACCATAGGCACCTCTGATGGTGCTCAAAGACAGCACCTTGCTTCTGGCCACTTGCACATCTTTGAAAGGTTTGCATAAGAACACACAGAAAGCGGGCCCTCCCTGGTGGCACAGCGGGTTAAAGCACAGCATTGAGAAGCTAAAGCCACTTCCACATGAGTTCGATTCCCGCCTGCCCCGGAGGAGATACACATGGCATGGCAGACCTCTCCTGATCCACCCGCTGCTCCCCTCAGCAGTGTGCTTCGTCGATCTGCCTGTTCTGCTCCCCACTCTGTCTCTAGTGAATCCTCTCACCCTCCACATCTCTGGCCTGTACCCCAGTTCTGTATGAATAAATAAATAAATCTTTAAAAAAAAAAAAAGAATACACAGAAAGCTTCCTAAGCCAGGTTCAAGCTTCACAGCATTTTATTTCAAAAATATTACTTAGCTAACCAGTCCCCTTTATGAATATTAGACAATATGGCTTCAAAGTCAGCTCAACACCTTGGATTCCAAATCCCTCTTCAGACTCTCTCAGCTAGGGACTCAAAAGGAAATTTCTTTTATCATATGAGACATTTCTAAATGTTCAAGAGATAAAAGCTTTTAGGTGGTAAGGTAGCTGTATGGCTCCAACAGAACTAATCCAGGCTCTTGCCAGGCTTCTACTAGCCATTTTAGGCAGTCGAGGAAGTTATTCCTCATCATTTCATCTACTGGCTCCTGATACCACTATCAATGCAGGAGAGAGAAAATGGCTCTTTGCTTTTATAAATTAAAAAAAAAAAAAAAGGTTTCAGAAGAACCACTGGAAGTCATCCACTTTAGTTTGATAAGAGAGCTGGGTAAATTTGATAGAGAATAGGATCATGATACTCAACTTTAGTCAATCATGAGGATCATGATATCCAACTTTAGTCAATCATGCTCCCCTCTCAGAGGCTGGGTACTTAGACAACCCCCAAAAAACCTAACAGGGCATGATCCTCAAATGAAATAAAAACCTAACTGTAAGCAGACAGTAAAAGAGTTTATTTTAAATAAAAGTTATTTTTTTCAGTTCAGTAGAGACTGCAGGAAGAAAAATGAATGAAGTATCTTTGATGCCTAGTCTAAGATACATTTTAAGAAACTTAAAATATTGATCCTGGGACAAATCACTCATATATTTCGAAACAGGAAATTTTAGGCCCATCCTCAGAATTGTATTTCTGCATTTTGTAAAATTTCAAAAAACATAATGCTTTAATATAATCTAAGAATTATAAGAATAGCCAACTAACTTTGAGAAAAATAACTTGTGCTTTTGTAATCCATAATAAACTGAACAGCTCTAGAGAATCATGATGTATTCTTAAAGCTGTCAAGATAAAACAGAATCAAACTGAGTAATTAGATGGAAGCATTTGTTTTATTTTTTAATTAGTAAAATATTCTATGGGATAAAATTTATAACACTGACTACACACAGAAATGAGAAAATAGTGTATATCAAGCTATTTCTCAACACACATCCCTAATTTTGAAGATCATGTAAAATTGGTGCTTAATCATTTCATTTTTATGAAAATTGATTTCATTTGCCAATATATATATAAAAAGACAAACTTTTCATTTCATCACAAATTTCTACAGATATCAAATTTACCTAGCATGTGAAAAGGTTATCCCTGCATTTCCATCTAAGATTAAATAAGTATATTTTTAAAATTTACTGTAAGTTTTCAAATTGCTATTTTTTCCCAAAGTTTTCACAAGTGTTTTCTATATAAAAGGTAAGTTATCATTGTCAAAAGCATGTGTAAGTTAAACTGGCAAAGTATAACTTTATGTGAAGTTCGATTAGGCTAATGGTTATATAACTTAACTGTCTGACCTTGAAAAAACCACAGATATCACTTGAGGACATGGAGATTATGACTATCAAAGTGTAAAACTACATCACATCGTTCAGAAATCTACCTCCCAAGTAAGGCTGCATCAAAGAACAGTGTGATGCTTATCCTCAAATGCTTCAAGTCTTAAAGGGAGTGGGGAAGCCATGTGTACAACAGTGTTGTTTGTATTCAACCCACATACATGTATTTGTGATACAATAATTTCATCCTGAAAAACTGCATAGACAAAATGAAATCTAATGGCAGAGAAATGGCTCATTTCAATGTTTAAATCACTGTACAAATTTATTGTATCAAATGGTAATGTTAAATGAAAATGTGCCATAAAGTCAACCAGATTACTTGACCTTAAGTAATATAATACAATTGGTGCTGCAAAAACACAATTAAATGAGATGTGAATGCAAGTATAAACAGATTTTTAGCACAGCAACAGTCATCACTGCCTTTAAACTTTTATACTGGTATGTTCATTTAAATTATTCATACTATTAGTGAACCAACAATATTCACCTAGTATCAGAGTATGGAACATTAAATTATGAAGGGACAAACATGCTGCTTTAGATTTGAAAACCACAAACTCTTCATATGTCCCAAAGCATTTTACCTTTAAAATCCCAAGCAATCTGCTTTGAGTGCTACTGATTTTCCCCCTGATAGTCTCAATTCCCAGAGATGATGCATGGCTTTCAAACACCAAATGGGTTGTTGGCTGAATCTCCCAAATTCCTACTAAGAATAACAATACACACGCAAAGCTTGCACTTCTGTCTTCCTGTGGCCATCATGCCATACAGGCAATAGGGAGACCTGAGTGGCATGCTGAAGTCACAAGGGTCACTGCAGCTTTCAGTGTGCCATTGTTATAATAACCCCTCTCTTCCAGCTCCACTAAGCATCACCCTGGCACTCCCCACTCCTGCCTGAACCCATCCAGCACTAAACAGAGGGGCCCAGAATGACAAGAATATCAGATATATAGCTGAAGTGGGATAATCTCCTACAATTTAACAATCAGGAAATGCATGGCATTCTGTATGAATAGATAATAATGAGTTAAAGATATTCACAGAGATTCCATTCTATTTGTTCTCCCTAAAATGTAATCCAGTATATCACATCCCTCTTTTCAGTGTGTAAATTAAGACTTTCTAATTGGTGTCCCCATTTTGTTCCCACTTTCTAACAAACCAGAATTCATAATTGAAGTGTAAGTCCCCAAAAGCACAGACTATCGACCCAATCAAGCCACCCCCACCCCAGTTTGCCTCTCTCAAAATGAACTTGGCATTTTTTTCATTCTCTCATTACACTTGCATGTCTATCTCCTTCAATAGTACTTTAAATCTAAAAGGGTACAGAAATTTGTCATATGCATCTTTTCTAGCCTCACTCCTGGTACAGAATAGACACAATAAGCTAAACTAAAACAGCATACTCAAAAGAAGCATTAGAGGTCATGGAATAAAACAAACAAAACTCAATGTGCCCAAAATTCACATTCATTCTCTCATCTCAGGTCAAAAAATGCCATCCACACACACAAATGTGCATATGATAAAATCACAGGACAAATGAGAAAAGGCATGTAGGTTCTAAATGAAGCCACTTCCCTATGACCAAGTGTTCTCAGAACATAAATGTTCTTTTCTTCTCGGTGCTCTCTGAAAGGGTATTGACTGAAATGATACTGACCAATTCCGTAACTGGAGAAAATCTCATATATGCCAATAAGGAAGCAGTGGCCTTACCAATTAACTCTAATTACCTGTAATGCTCACTGACAGGAATATTCTGAGAGAAGTATAAAGCCGATGTACGTGCTCTCCAATGCCATTTCTTTGCAGGGAGCGTATAAAGGACACAGTCTTCTAATTCTTCTTGGAGCAGATCCGCCAGCTGTTTATGGGACCCTCCATAGAATGCCTCAACGACGAGGATACTCATTGGTTCTTTCAAACCTTCACCCTTCAGGCAATAGCAAAAAAAAAAAAAAAAAAAAAAAATATATGTATATGTGTGTGTGTGTGTGTAAAAGAACCTTTTAACTTTTAAAAATAAATTATTATATTCAAAAAACAAAAAAAAATAATTTACACATTTTATTAACACTAGCTTGTCCCACATTTTACCACTTTTTTAAAAAAGCATGTAATACTTAAGACTTATGTTACGCTAATAAATATTTCTACATCTATCTAGCTAATAAGAGGAAATTAAGAGCATATTATTTTTGTGATTTCAATTTTCTTGAAGCCCTAAGATAATGTCCACAATGACTTGGATGTTTCTCCTGGTACAAGAAGCTTAATACCCTCTCCTGCTGGGATCACTCATTTTCTGAATGGATTGTCTGTGACTCAGTCTCAGGAACCTTAGAACCAATTTGGCCCAAAGCTATTTCTTGGACAGCTACTCAAGCAGTCCCTCATTTGTAAGTCCTATCCAGATTTGAATTTTTCTGATTTTATAACTCTCATATTACTTTGTCTTAAAATTTCACCAGCTATCACTGACCCCAATGAATCCATCTGTAGAGGGAAGGACATTCACATCCAAATATCAACACTTTGGTGCTAAGATCATAGGGTATAGTATCTGAATAATTCAGACCTTGACCAATTCCCCATTACTGTCCACGCCCCACCCCTGAATGAACAACAAGATGATGAGGTAATGCTACATGCCTGTGAACCAACAACAGTTCTAGCTCTTTCTTTTAAAAACTCACCCATTAAGAGGGAGAAGGAACATTAATGTTGTTATTTGGGATATGATAAATTCTCATCACAAAGAACTGACTATCAAGAAATAATAATATGACATTTGCTAATGTGCTCAGTGGACAAAGAAATATACACAAGGAAAAATTTTATATACATTTTAAATGTTATATTATTCCCTGTAAGAAGTAAAGAAGAAATATCACTGTATGTGAATACTATATCGTTTAAAGGATACTCTATGTTTGAATGTTCCTTTTTGACTTAAGTAACCACTCATTGACAGGATATTGCTTTTCTTAATAAAGTCGTTCAACAAAATTATGAGGCTCAACAATTCAGTGATACTCTTTACTAATAAAACTGTACATCACCTTGCTCAGTCAAAGTAATACTCACTTACTTGCATTTTAAAGAAGTCTCAAACGGTTCTCAAAGAAAAGGCAGAAGTGGGAAAAAAAGTCTTTCTATTTTTTCTACTTCTTAATGTATAAATCTATCAACAGTATTTTGGGGCAATATACGGAATTACATTTCACTTAATGACAAAAAAGAAACAAGAGTTCCTCAGGTGGAAGCAGTATGAGTTCTAAAATCCAGGAGATAGAGTTGAAGATCAACTCTGTAACTTTCGAGATAATGTAGCTTTGAACAAATTACCTGAATTTATAGGGTTTCGTCTCATCATCTCTAAAATGGGAGTAAGAGAGGTCTCCCTAGTGGCACAAAAGGTTAAGACTCAGCACTGGGAAGCTATCTGCAGTTTGATCCCCAGCCATGGAGCTGACCCACATGGCACAGCAGACCTCTCCTGTCTCACCTGATGATCCCTTCAGCAGTGTATTTTGGTCTACCTGCCTGTTCTATCTCCACTCTATCTCTGGTAAATCCTGTCACCTCATCATACCTCTGGCTTGTACCCCAGTTCTTGTATGCATAAATAATCTTTTTAAAAAATCAAATAAAATGGGAATGACAGTTCTAACCTGTAAGGTGGGTTATAAGACAGTGGAAAAACGTGGCCTACACATAGCAATAAGGTAGTTTGCCCCTCTCCTTATTAGCACAGTTACTTAAGGAGGAAAAAGTCCAAACTTCCAGTACTTTAACTCAGTAATTTTAAGTCACACCACCATGTGCCCCTAAAGATAGGAATGGGGAAGAATAACAAGTATGTGAAATATGGGGAAGAATAACAAGTATGTGAAGTACAGCAAGTTTTACCCATGCATCATCAAAAACCTGCCTTTCAAATGAGTGAGAACACCACAGCTTTTCTGGGTAAGAATTAAATTTAGAGTTTGAGCTACTCAGAGATTTTTTTTTTTTTTCAGGACAGCTGAAATATTTCATCTCTAATAATACAGGGTTCAATGAGTTAACAAACCCCATCCTAATTTAACAAAATAGTAGCTATTAATCCCACAAATGATGGAAAATTCTAAAAGAAACTGAGAAACCAATAAAAGACAACTCTGGAAAAGCATCAAGAAAGAATAAGCACAGTTAACATTAATTTGCTTACTTGATCACATCACGGAGAGCTGCTACCTTGCTTTATTTCCTTTAACCTAATCATGCTGTATGTATGCCCAGAATATCCTTAAAATTTTTCTGAACGGTATTTGTAAAAATGACCCAAGATACTTCCCACAAATGATGCAATGTGATCTAAACCACTCTGAAGAATACCTCACTCATGTAACCTCAAAGCAAGCAGCATCATTATTAAGAATTAAAAAGTTTTCAAATTCTTTGTTACTCTGCCCTTTTCCAGAGTAATCTAGCACACCTATCATGCCACATATTTACAGATGTTTCTTATGGGTCTGAATCACAAGTTATCTAAAAACCATCAGCCACTGTGGAGGCAGTTCTTGTAGGTGCTACTGTAGATTCAAGACACTCAGCAGAACTGAATACCAAGCATGTGGGAGGTCGAAAAATAGAAAAAGGGAAAAAGAGATTATAGCTATAGCAGATTTCCACCCCTTTAATAACTCAGTAAGAAGAGTGAAATGTACAGGTTTGAACTAGCGTTTACTTGAGCATTTTTCTGGTGGCCAATGGGTGTGCCTACATATGGGGTATTTTTCTAGGGAGAGTAACTATGTCCTACCATCTCTGAAGACTATACTTAGTGGCTTTGATTCATGGAAATTTGTTCTGCTTGTTTTGTGGAGACAGACATATCCTGGCAGTTTCCCCACTTACTTCTATTGCAACCTTTGAGGCAAGAAGAAAATATATTCTTCCCTATAGCCTTCTCAAAGCACAACCTGGAAGAAAGATGATTCCCATTAGGTGCAAGCAAAAGGGAGAAGCTAATTTTTAAATATAAGATTTAAACCAAATGTCATTACAGTACATTAAAGAACCATTTGAATACTTTTGCTGTGCTTGAGCTTTGCTTTAGAAAACACTGCTTGAAACAAATAAGTATAAGGTTGGGCAAAGAAAAGCACTCTGATAAAATGAATTTTTGCTGTTCTGGTGGAATTTGCTGAAAGATACAGGAAGTACACTATTTGCCCATTTTAGCAATGAGCCGATAAAACTGCAGGTGGTCACCCTGACATCACGAAGCTCCTGAGCATATGGTGAGCAGTCATTTTTGCCGTGTTAGCAGTAGCTACTATGGAGCAAGTGCTTGAAGTAACAGTACCGGAACCTCCACAAAGACATTATTTAATTCCAAAGCAAGGGGACAGGGTCTCTCTGTGACAGGAGGCTATGAGCAGTGGTTTGCCAGAAAATGAATGCAGGGAGCCTACATATAGTCCGACACCACACATAGGTGCCTGAGTTATGACTGCTACAGCTAGTACATGTACCCATGAACCTTAACCCCTGGAACACTGACTCTGAATGAAATGTCACAGTCAGGTCTGTGACGTTGTAGAAGGAAAAAACAACAGAAGAAAACTTCCCATGTTAGAAAACAAACACCAGTCAGAAAGTCCATGTCCTTTCTGCATGACACTAGAATGATTATATTTTATGACATTAAGAGTAAATGACCCATCTATTCTTGCTCCCTAAAAGAGCATATAAAATGTTTCAGATAAATTTTGACTAACTTTTCAGTTTTTCCACTTAAACAAGTAAGGTTCCGTTTTAAAAAAATACTCATTTCTTCAGCATGTTTTATCCCCCAGTGACATCAGATAAATGACAATCTACTACACTATTAAAGCTTTATGAAAGTTTAATTCATTATCAATACTATGATTTAATGATACATGGTTAAATGCTAAACATTAAATCGGCAATATAAAATACATCAAGTTACAGCTATGACACGGGAATTTTAAACCACTTCAAATTCTATTTAAGATCACCAAAGGTCAAAAATTATCTGCCTTTTCAAAAATTCTCATGTAGTTTATCAGTATGTAAAGTGAAAAATCATAATTGTAATTCATGTGAACAGTTGGACCTGGACCAGTATGAAAAAGGATCATTTGATTCACCACAATTAAAAACAAATAACACATTGATGAACTCATGAAGAACAAAAGTCAACTGAAACCAACAGTTAATTTCTTTTTAAGCTTTATGAAAACTTTTTTGTTGTACCTGCATTTTATTTTAAACTTGGCCCAACTTCTTTATTCCCTAAACCATAATCATTTTCAAGGTGAACTACATTTTTTATTTAGATGTTATGAATTCAGTTACCTAATAATTTTCAGTTTCTCAAATAATTTTCCAACCAAATACCAGTAATAATTTGAAATAAGATTGTATTAGAAAGTTCCACAGACAGCTTTCTGCTATATGTATAGAAAGGTATGGTTTCGGTGATGATGGTTTTAACAGTTTTAATCCCACACACATGAGAAATTGAGTCCACAGGCAAATCCCCACATGGCTTGATACCTCAAATGTCAATCAGTTGTTGACAATATATTTTCTATGCCTATATATACAATATTTGGAAAGTTATGGTTGGCAGGGTAAAAAAACAATGCTTTAAATTAGGGGAAATAAAATTTGAGTAGGATTTCCCAATAGGTCATCAGAGGTTTACTTAGTATTTTCTTACTGACCCCTTCTCTTCTGCACTTCCACCCACCAACTCCAACACACTCAGATTCTATTTTAAAAAGCAAGCAATAACCCAGCAGAGTCAAATAGGTCGGCACCGAGAAAAGTTAGTATTACCTTCAACCCACTCACTTATTTTAATGATTCATCAGGGAAACCCCAGTTGCTAAAATACACCTGAAATCTCATAAAATAGTAAAAAATAAGTATAAGAAAATTTCTGCTTTGGAACTTATCATCACTGAAGACTGAAGAAAGCACAAAAGAGAAACTAATCAGGATTCCACTATTTGATTATGAGAGACACAACCTACAATTCACAATAACTTACTAATACAGACTTAAATAGCAACATACTTTTTAAAATCTTGTGTTCCTATTGAAAAAGATGTAGCAGTTTAAGTGTTTTATTTCCCCCACAGTGCTATTAAAAATAGTCATTTCTTTAACTGATTTTTTATTTCATATTGGTAAGTTACAACTGAGGACTTATGGACCAAACCCAAGATTTGGAAAGAAATCTAAAAAATCAAACTGTTTGTGAGACAAGCTAAAGCTATTTTCATATGTGCTATTCCAATTAATTCCAATTACATAATTTGCCACCATCTTTTTCTTTTCTCATTTCAGTTTTGTATTTTTTTCTTTTTTGTTTGTTTTACTGAGATAGCACTGGTTTACAGCATTGTGTGGTTCTCGGGCACATACATTAACTCAAAATAACACCGTCTATATTACATCACACCTAGCACAGTTACTGCATGTGTCCTGTAATACATGTTCTTTTTAAAATTAAGAGTCCAAAAATGCATACAACATTACTTAATTTTCCTCTTAACAAGTATTGTCATTCTTCTAGGTTTGGATTTAACTTTCTGCTTAAAAATATCAATTACTTATTCTATAACTTGACTTTATACAAAGTCTTGGGAATAACGATCCACATCAAATGCAAATTCAGCAAATGCTTACATGTACTGGCACTATGACATCATTCACTTGTTTTCAAATATGCATAATTTCCACAAATAAGTAGATGTGCATATATTATAAACTCATTACCTTACATTTTCATAAAGTTGCACTCCATGCTATATAGCAAAATTATAATTATGAATTTTTTGTGAAAAACTATGAATTTTTACAGGATTACTTTCACTGACAAATAAAATACTAACCCTCTTTCAATTTTTCATTGCTATAAATTTCAACTATAAAAGTAGCAATGAATTAGATCTACTGAACACTAAAAATATTTTCAATTTGCTGACATTTTCAAATACGGCAGTATATTTATGAATCAAGAGAATATTTTACCCCAGAAAATCATCTCATCACTCACTTTAACTAAAAGTCCATTACCGCTGAAACTGGGTGTCCATGCTATCATATAGCCTGATTCCTATCTCACCAATCTCATTAACTAGTCACAAGTAATCTTTCCAGATCTGATCATGAAGTGACATGATACAAAACCTTCAATGTCTCCATCACATAAGGATAAAATTTAAGACCCTGCCACAGAACATTCCTTTCCTGATCGTTTCTTCTGTCTTCACTATGGTCTCATTTCTCTTCTCCCACTTAAGCCCCTCTTGCCCAGTTCCACAAACTTTGCATTGCAGCAAAACCAAACACTCACATTTACCTAGCAGTTTTACACTTCTGTGAAGCCACATCTTTATCTCTTTTATGTCAGCCTTCTCTTAGTGTTGACCTGACGAACTTTTCTTAAAATTTCGGCTCATGAATCACCAATTCTGTGAAACCTTTCCTTGAACTCTTCTTAAGCACGACTTCCTTTCTGTCCTGGATGGCATCATTATACTTATTTCACTCTATTTCCATAGTCCCTGGGGTCTAAAAAAGAATCTAAAGGATGGAGACCATGTCACTCTTTTCCTGGCACTCTCCCAGCAGCCGGCATACAGTGGACATACTAAGTATTTGTAGAGCAAAACTGAAAGTCAGGAGGAAACAGGAAGCTAACTCTGCTGTTAACCTTAAAAGAGGCACTGCTTTCACTTAACACAGGTCCTGAGCAAACAAGTGTTAGACAACACTATGTGTGCTGGTAATGACTCCCCATTATTCCTGAAGTCTAAAGTAAATAAAGCAGCTAGAATAATGGGATACATTTTACTATATTCTCTTTCCAATATTGATACTTTTTTCTTACTGTTCACAGAAATAAGAATTTATAAGCCATAAAATATTTCATGCAGATGTATGTTTATTTTAAACTACTAATAGAAGTAACAGTGATTAAAAGAATGGGAAAAACACCATAAGCAAAAGAATTCTAGGTCAAAGCAAATTTCATGGCCTAAGAGATTATCTGTGCAATCCATGAATTTTGAAAATCACCTGCAGTTTTTTATTCTGTTTGATCTAACATCATCATCTTAGTTTAATACTAGGAGTGGAAGCAGGATGAGAAGCCAATTCCCTCACCATCAATCTGGAGATCCCATTCCACATTTAATAATTAGGCTTTTATTTAACAGGGAAGAAAAAAAGGCATTTTTAAATACTTTCTGCCAACAATTATTCATTTTATAAAAATTTGACAAGATGAATAATGAATTTGCTTTCTCAAGATGGCATTTCTCCAAGTCTTCCACCCTCCTGAAATGGGCTACAAATCAACACAGAGGAATAAAATTGGGGTATCTGACCTACTCGAATATGGATACCAAAACAGGGGAGCCAGAGTACATTACATAATCACAGGAGGAAGGAATGCTGACACCATTGTTCAACCACTTCTCTTTCATCTAAGAAGAAATGGAGACTACAGGCATAACAGAGTAGGTGACATACAGCAAGGGCTTCAGCTTTTGACCCCATATTCACACATCTTCCCACTACACTTTACTTCAAATCCCTGACACAACATAAGTAAAAAGTTCATCCTTTTTCTAGTCTTTGGAGTTTGGAGATTAAGATTCATGTTTAATAGTTATGAATACATAAATGATATATAGATATGCATATATGCGTATAGAATATGTCACTATAAAATAAATATATTTATTAAGTAATATATTGAATAGTAACTGTCTGTAGCTTTTAAACTAAGATTTCTGAGGTATAGGCTATGTACCATTAAAGAATAAATTAGCTAGGACAGTAAAATACAAGCTTTAATTCTAATCTTTTGTGATTCCCTTCAGAGTTCCGTATGCCCAGTTCTTCCTTGACCACACAATTTTACCCTTTCCTCCCAGATTTTTTCCTAAGCTAATAGGCTTTAGCACTAAGATGGAGAGAAGGAAAGTATCCAGTACTCATCTGAAAAAACAGGTTTGGAGTAGGAGGTTAAGAAAGAAGGAAACTCTGTTTAGTCTATCTCATAATTTCAGACCATCACCCTCAAACAAAATCTGAGTCCACTTCATATAATGATCTGAGTAGTAGTTCTTTGCACTTATCACTTGTGTATTTTACCTGATTCATTACATACACATCTTCCACAATATATTAAGCTTCATGAAGACAGTTACCAGTCTGCATGCTTACAAACAAATTCCCAGCACTTAACAGTGTTCAACAAATCCAGATGCTCAAGAAGTCATAAAACCCTTTAGACTTTGACAATAACTTTCTAAATAATCCAGATCTTTATTAATATCAAACACAAATCACTATCACTAATTACTATTTTATGCTTTATAGACAGAACTTGATGCAAGCATTCTACATCTTAATATAACAGAATTATGCTTATATATAAATAAAAGTGTGTTGTATTTGAAATGTCATACCTCATTTCTAAGAAAAATGATTCTGCCAAAAACTCTACTGAGGCATTTAGAATATTCTCTGACCTGATGTGCTTATAGGGTTGGTCCCCCTAAAAAAAATGTTCACACAGGCTTTCCCCCCCAAGATCATTCTAATATGTGTTAATTTAGTATGCAGAACTAAAGACAATCAGAGTCTGTGGGTCTTGAAAAAATGTTTACCAATATCTTAAAGAATGAAGATTACCAAATTCAGGGTCATTCTCAGAAGTAACCTTTTTATCAGAAAAGCCAATCTTAAAGCAAGGCAAACATCTAGAGGCAAAGTTTTTTCAGATGAAATCATGTCCTTGTCATATGAGATCCCTCACTCTCTCCTCAAAATGTCCCAGTATCTACCTGATTCCTTAGCAAAAGATATATATCCCTCATTTTTACTGTGGACTTCAGAGCTATGGAAATATTCCACATATATGTAATTAAAACAGATCATCTTCTCTGACAAATATGTCTGATATTAATTGCTCATCTAACCTGAGAAGAACTGAAAACAGTAAAGGAATTTCCCCTCATCTCTGAACTCTATATAAGAATATTTAACACAAGGACAGTAATATCTCTGCCTGGATTAGTCCTTAGACTAGCATTATCTTACCACTATGTCACATTTTAACTCAGACTTCATTTGTGCAAAGTAATTACAAATATACACACCAAATGAGTTGAAAAGAAAATGACTTACTAGATTGTTAACTATAACTGGCACAAAAGTCTCACTTTAACATCTTGTAAGAACTTAATCCATATTAACTAAGTTAAAAATTGTTGAGAAGTTTCTCTCTTCAAGTGGGAGACACATATTACATTTTCAATTAGTTTTGAAATTGAAATAGCAGAATTACTCTAATAAATAATATTCTCAAAGTCCTACTAAAAGTACAGCAAACCAAGCAAACATGGGTTGCATCCCTTGGTGAGTGAAATACATGTCACCAAGTCTAAGGAAGTAAATTTTCTCATGTTCAGTAAAAAATGAAATGGACATAATCTCACAACTCAACTTATTTATCAGTGAGAAAAAGCAACATAAAAGAAATGCAAAATCCTAGTAGCTCAGGAAGCAAAAGAATTCCAAGTAAATACTTGGAAGAAGATAGAAAAATTTCCATTGGGAAACTAAAAGGCTAGAAACGGGTATTCTTAAAAGTACAGATATTAAAATACCATTACTATTTTTATTATTCATTTTGTATCAGTGAAAGTCACCAAGCCATAACTGAATTTTTAAATGGTGTTAAGAAGTATAAGATAAAGTCACCATTAAAATCTGTCCTTCAAAATATAAGTTGAAGGTCTCCCTGGTGGCCTATGGGTTAAGTCTCAATGCTATCGCCTCTACGGCCAGTTTGAATCCTGGCCAGGGAGTTAACCCACATAGGAGGAAGCAGACATCTCCTGTCTCACCTGCTGCTCCCCTCTGCAGTGTATCAGTAGATCTGCCTGTTCTACTCCCCATTCTGTCCTGGTGAATCCTCTCACCACCTCCTCCCTGCACCTCTGGCCTACATTCCAGCTCTACACAAAAGTTAAAATTAGCAAAAAAAGATACACGTCAATAAAACCATGTTTGAAAGAAGCATCTATTAAAGATTTAGTGACATTTCTCTCACATCCAAAGTTCTACATGAATATTCAAATCCATTGATGTAGGGTTACTTAAAAAGCACTTTCTTCTATTTATTTATTGTAGATATTGTTCTACTTGTCATATGTTTTTCAAGAATCTTCTGATTTACCAATAGACTAAGACATCAGCTGATGGTCTAAGAAGCAAATACCAGAAAAACTGGATAGAATCCAAAGGTCAGTAATGCCAAATTTTAAAAAGCTAGAAACTTAATTTAGACCAAAGTTGAGTAAGTATGGGGCTAATAGATGAGCTAATGAGAGCTGTATCACTATTTTTAAATATCACAAGGGGCATGTTACTGACTACCACTCTTAAAAAGAAAAAGAACCAATGTGATAGACTGAGAGTTAAATCCTGAAGATATTTAGGATTGAGACTGTTGAGAAAAGAAGAGTCACACAGATAACAGTATATAATTTATAGAAAGTCCACTATTCCCCATAGTTTCTGTAAAGGAAGCATAGACTTGTCCATATCATCTGCCTACAAGTTTCCACTGAATAAAAGATAAGTAGCAATAGCAGACTTCCTGATTGGAGCAAGTACATGACTTTTATCTACTTAGTGGCCTTGTCTGTCACTACTATCTCTTTATCAGCTGCTGTTTCAAGGAGACATTCTAGTGATATATTTTGTCTAGAGAGGCAGAAATTTTACAGTATTGAGCATTCTTTGCAAGCTACTCCTAGAGGCCTTTTGCATCTTCATCATCTCTTAAGGAAGTAATTTTACGCTTTGCAAACAGTATGTTCAAAAAGAGTAAGTTTACTTAATTCCCTTTTGCATCCCTATCTGGAATATATATGCACCATATCTGGAATCCTAAGTCTTTCTTCCACATTAATTAGTATTCACAATTAATAAACAACCTGAATCACTGTTGAAAGAGAATAGCCAATTCCTAAAACTAGATACATAATATCCTTAGTTTATATCAATAGTTGCTCAAAGATGTTATTAGAATTGCAGTAAAAAACACTTACCCCCTCCATTTTTCTTTTCAAATGCTCTAATGTCTGTTTTCTACCTTGTTTCAAAATTTTACTTGTAAGAACTTAATTTAAAATATTAGATAAAGCCCTTCACACCGTTCAAAATAAATGCTTGCTGGACACAATGAAATGTGTTGCCTCTCCCAGGAGAGCTTCTATGCTATGAATCTAAGACAGGTGACAACAAAATTTCAGCCATCTGTGAAGTAGATGAGCACAGCTAGAGTATGAAAAGGACTTTTCTCAAGTCCTAAACATTTAACCTGAAAGTGTCACCTATTCTACAAATGCATAAGGCTAGGTTTACTTTGACCTGCTGAACTGGCCTATCACAATTCAAAACAATACACAACACTCTAATAGTGTTCATATCTCTTGATTTACCAACTCCACTTCTAAAAATTAAGCCTATAAACTGTCATGAATTTTTTTTTTTAAGATTTATTTATTTGTGCATACAGAACTGGGGTACAGGCCAGAGACTCAGGGGCGGTGAAAGACTTCACCAGAGACAGAGTGGGGAGCAGAACAGGCAGATGGACGAAGTACACTGCTGAGGGGAGCAGCGGGTGGGTCAGGAGAGGTTTGCCACACCATGTGGTCACCTCCGGGGCAGGCGGGAATCGAACTCATGCAGAAGTGGCTTAAGCTTCTCAGTGCTGTGCTTTAACCCGCTGCGCCACCAGGGAGAGCCGAAACTGTCATGAATTTTTATCAAAGTTTTTGACCAAAATTAAAAGCAATCCACATATCCAACCAAAAGCTCTTATGTTTGAATGATTAATGATAAAAATCATAATGAAGACCAATGTTTATTGGTATGGGAACATGTTTCCACTATTGCATTACTATATGATACACACACACACACGATTAAATGAATATATAAATGAGAGAAAACCACATAGGTAAACAATCATTTGAGTACAATTATGAGTGATTGTGTTTTTCTCTGTTGTGCTCTGTTTTTTTCAGCTTGCAATTAAAAGAAACTATAAATTTTTCTTAACTTTAGGGAAAGAGGCCAAATTGTTTTAAATTACAAACTACTTCCCAACTACAGAAGGCTTACTTCCTTCCAGGAGCTTTGTAAGCAGTTTGCAAATTATTCCAATTACTGTTGCTATAAGGAAACTTACTCAAAAACTAATCAGGGCCCCTGGTGGTGCAGCGGGTTAAAGCAAAGCACTAAGAAGCTAAAGCCACTTCAGCATGAGTTCAATCCCTAGGTCCAGAGGTGACCACATGGCGCCACAGACCTTTCCTGACACGCCCGCTGCTCCCCTCAGCAGTGTACTTTGTTAGCCGGGCTGTTCTCCCCACTCTGTCTCTGGCGAATCCTCTCACCTCCCCTGCACCTCTGGTCTGTACCCCAGTTCTGTATGCATAAATAAATGAATATTTTCAAATATATATATATTTAAAAAAATTATCAGCAAGGGTTAAAGACCTATAGCTACTCACAGCACAATAATTTGGTTTTGCAAATATCACTTGTCTAATTCATGAAATAAAAGCAATTCTCAATTAATTTTAAAAGTATCTGAATTATGAAATAACTGTAAACAGATCAAGGAATATAAAGAATTGAGAGCTGTACACTGAAAACTACAGAAGTGCAATTTCTATGTTTAGTGTACATTATTTTGAATAGGAATACAGGGAAGTACAGTGTAAAGTCAAGTTTTAAAGTTCAAGTAAAATGTCAAAATTAATTTGTGCTTTAAATAATTAGGCATGGATTTGGAAGGAAAGGAAATATTTAATTAAGGTGAATGAAATTGAAAAGAACTTTTAGTTTCACACTTAATTTCTGAAGTGTCTAATATTGAGAAAGCAGAAAAACGTCATTGCATAATCATCCGTATGGGTGACCCATATTAAAAAAAAGAAACGGACTGATTGGATATTCAACTTCTAGAAATACTGTTTTGCAATTTTAGAAAACTGTTTCCTCTCATAAGCACTTATTCTCCTTATATTTATACATATGGGGTAGGTGAATGGATATTCAATAAATATTAACTCAGTGGTAATTCTAAATCTGTAAGGAAATACTAATAAAAAGTAACCCCAAGATCAGTTATATTTTGCAATTTAAACACTGTATTTCACCTTCAAGTAATATGAGATAATCATTATTCCTGAAATTGTTTTCCAAAACAGTCATCTCATCACATTTCAATTTTAAAGCCATCAAGCCATCTATTCTGAAAAATTTAGCTTACAAATCTAGAAAGAAAACCTACCACTGAAAGTGTACAATTAAGAAGTAACCTCCAGAAAACACAAAATATCAATAAAATAAAAAAAAAATGTAAGTCAAAAATTAGAGGCAAGCATATCATTTCATCTGTTTTTAAAAGGGCACTAAATTACACCTGTCGATATCTCTCCATTTTTTTTTTTTTAATTAGCACAAACCTGAGAACGAAATCCTAATCTTTGAAAGTGCCATGTGGCATTTTTTAACTTTATGACCACTTTGTTGACTCACTGTCCCACAGCAGATCACCTCCAACATTAGTACCCTGACCTTATAGAAAAGTGACAGATAAAGTTTATGGTGAGAAAAAATGAGTTTTTATGGGTTTCCAAAAGGGAATTCTTATAACACTAAAAGCTATATAGTAATATTGATCTGATAACCAAGTTTTTTACTGCCAAATTACAGACTTAAGATTTCTGGAAAAATATCCAAGTGATTTTGCAGTAAAATATAATAAATAGAGGCATGAACTCAAGATAACTTGGCAAACTTTAATTATACATATGAAATCAGGTCTTCATTAAAGTGTTCAGTTATCCCAAAGTTTACCTTTTATATTGGGACTGTCTGGCCTTCCTCCCAACATCTATCAAAAGTCAATTATAGGCTTGCACTTTCTGATCAAAAAAATGTGCCTGTTTCTATGCTTCTTTTGTATTAAAGGCAAATGTACAATGTTCAGGGGAAAAAAGGATTATTTTCTTGTAAATTCATCCTCAAAAATCAATTAGAATATTCAAAATATTCCATTCTCACAAATGAAAATAAGTTGCTTGCTGAAATGACAATCTTCCATTTCACTGCCTTAAAAATTAAGCTGGCATGGATAATAAAAGTGTTTTCTGACTGGATATGCTTGGCATTCAAATATTTTTAAAACAAATACTAATCCATAATTAGATTTCACAGAGCAATCTACAGAAAAGAGAATTTTTATTTTTCTGAGAGTAATATTAATGATTGGATGTTATAAAAGTTAGAACAATACCTTCACTTGTATAAATCAATGAACAAACCTGCACATGAATGTTTATTACCCTTGTCAGTCTGATTTTTTTTTAAAGATTTATTTATTTGTGCATACAGAACTGGGGTACAGGCCAGAGATTCAGGGCTGGTGAAAGACTTCACCAGAGACAGAATGGGGAGCAGAACAGGCAGATCAACGAAGTACACTGCAGAGGGGAGCAGCGGGCTGGTCAGGAGAGGTCTGCCACACCACGTGGCCACCTCCCGGGCAGGCGGGGATCGAACTCATGCGGGAGTGGTTTCAGCTTCTTAGTGCAGCGCTTCAACCCGCTGCGCCACCAGGGAGGGCCTTGTCAGTCTGATTTTAAGCATTCATTCATATAACAAATACTGTGCCTGCTGTGTGCCTATCAGTGTGCAGATGCTTGAGGATAAATCAGACAACAAATGTTACTCTTACTACAATGATTTCTTTCTAGTTGGAGTAAAAAAAAAAATCAAGTAAATACACATTGGATGGTGACAGGTGCTATAAAATTACAAAGGAGAACTGGATTTGGGGAAGGGTGGCATTTTGTAGGCTAACACCTCAGTGATGACATGACTCCTAAACAGAAACAAGAAAAACAGAGGCAGGACAAGACCCTGAGATGGAAAATGGTTGGCATGTGTGACTGCAAAGCATATTTTTGTTTAACAAGCATTTATTGAGTGACTATATTCTAAAAACAATGCTGAGTGTTTTCTGATAGTAAGATAACTCATAATAAGCTGACTCGTATTTTCTGATCTCAGGCTTAGATAGGATTATAATACATAAACAATATATCCAAGAGCTAGACTGACTTAAAGAAGGTGAACCAGAAGCCTCCCTGGTGGCACAGGTTGCCTAAGCACTATCAAGCCATCACCAGCCATTGCAACAATTCAATCCCTGGCTAGGGAGCTGACCCACACACGGTGCAGCAGTTGTCTTCTGTCTTACCTGCTAGTCCCCTCAGCAGTGTATTTCAGTAGATCTGCCTGTTCTGCTCCCCATTCTATGCTGGTGCCTCCTCTCACCCCCACACCTCCAGCCTATACTCCAGTTCTTGGATGCATGAATAAATCGTCAAAAAGAAAAGAAAATAAACCAAAGTAACAATATTGTTTTTTTTAAAAAATCAATGTTTATCTCATGTAAAATCTAAGAACAATTAATGGCTAAAAAAAAAAAAATGTGATGATAAATCAAGAACCCAACGAATACAGAAGTAGAGGCTGACACTCTAACAACAAAGTGGAATGAAGAACTGTGGCAGATGCTCCAGGCTCACTCAACAACCATTCCACCCTATACTCCTTTTGTTTTCTTCTAGAACTCAGGGTAAAATACCTGTTCTCCCAGGTAAGGGGAAAGGAGGCATGTGCCACTGTTATCCAAACTGATGTAGATGGGGAAAAGATTAAAAATTGCCAAGGAATCTCACTGCTGCATAATTTGGAGCAAATCAACAGCGCACAGGGCATCTAGGAAACTCACTCCAGGCCCTTGGGGTCAAGCTCTCCTTCCAAGCCCTTCTGCTCCTGTCTGCCTCTTCATCTTCAGTATCAGTGTCAACTAAAGATCAACTACTAACTGACCTCCCTACCTGCACTCCTCCTCACACTAACATATACCTTAATGTCAGTCCCTGACTCAAGCTGCTATGAAATAAATTTTTCTACAGAATAAAGAGTAAAATTACTTAACAAGTATAAGACCTCTTACACTTTGGTTCTAAGTTCCTTTTTCTCCTCAATTCCTGTCACTCGGGTGTATGGTAGCTGCCAACACAGTGAACTCCTACCATTTTCTTCAAGCATTCTACACACATCCCCACTTCCAAGCACTGTTAATGCTGCTGCTGCTTCCTGGAATCCTTTGCTTGGCCACCTGTCAAATTCCTACATATAGTTCAAGATTCCATTCAAACTCAACCTCATTTGTAAAGGCTTAGTCCATTGTTTACCCATGTTCAGTTCATTCGTCAGGAGTAATTACCCCTTCCTTCATAGTACCACCAAAATGGTTTATACCCTAATTAAAGCAGTTACCACAATCCCAACTGTACTATGGTCATATTGGAAATATATGTGTCTTCCAAACAGATTCCAAATCCTTAGCAAAGTTTGTGTACAATGAATGTTTGCTTCCATAAGCAAAATGCCTAATACACAATAGGCATTCAATTAATGTATTCTCATCAATAGGCTACCAAAAAAAAAAAAAAAAAAGGATACAGCATCATCATAAAGTGAATTATTCAGGCATTACCATGCATTCAGTTATTCAAATTAGTTCAGTGCAGATTATCACTGAAGATAAAGATAGCAAGAAAGTAAACTATGAGTGCTGACTGAGCAGCATAAAATAATATTATTAAAGAGGAATGGGGAAATGCAAAGCATAGCTACATATACTTAAAAGCCTTACCAACGAAACTCAAACAATTCATTTAACAGTTATTTACTAACTGCTTAGTATGGGTCACATACTATATTGATCACTGAGAATAAAAAGGTGAAAACAGAACAGGTTGAACTTTTAAATGTAACATTTTAAAGTGCAAAGTGTTGGTCTGTAGATTATCCCTTCCAAAGTATGAATAAAGAGCAGGAGGGAGGCCAAAAGGGAATGACTATCAATACCCAATTCCAAATATAAATCTAGGAAACTATCTTCCTAAATTGTGATTATGTAGGAACTCTCTCACAGGACTGCTTCTGAATGTTAAAAGGGCTTTCTTTATTCTCAGTAACTATAAACCACTCACATAGAAAATTTGAGTTCCAGATACTTGAATACATTCCCTGCTTTGAGATAAGTTCTATCCATGCACAGGTTGTTTTAGTAATTAAGGTACCAACAACCCTGCCATCATGAATGAAAAGGGAGGAATTTATTAAAATGGTGCTATATAGGGGCTGTTGTAAGGGAGATTGGGGATAGTTGTTTGCTTTGTCCTTTGAGGTCAAAATAACAGAAAAAGAATGGAAATACAACAAAGGAAATTTAAGTTAGACACTGGAGGGTTGTAGAACACTGATTCACCAAAAATGCCTCCTGAAACATTTCTTGTGCAGATTTTGAATAAAAAAGGTGAACTGCTTTCTTTGAAGATGCATTAGCATGAAGAGAACAGATGCAAAGGTGACATCTTGGGGTTTCTTTAAGATATGTTTTTTTAATGAATGTAACCATTTGCACTGCAATAAAAAATATGAAGCTATGCTTAAGAATTAAAAGAAAAAATTTACCCAAAACACCATCTAGCATAAAAATCTAGTGTGCCCTCAGTGAGACTCTCAGGATCTAATGATTCCTTGTAAATCAATATCAGTAATATAAATTATCAAATGACCTGTTTGCCTTATGACTAAATTCAAATTTCTTATTTCTTCCAAAATGGAAATCTTAATTTATGGATACTATAAATACCCTTTTTAAACAATTATCTAGGCATAGAGTGAGAAATTTTATTTTTAATTTACTCATAGAACAATGTACTCCCAAGAAAAGTACTGATACTACATTATTTTGAGGACTTCCCTACAACCTCTATAACTGAATATCCTCTACTCAAAGATCTTTCTACTGATGTCCCCTTAGCACTAGACAATTCTATAAAATTTAGTCCACAACCCCTCACAAATTAAAATTTTTACTGTAACTTTTGCCATGTATAAATGATTTATGCCAATAATCATAACATTATTTTCATAATATTCATTCATTCAACAAGTGTTTATTGAAGGTCTCCAGTTAGGCACAGCACTAGCTATAAAGACACAAAGAGGAACTCATTACAGTTACTGAAATGTAACATCAATTATGTTACAGCAAGATACTACATCAACCCGGGACCCAGAGAATTGAAAGGTCCAAATAAATAACCATACTAAAGAGCTGAGGAAGTACAACAGAAGGTTTGCTCAACACTCATTCCAACTCACTCTCTCCCTTCCTTCTGTCAACATAGAGGCTGGAACACTAAAATACCTACCACATTTGGGTCCTCCCTAGTGGCACAATGGGTTAAAGCATAGAAGTATGAAGCTATCCAGACACTGCAGCATGAGTTCTATCCCTGGGCAGGGAGGTGACCTACATGGAGCAGCAGACCTGTCCTGACCCACCTGCTGTTCCCCTCAACAGTGTACCTCACCAGTAGGCCTGTTCTGCCCCCAATTCTGTCTCTGGTGAATGCTCTCACCGCCCTTGCACCTCTGGCCTGTACCCCAGTTTTGTATGCATAAATAAATAAAATCTTTAAACAACAAAAAAAGAAACTTCCAACAGAGAAGGGATGCTTGAGTTAGTCTATGTCTGGCTTGTCCTTCCGTGATTTATGGTATAACTAGTTCTTTCTAGCTGAAAGAAAGAAAATAATCTTGAACTTGTGTTTCTATACTATTCCTATAATTTTTGGTAATCTAGATGACTTTAAAAAGCATATTCTAATTCCTCCATGGAAATGCATTTGCTGCAAAGTTATTAAAACTTTTTTCTTCTTTTCCTAACTGAAACCTTCCATTTCCCAAAACTGCACCATTTTTTATAGTTGATATATCATTTATATGTGATATATTGCTTACAAATGAACCACAAGACAGCAGTAATTTTAAATATCAAATAGTCCTCCCCAACAGGAATCAAAGATTTTTTTTCTAATTTGAAAAATAATATATCTAATAAACATTTTGTGCTCCATTTACCAGTGGCATTATTATATTATTATGACAGTTCACCTATCTCTAGTAATCCCCTAAAATAATAATCGCTTTCTCAGTTTAACTTTTTGTTGGACAAATTTTAAATATGTCCCATTCTTAGTAGTTTCTATAGTACAGTACTGAAAAGATTCATTAATTTCAATCACCATCAACTTCTTACGCCACATATACTTTTTCTGCCTTTTTTGTTCAAATCTATTTCACTGTGGCCATTCAAAGGAAAATTACACATTCCAATAACATTTGAGTTCCTCTCAGTTACCCTTTCAGTGGTTCAGGGTAATGATAGAGTAAAGAATCCTGTCTTCACAGGCTCTCCATTTTTTTTTTTTTTCCATTTGGGAGAATTTCAACTTCAAATCTCTTGTGCCAAAAAGCAATGGGTAATGTCTAATGCTTTCTCAAACCGTAGCTTACTTTGAAGCGAAGGGGAGAGGAAGTCAAGAGAAATCATTCTCATTCCCAGCTATTAGAGATTCTTAGTATATGGAATAAGAAATCTATTATTCTTTTTCTTTAAATAAAATTTTGGAACCACAATGAATTAGGAGTGGGTAAAATAAAGGGAAAAATTAGAAACATTTCAATCTATCTCTCTGAAAAATGGGTGATAATTTAAAGGGTGAAGTTATTGAAAGTTCTAGTCTTAAACTCTCTCTGTAATCAGTTAAAAAAAAAAAGGAGAAACCTTTATATTTGTAGAACCTGGAGCTTATATATTTATTGGCATTGCTCAAAGGTAGAGATTTCCTCCATAAAATGGGTAAAAGCTACATTCTCTTCTTCATGAGACTGCAAAATGAGATAAGTAGGGATAATAGTACAGTCAGGGAACATAAATGCCCTCATTTTAAAACTAGCATTAAAAGACAACCCATGACAATTTACATGAACTCAAAAGAATATTCAGAGAATGACAAGTGTCCTTTGTTTTAATTTCATCTGCAGTTAGCTTTTTCAAAACAAATATTTCTAGGATCCTTACATGTTATGAAGTCCTTTTTCTCAAACCCATTTTTATTTGGTTATCCTTTTAGGTGCACTAAAGATTGAGTTTACAATAAACTGAACAGACAGCATACAAAAGGCTTTTAGAACTATACCATATGGTCCAGGGAAGGGAACAATCTGGACGATCCCCATTTCAATCTGCAAGCTTGTCCACCTCTATAACACATTATACCACTCTAATAAAATATTAAGATGGAAACGTAAAGGCACAAATAGTCTATCTTTAGCATTATCAAGCAACCACACTGCCCAAAATTTACTGATAAACTTAAAAACATTGACTTTAATTTATATTCTCAAATTTTGGTATGCAATACCAGGCATACAAACCTAGGCCACTATTCACTAGAAACAATATTTCAGCAGGGCAATGTGTGGGTATTCAACTTATGCTTCAGAAATTTGGAAGGGGAAAAAAAAAACAAAACACTTTTACAGGGGGCATATTGGCAGGAGCTGATGTAACAGATGACACATTCTTGGAAATCAAATAAAAGCAATAGGGAAATACCCATTGTTGCCTAGTGAAGGCCTAATCACATGGACACAGCTGGAATCAATGTAGATCATTCATTAATAAAATTGTATTGTAGTAGCCACTTTTTGATGCATTTCAATTGCTGCTGTAGTCAAATCTCTTAATGTCTTTGTTCAATGCTAGTAAGATTGCTTTAATGGGAAATATGAGAAGATTTCAGATGGGGGGAAAACCTGCTCTCATGATAAAAATCAGACTAGCTCAAAAAGCTAAATGTCACTTTACCTTGCAATCTCCTTACACTATCAGCAGTTTAAAATATGCAGTGTAAACCTGAAAAGGGGGAATTCATATGGTACTATGGATAAAAAGTGAGCAGTGTGAGATGCCACAGAAAACATATGAAATACTTGTGAAAGTATTCCACAGAATGATAATATAAGACATTGGGCAAGAGGAATTAAAATGTATCAAAAACTGGGGGGAGGGGAATCAACTGAATTAACACATGCAATACTCTCTATTGAATTTTAACACTGAAGTGGCACCATATGCTTTAAGGAAGATTACTCATGCTTTTGACCATTTAAACTTACAAAACACTAATTGTTACTACATGTGACTAATAGTGAATATCAAACAAGATATTCAAATCGTCTATATAGGAGTTACATTTAAAAATCTGTATAGATACTCAAATAAAGCCTTCGTTAAAATATTAAATGTAATATTTGTCCAATTTTGCTGGCATCCCTTAAAAATTTATTTTTCCATATTGCTACAAAGATGTTTGTTACTATATCATAATTCTTGCAAACTGTAGATCAACTATAAAGATACAAAAGATTTGACATGTGTTCCAAATTTAAAAAAAACTACAGAATTTATTACCTACAAAAATGAAAAACTCACAGCATTAGCCAAAAAAAACTGCTCAAATGTTAAAGGTAAGCATATTTCTACTATGTCTCTACATATAGTTAGAAAAACCAAACAATTCATGTTGCAATTGCTAAATCACAAAAAAGATATTTCTACCATAGGAAAAAGACAAAAGGTTCCCATACAATTTAAAATTATACCACTAGGGGAAAAAATGTATTTAAGTCAAGGAATAGTGTTCAACACATAATGTATATTAATACACACCTGCAAACATATTAAAACTTTGTTAATCTGTATTACCTTTAATCACTAATTCCAATACTATCAACCTTGCCACAGGATTCAAGACAGCCATGTCCTTGTAACAGAACCAAAAGGGGAAAAAAACAATTTCCCTGGCATTTCTTCTGAAAGATTCTGAAGCTTAAAATGTTGACTTAAAGATTTCACTAATATAATAAAGCAGGCATCCCACCCAGATTCATTTTAGTTGTTCGCAGAAAATGCCATTTAAATACATATTTTTAAAAAAGGCAATGGGGGGCAGTAGTATTTATTATATGTGCATTATATATACACAGCAATTGGAATATTTGTTTGTTTTGTTAAAATAATGAGCCAGTATGCTGCTGAACCTGTATGAAGAATTAAAAAAAAAAAGTGAGTTTATTTAATGGATACTTCCGATATACCTGTTTTACAAATCCTTGTAATTATTTTAAAGCAGTTGCTAAATTAAATACTATATCACTGGGGGAAAAAAGTGTTAGATTGCTTAGCTATATCTATATGCATCCATAATGGATACATTTTTCTGTATATATGGTATAGAAAAATGTTTCACATTAATAATTCTCACATCAACCACTGTTTACTTTCTTTTTAGTCACATTCGTTACACTGTTAAAAAAATACATGAGTTCTTCCTCCCAAAGAAATTTTCTTATTGCCAGAAATCATTGGCCATTTTTTAAATAAAATCAATCAAAATAATATCAATTTCCTCCTAAGAAAACATATCCTGTTTATTTAACATTTCGTATATTGATTACAAAATACTAATTTTTAAAATAGAATACTTGAAAATAAGTCATTTTCTTTGTCATAATACAACTGAAAACTCATTTACATTTTGAGAAACATGAGTTTTCATAGAATGCTTTATCATAGTGAAATATCTAATTTTCTCAAATCACTTAAAAATAGTAAGACTATAAAAAAATAGTAAAACTACATTTCTATCCCCCTTATAATAGTAAGTCACTTAACAACAATTTAGAGAAAACTGAGAAACTCAAGAACATTTTTGTATTTTACTCTGCATTTTTATTTCAAAGGAAAATATCTTAAGTTCATCTCTTTATATTAAAGGAAGTTCACTTAGTTATCTGGAAACACTGATCAGATATGAGTATTCAATTTGTAAATAAGTGAACTGACCCTAAGTTTTAGAGGAGAGAGAGAGGAAGAAAGAGAAAACAATGACATGCTTTTTGATCTTGGCAAGAACTACCTTGGCATAGAAATCCATACAATGCAAGCAAATACCACTCAAGAGTTTCTATTCAAATAATAAGCTGTGAAGCAAGACAAGATTCCTACCAATCAAGAAAACTACATCAACAAAACCAGAGTTAGCAATATTCAGAAGGGTTTTCAGAAAAGTGTGGCAAAATGCAACTGTGAAGGGAATCTCTAAGAATGCTGAAAAAGGCAAATTTAGCACAGCTTCTATAAGGAACAATGCCACTTACTAAAAGTGGAAGTGGTAGGGAAAATAATATTTCTATTTAAGAAAAAACTTTTTCTCATGGTGGTGGTCATTGTAAAGAAACAAGATGAAGGAAAAGATATGATGTGAGCAGGAAAGACGAAGGTTGCTTGCCTGCCTTCCCTGATGCTGGGAGGTAGACCCTCTGCTTTATGAAAGCCACTGCCAGAACCAAGCTACACAAACACTTTGGCTGCCAGCCTAGAACAGTGCCAGGCTGTTTTTTTTTTTTTTTTTTTGTGCTAGACTCCCTCAATTGAGACAGTGTGGGATTGTCACTTTGATGCACATAGAGAACAAAGAATAATATAGTACAAGAGAGGGGATCTTTTTTTTCCCTTTTAGAGTCAGGTTAGCATTTTGTTTTCTTTGACAGGTCTTGAAAAGACATAGGAAACAAAAATTACGCTGAAGAATATATCAATCGCATGGAGAAATTAAAATGAGTACAACACTGTCGACAGTTTAATAGCCATGGGAGAGATTAACATTTTTAAAAAGCAGACTTAAAGGAGGACACGTCATATACTTACCTGCTGAAGAGACCAGAGACCAAGAAATTCAAGATTCACAATCACCTAATCTTGTTTAAAATCACATAGGATAAAGAAAGGCCAAATATCTGACAAAAAAAAAAAATATAGAAGTGTTATCATTTTAGGTCACTAAAAATTCAGGGGCAATCCTGTAAGCTGTTATTCTGATCTTGATGTCTCCAAAATCCAATAATCTGGTTAAAAATTACAACATTAGAACCTGAATAATTTCTGTCTTTAAAGGGAAATGCATGATAATGATATTCAAAAGTGTTTAAAGGATTAAACCACAAATCATCTAAAAAGTTGCCACAGACACAAACAGGAAAACCGTTTCTTCTGTCCTATTCAATTCTGTAGTTAGAAGCACAGCTAACAGAGATGAGAAAGTCAAGTGTGTGTTGCTGCAGGCTTCCAGTAAACACACTGCCTGAATCCAGTATCTAAAGTCTCCAAGAAGTCATTAGCTCCTGGAGGAATGAACTTTTTCTCTCTAATGCACAAGATAAGAAAAGGTAGAGGTATATTTTCTACAAACCAAATGAAAAGAAAGAATGAGCTGTGACAAGCCCAGATCCCACGCTGGCATATTTTACACTAAGCTCAGCATCCTCTAGAAGCAGTTTGCTTCTCCCTGCCAATCAGAGAGGGGGAAAAGTTGTGAAAGTAATAACAGTGTTGATGAACAGCACTAGAGGTCTACCATCCCCTTCTTCCTGACATCTCCACTGAATCAGCTGGTAAAAGAAGACCAACGGCTGTTACAGAAATAGCGAGAACTAAAGCACTTGCCTCAGATGTTACACATGGAGGCCTGGAGCATTTACCACCTGAGCCTATCTAATTTCCCACAGAATGAACCCCCGCCCAGTTTTGTTCATGGTCACAGATTCTGATCACAAGTCTCGATCAGTGTTAGGAAAGGCAGTGGGGGAGGGAGAACCTAGGGAAGAAAGTAAGTGAGAATAGTGGGCAGACTTCACACAATATACAGACTTCTCATTATTCAAATTAATGCCCATGCATAAAGTAATATTTTGAGACAGCAAAATCTGTGGTAGAGGTCTCAGGTACAGTGATTTTAGTCTGGGTAACAAGGGTAAGTTGGTCATGTAATCAAAGAATGAATTATTTTGCTCCTCACTGTTCTCCTTTTACATTTCTTTCCTTTCCTCTAGGATATACTGCTGATGCTATTACCGGGTGGGACACTCATAGTTGCAGGCAAGGCATTCATGTATTGCCAAAGTAGTCCAGAGAATGAGGTATGGCTGGCTTTAGATCAATAAGAAATATGAGGCAAGCCCAGGAAGCAATAAGAATGCAAGGTGTAGAAGAAGTGAGGCAACAGCCTGGGTTTTTTTTGTTGTTGTTGTTGTTGTTTCTGTTTATTAATGATGCAGATGAAATGGGGAAATATCTAGAAAAAGCAGCCAAGCCAACTGAATTACAAAGATTAAAGGAGTTAAATGTGTATAACTTGGCTGACAACCAACAAACAATATGAGAGCTGTCCACAACTCTCCAAAGTATATACATAAAAAGAAGAGTGGGGATTTTTTTCTACTATAGAAGTGTGAATATATGAAACAACAATGAGATAAAATAAAAATAAAGAACCCTGACTTCAAGCAGCTGAAGAAGTAACCTGGTAAAACTCAAGAAAGATTGCTTCCTTCCCCTTAGAAATATTTATCATCTTACTGACCGACAACGCAGTAAAGGGTAGATAATTAGAAATGCTCACTTTCTGCAAGAGAATGGAATTGATGGAGATATAAAAAATGAAGACCCATTTGCCTACCTGATAGTACAGAGACAGTGATCTTTCTCTTTACACATGTCCCATCTGATTAATCACATGTACCTGGGAGATCACAAAGGATATAGCTAAGTTGTTATTCTCAAACCCAGCTGCATTCTGAATCCTGATATGAACAAGAATTGACTTAAATGACTAAGTAGTCTAGTTCCTGGATATTCCAAGAAAGGAAAAAATGTCCAAAAATAAAAATTGTTTGTAATTTTAACTAATAAGAGCTTTTGACAGTCTTTCCAAGGATTTCTCAAATCAGTAATAACTTTAGTAGAAATAATAATTCAGATTAGAAGTCTTTAACCTTGTTAGATAGATGCCTTTAGGAATCTATGTACCTATAAATAATAAGTAAAATTGGTGGACATATGTAAATGGATAGCTCTCTAGGGAGAAGGTCAATAGTTTGTTAAGATTTAAAGAAAGGTCTAGGAACCAAAAAACTGTCAAGAACCTCTGTGAAGGAGAGTCTAAAAATCTCAGAGGCAGGCTGGAATGTATATGGTGATATGTCCAGGTCTGGGGTTCACCCCAGGGAAACAACCAAGGTGCAGACATTTACCAATCTGGGGTAAAAACCTTAAGAATACTTCTTTCTAGGACCGCATCATATCAAGATTACACTATTACCTAACTTGCACTGTTCTCTGCAAGACATACTCAGTAAAGAGAGTCAGATGTTACCACACACCCAAGAGTGAATATTGTGACTTTCCATTCTTATATACTAAAGTCAGAATCCATCTAAATATGATGCTAACAGGGTCAAAACTAACATAGTAGTAACTCATTCAAAAGATGATATGACAAGCAAAAAGGAGGCGCTGTCAAAGCAGTATGAAATGTGCTTCCCAAGCAGTTTTACAGCACAAAATCAGAGCCCACACCTGTTAAAAGAATTATGTTAAACTAATCACAGAGCAAGAATGACCTGCATCCTTTTGAAAGAAGGTTGAAGAACCTTCCAGGTAACAACTGAGAGTAAGATGGAAAAGCATGCACAGTCACAGAGGAGACCATGAGTTGAAGTGGCACCAAAAAGAAAGATAAAGGCTGGAAAGGCATAAATCAAGTAAACGATATGGAGGGCGGGGCGGGGGGGGGCGCAGAGATAATCTTAAAAGACATCCTGTTTCAAATAGTAATAATATAGTATATTCTCTCAAAAAAACAATGCATTGAAATATTTACCTCCTGTGTATCTATCAGGCACTGTACTGGACTTAGTAATATTGGTGAGGGGAAGAAAGACAAAGATAGACAAGTGTATCAGTAATTTCATTTTAATTTTAACATATAATGTGAAAGAAATACACAAGATGTGATAAATAATGGCCTGCATCTATGTAGGCCAGCACAGAGAGAGATTTATTCCAGGTTAGTCAGGGTATAAAAAAGGATACTGAGAAAGAACATTCCCAAGGTCAGCTAATCAAAACTCTTCCCTTCAGAGATGAAACAGAAGAGCTATTTTGGAAAACAAAAATGTCACAACCTTCACTATTTCCAAACATCAAAATACACATGTCGAGACTCATTTATAATTTTATTAATTCCTGTACTACCCTTAGAAAAGACACCTCAAAACAAGTGAGGACTTCTGAATCCTTTTTTAAAAATGGCTGAAGATACTTCATACACTGCATACTTAATATTTAACAAAGAACCACAGTCTAGCCAAATGCTTGACAAGTTCTATTCAATTAAAAAAAATATGTTCTTGTTCTCCTACAGACAAATCTGATGAATCTGAAAGGTAAGGTATTGGGAGAGGGGAAAAGCTTGGTAGCCAGTCTCTTAGAGGGTCTCCAAACCCTCTCTTCGTGAAATTCAAGCATTTATAGATTTGCCGCTTTTACTGTATCAGTATGAATGAAACAGAAAGCAATGTAAATGATGGCATCTTTCTTCACAGGTTAGGTCCTAAATGATAATGCAGCTCTCTCTCTATCCTTGCTCTCTTGAATCACTCATTCCAAAGTCAACTATGATGTCATCATGACCCTCACAAATCCCCTGGAGGTGTCTATGGAACCTCCTGCCAAATAGTCAAAAGCAAATTAACAGCCCGTACATGAGCCATCTTCAAAGTGGATTGTCCAGGCTAGACAACCTTCAGATGGTGGCTGCCCTGGGTAATGACACCTTTATTTCAAGTCAAGAGAGATTAAGAGCCAGAATCACCTAGCCCATAGGCTAAGCCCTTTCTAGCTTGCACTTTAACTTCCTGTATTACAGAACTTTGAAAGTTAAAACACTATTTCCCAGATAATCTTGCACCATGCCTTCGGCTGGAGACTGAGGTTCAACCAGCAAGATAAATCCATGCAAGACTTAGAAAGTAGAAGTGAGCAAACCAAAGTGGTGACTACCTACAATGAGATCAAATCTTGTAGTGAAGGGATTTTCTTCTGAGCCAATACTATTAAATGACCCCAAGTATAACAGGTTCCTTATAGCAAGAGGCAGTGGATGTTCTACCAGAATGGTGTAATTGAATTATTTCTCTGAGTTTATATTGCTCCTAGCTTATTAACAATCAATCCTGGTCCTCAGCACTTTTGGAATTAAGAAGTATATAATATACCCACTTTTGCTTGTCTGAAACAAACTAGCTGTGGCTGCAACAAAAAACCCATTCATTCTATCAAACACAAATTCCCCTATGGCATTTTCACTCCCATTTAGTAACTGGTCCTTTTTGTAATAATTGAATCCTATTTATTTATGCCTTTTTATAAAAATTGACTCCTTTAATTTCTCCTTTTCCTCTACCTTTTCCTCTCCACTGGTTCCTCCTTTACCAGTAAGATTCCTTTCAGCTCTACCAACGTTGACCCTCCAGCTTCATAAAATAATACAGGCTCACTCTTTTAAATTTGATTTCCATCCAAAGCTGAGAGTACCAAAACTTTGCTTCCTTAGAATCTCCCTGATGAAACTGGGATAGCTAGCGCCGACAACAAACAAACAAACAAAAAATGACTTTATTGTTTTAGGATGGTCCCCAGGCAAAGATTCCAGGATCCCTGCCCCACTCAAGGGAAGGTGGAGCTGAACAGGGAGAAGAGGAAACTGAAGAGAAACTGATGAAGGAAGGAAGCATTATGGAGAGCAAGAAGGAGACCTGGAGGAGGTATATGGAACAGAGAGACATGTGAAGAAACAGCTTACTTTTGATCCTGGACTGGTTGAAACAGATGTGGGTGAGAAAACAGTGGGGAAGTTCACAGAGGCAGCTTTTATATTGGTTTTGATTTTGCTCTGGCCAAGCCTGCTTGGCTGGACCACAAGGGAATAGGTCACTTCGGGTGCTTAATTTGTAAACTATATTCTTTGGTTTTTCTGTTTGTACACTAATTGTATTAAAGTTCTTGTCCATTAAAGTTCTTTTACATTTTGTCTTAATGTGGCGGATGGCAGAACCTATTTAGAGTAGGCAGGTCTGGGTGACCCTCTCCCTGTTCTGTGACATTTTCATTCCTCACTCAGGACACTGGCATTTGACACTCCTATCCACCAGAATTCTTTACAACTCCCTCGCACTTTTTTCCAGAGCACCACTGCCTATCAGTTCCCCCTGCCTGTGAATTTTCTCTACTAGATGCATGTAGCTTTATCAATAGTTGCAAAATATCACAAACTCTTCCTATGAGATAATAAGAAGCAAATATATTGGTCTCTGCTCCCAGTTGGGGACAGAGACTCCTGAAACCCTTGTAATTTCCCAAGTGATAAGAACACCAGGAGCATCCACTATTCTAAGATTTATCTTTGTCCCCAGGGCTCTGAAAGCTCTTGTAAATTCCTATGTGATAAGAGCACTAGCAGCATTTATTTCTTCTATTGAGGTGACTCAGGGTAGGCTCCTGAATGGGGGATTCTAACAGGAAAGACCAAATCAGGAACAGAAACTTGAAAAATCACCAACTCCTTCCCCACCCTGCTCCATCTCCAAACTCCAAAGTACAGAGAGGGACTAAAAACAAAATAATTGACCAGGACTCCATGATAAAGATTCCATAAAATCCCTAAAGGATGGGATTCTGAGAATCTCCAGATATATGAACATATTCACCACAGAAGGATGACACACCCTAGCTCTAGGGGGGCTAAAGCCCTTATGGGGAGTACCTTTTCAGGCTTCACCTGGGTGTCTGTTCATCTAACTATTCATCTGTATCCTTCATCATACCCTTTCACAAACTGGTACATTTAAGTGTTTCTCTGAGCTCTCTGAGAGACTCTAGGAAATTAATCAACCTCAAGGAAGGGGTGAGGTGTTGGGACCTACAGTCTGCAGCAAGTTGGTCAGGAGCACAGGGATGACTTGACCTTGAACTGGATTCCACAGTGTATGTTGTTAGGGGCAGGGAAAAGAGACAAGAGGGTAATTCTCTGGGACTGAGACCTTAACTGTGAGATCTGACTCTATCTCCAGGCAAAGAATGGTGTTGCAGAGAATTGCTTGGTGTGAGGAAGCAACTCATGTATTTAGTAAGCAGAAGTGAAGTGTTCTGTGTGCACAGTAAAGGAGACTCACAGAGAAAGAAGATATAGTCGGGAAGAGCTCTGTTTCTCTACACAGGAAGAGAAAAAATTAAGCTTTCATTTACACTCCCTCAATTTAAAAGGGCAAGTTTAGGGGTCATTTATCCTCTCTAACTGTGCTATCCAACACTGCCACATGTTCCTACTGAGCACCTGAAAGTAACACAAAATAGATTTCAAAGACAAACTGCAAAATCGAAGAATGTAAAATATATCTAATTTTACTATTGATGATATGTTGAAATGACAATAATTTAGATAAACTGGGTTAAATAAATTGGCAAAATTAATCATATTTATTTCTTTTTTATTTGTTTGACGTGGCCACCAAAAAAAATTTAATTATTGCATTATAATTCTGTTGAACAGTATTGCTCTATATGCATGCAAAAACCAAAAAATGGAAAATGCACACACTATGTTCTATTAACAAAAGAAGAAAAACATAACTGATTTTGTTTTATTAAAGTCATCACCCACAGACACAGAACTTTTTATTTTATCTTGATAGCTAACAGACTCACTGTTACATCTTAAAAAGAAAATTATATCCTGGAATCAAGATCTACAGAGATACTTTAAAATATACATTCACGTTTATAATATCAAAAATATTAAATTATGAATCCTCCCTGGTGACCTAGGGTAGGGTCTCAGCACTGTTATCACTGTGGCCTGAGTTTGATCCCTAACTCACATGAAGCAGCAGACCTCGCCTGTTTCACCCACTGCTCTCCTGTCAATCTGCCTGTTAATCTGCCTGTTCTGTTCCCCTCTCTATTTCTGATGAATCCTCTTATCCCCTGCACCTCTGGCCTGCACAGCAGTTCTTGGGGTGCTTTTTTTATTTCTAAAAAAAAAATAAACAAAACTATAACCATATACTAAATGATCTATTAAATTATATCCTATAAGTCAAGTAAAATCAGAATAGTATCATAAAATACAAGCAGTCAACATCTGACATGTGTGATATAGCTATATATTATATAATTTATTCATGCCATCTTTAAGAAAACAGAAACAAAAAGAAATAACTTGTCATATTTTTAGGCCTCAAGCCTAGATTGTGGCTCCAGAATCCATTTAATCTCAATCACTGTATTTTGCTGATTCAATAAAGTAAAATTTAAAAACAGCCTCAGATGGTTCTTAACTAAGCATATATACTCAACTAAGGTCAGAAAAGTAAGGTTAAGTAAAACCAAGTGTGAATGCACTTGTGAATAAACATCACAGAAAATAGATACTTAAGCAAAAGTAAGTGAGTTTGAAGAGTAGAAAGGAATCTGCTCTGAGTCCAATATGTCCAAATAAGAATTCCTCAAGAAGGAGAAAATTTTACTGTGTGGACATAAAAATTGCAAGGGCCTTAGAAAAAAATGCATGCTCACTGAGAACACACATATCAAGCTTCGCTTAGATTCATAACCATGGAACCTTCTAAAGATTTGCATGTAATACTGCTTCACAAAGTTGCCAGGATGGAGGCAGGCAGGAGGGCAGGAGGGAAGGATATTAATTTTTGGACTAATGCCAATGTTTCAAAAGAAGCTTACAGAAATAAATTATAACTGAATAAAGCTATTCAGTCTATTTTTAAATAGTTTGCCATTCAAAAAAACTTCCAAAATACAATGCTCACAAAGTAAATATAAAAATCAGTGCATGAACAAAAATACATTGATTATATTTTATACATATTCACACATATATGTGTGATGTACATGCATACATACACACATATCTCTAGAAGGAAACACAAAAGAAGGATAACACTGATCATAAGTCTCAAAGAGCACTAAATGGTCAGGTTAGAGAAAAGAGATAATTCATACCCATTGGTACTTTTTTAATTTGAACCAGTTGGACCAATTTGCATTGGACAATAATATTAAAGTCCAAAAATAAATAAAAATAAAATGAAAGGACACACAATTGAAATCTATTTCATTATTTTATATATCTTTTTTTCATAAAAGGGCACTTGACCGTAAAGCAGTCAGAGACCCAAAAAGCCTAGCATTCCACCGTCATGCACCCTCATAATCCCTGTCTTTTGTACCTTACTGTCCACCACCTAAAATACATAACAAACAAGCATCCAGAAAGACCATTTTAATTGCCAAATAATCCTATCTTTGAGAACTAAGTGTTTAGATAATCCAAAAAGACAGAAGAGGAGTAGGGGTGGTGGCGGAAAAGGATTCTACAAGCTATTAGTATAGAAATTATTTCATCAGTGTTTATTTGTGGGGGGAAAGAACTCTATATGGAAATCAGAGATTTAAAACACTCAGTGACAGAAAATCTCCCTAAAGTCAGAAGCCTAGTACATTATTTGCTTAACACTTACAAATCAGAAGACCTATAAACTCAAACTTCACATAGCAACCCTGAGTCCTATTATTTTTAATATAAGGACATCTATGACATTTGTCATCTTCTGACAGAGTGCTGCAGACTTCATGGGGCAACAGAGTGACTGTTCCTTCTTTCTCAGTCATGAGAAGGTCTTCCCTCCCAAGGAGTAAAATCTGGAGACTAGCGTCCCAGCATGATAAACCAGGCTTCTCGAGTTAGGGATATAGTGGGGCTTTCCTTTAAAACTCACAGGTCAGAACTTTTCATAAAATCTATTCCTAACATAGATTCACACTACTTTGCATTGTGTTACCATTACTCATTGTCATCACTTTTAATTTAAGGTATTTTTAGCCAAATGAAATGAAATACAGTTTATCTCAGTCTCTCAGTTCTACTCTTCATCTTCTGGGACCCTATTCATGTGATCCTTTAACAACTATTTATTTCACACCAAACTAGCTATCTCCCTAAAGCTTACCAATCTAGCCTCCAGGCATATTTCTTAAATAAAAGCAGGAGATCTTTGTAAACCGAAAATTTGCATAGTAAAGGAACAAATCAACTATCAAAAGACCTAGGAGTATACAGCAGTTGCTTACCTCTAAGCA
The DNA here is from genome assembly GCF_000260355.1 of Condylura cristata. Lineage (NCBI taxonomy): Eukaryota > Metazoa > Chordata > Mammalia > Eulipotyphla > Talpidae > Condylura > Condylura cristata. Next base: position 66,222,301 of record NW_004567103.1, on the reverse strand, counting down.
GAGTTTAAAATTCATTTTTTTTTAAAGAAACAGCTATTGACTTTCTCTTTGCAAAATACTGTGTTTAAAGGCCTAGTTAAATTAGAGGTGATAGTGTGAAGCAAGTGTTTTTAAATTGGTAAATTCTAAACCTTTTAATAAAAGTGTATCAAGCAAAAGTTTTAATCAGACTCAGCAGGACAAAGAAGAATTAATAGTCTGTAGGTATCAAAAGGGGGTGATAGTAAATGATAACCTTAATCATTTGCATAAGGGTTTATAATTTCATTGCTTAAAGGTTAATGAAATTACGTGGTATTTTGCCCACTCTTATCCAGTAAATGATTTCATGCTTCAGTCTGTATATACTTATTAACTTAATCAAATATCAGAAGAAATGACTCCTCTTACCAATATGATCCACTGCATTTTTACTTACCTACTCCTGGGTACATAACTATTTTAACTGGGTATTCTAAAAATAAAATATGGTTTCCAATAGCCATCTCAGAAAAAAATCAACAAAATCATATTTTGAAATAAAGATACTATACTAATATAATGAAATAATTCTAGGCTGCAACAATCGTTCTAAAACACCTTGAGCAAAAACAACACATAGTTCTGTGCATCCTTCACCGAACACCCAGATTACTCAAAACCAGAGTTTTGCTTAGACCAGTTCTAATGGAAAAACCACAACAATAGCTTTCAGCAGAGGGGTGTTTCCCATTCTGGCCACACATTAGAATCACCTGGAAGGCTCTACCAAAAAAAAAAAAAAAAAAAAAAAAAAGGCACTACTTAGGCCCTACAACCATGGTCTGGCTTCAAAACCAGGAACTGTGGTTTGTCAGTAACTGTTAGAAGCTCTCCGCCCCCTCTGCCCTGCCCCCCCACCCCCACCCCCGCAAGACTGAGCACTGGGCCTCCAAGTATGGTCTGTGGATTAGCAGCAGCCAACAACAACAGCTGGGGACATGTTAGAAATGAAAATTCCCAGGTTCCATCCCAGACATCTTGAACCTAAGACTCTAAAGGTGAGGTCTAGTGGTATATGTTTTGACCAGTCTTTCAGGCAATTCTGATATACAACAATAATTAAAAAAACATTATTTTACACTTGCTCGCCAGTAAAAGGCCCAAAAGGGCTGCAATTGAAAACTGCTGCTTTAAAGTAAGAAAAACCTGGGTTTCAATCCCCTCTCCACAATTTGCTGGCTATTTCCCCCTTGGTCAGCTCTCTACATCTCATTTTCCTCACATGCAAAATCACAGAGTTAATTAACATTGGTTAAATGTGAATTATGTGTCAGAGAACATGCTAACAAGTACTTTATGTACATGATATAATTTAACACTTATAAAAACTTATCAAGTAAATATTATTATCACTGATACCCAAAGACTATGGAACTCACTGAAAATTACAAAATGAGCAGAATTAGGGTTCAAACTTAATTTTATTCAATTCAAAAGTCATTGCTTTTTCCCCATTCCACAAAATACGCTTGGTATCTAGCCTCCATTCCTTCCTTCCTTCTGTCTGCCTCTCCTTTCTTCCTTTTTCCCTCTTCTCTTCCTTGATTCTATTTTCCACTCATTACTGCCTTCCCTTTTACCTGTCTCAGTTTTGGGGGCAGGAAATTTATTTTCCTGGATAAAGCTTGAGATTAAGTAGCATGTACAAAGTGACTACAAAGAATTCTACCATATGCCAGAAAGCAATATTAAAATTTGTAAAAACTTAAAAATCATAGCAGTAAAGTTACTAGGAGACACACATTTTGCAAAATACACATATGACTTAGTACTAATCTGGTGAGTCAAAACCAGAAGAGCTCAGAAACCAAGGCATGAGATGCCCAGAGAAGTGTGGCATATCCAAAAATGGGGTGAAATCTGTCCTTCACAGGAGGAGAAACAAAGTAAAGAATAGGAGAAAACAAAGCTAAGCAAGCTAAACAGGTAGAGATAATGATTTAGACTAAGAATTTAACTTTAGCATGATAAAAATATAAAATTATTTTCACAGAATATTTTTGACAGTAAAGGTAAATTAATTAAACCAGATATACTTATTCTAGAAAATAATCAACTTAAAATCATATTTTATAAAGCAGAAGAAATAGCCATTTCTATTATTTCGAGTGTTAAATCTGGTCTACTCTTTACACATAGGGTTTCCTCAGGCCATACGCGTGTATCTCACAGTATTCCAGTCATTCACTAATCCAACAACATTGACTGATAACACTGAGTTAGTTACCCAACATAAAAAGATGAATAACATACTGACCCAGGGCACATGAAGCATTTGTGTAAGTAACAGACAAGTCAAATGTTTCATGCAACGTTTATGAAGTTATTAGGAATTCCAAAGACACTATAAACAGACCAATTCTTAGGAATGACTTTTGTGAAATTCCTAAAAGTCAATGAGGCATACAGTAGCCAACATGTTCTGCATATCACAGCACTTTGTCTATGCTAGCATCACAATCAAAAGCTCACAAGTGGCGCATCTCCAGTTCCCATCACATTCACGCTTACTTACAGCTAGGACAAGCACACATAAAAAGCAAAAGGTAAGCTTTATTAACATTCACATCATTTGTTGCGTTTTTCACTGAAGAGCTAATGAATAACTGTGCTCAGAAACTTAATAGAAGAGTCTGTCTATATACTTATAGAAGAGTCTGTCTATATATTCATGAAAGGACAATACAAGGCACAACAGGTTGAATAAATTCCTTAGCACTTCAAGTTCCGACTCTCAATAATAATGCTATATAACATCTTTCTTTGTCCGACTATAATCTGACAGTTCCATAATAATCATATTTAAAAAACAATTTAAGAAGTCTGTCCAGCTTAAATGATGAGGTGTTAGGGTTATTCTTTCTTAAAATAAAGTGAATTGCCATGATATTAGCATATGTGCTATCAAAACTGTAGTGTTTTGCAAGCTAATTATGTTTAAAAAACAGTAATGTAATTTCAGTGAACCTTTTTATTAATAATTTATAAAAGTGGGCCCTCCCTGGTGGTTCAGGGGGTTAAAACTCAGTACTGCCAGTCAGCCATAACCGCTTCAGTGAGAGTTTGATACCCGCCCCGGAGGTGACCCATATGGCGTGGCAGACCTCTCCTGTCTCTCCCTCTGCTCACCTCAGCAGTGTACTTGTTGATCTGCCTGTTCTGTTCCCCTCTCTGTCTCTATGAATCCTCTCACACCCTTGCACCTCTGGCCTGTACCCCAGTTCTGTATGCATAAATTAATAAATATTTTTCAAAAATAATTATGAAAGTATAATCAAATAGCTGAATCTTAAGGTTAAAAACTGCTTAGAAGTTCACCTAGCGAAAACCAGCTTTTATCTTACACAGTATCTAGGATGTATACTTTGTTAAAAATTAAAACAATGTATACAAATACCAAGAAGTACATTAAAAATAATGAACATATTTGGTCCCAATATTTTCAATTCATACCCTACTACATTTTACTAAAATTCAGTCATGTATCATCATTTTCTTTAATAATAGAAGCTGTGTATGACAAAGTGGTAAGACAACAGACTGGCACTCAAGGATGTTTCGATTTCAATACAAGTGGTTGGTATAAAATCATCTTTTAAATATTCAGACCATAACATGCAGATAACCAATGCACTTGAAGCTATAGCCATTAAAAATTTGTTTAGATTTACTGAAGCTATACCTGCTGTCAAGAAACAAAAAAAGTTGTGAAGGTTGATCAAACACAGCTTTGCCTCAAGTATCATGTTAATGTTTTCCACTAAGGCTGTCCTAAAAGTTAACAGTCACTGCAATTCAAAGGTTTCTTTTTATTTCTATATTTAAATCATCACAGATTTGATCAAGCATGCAAAATCCCTTTGGGCTCAGGGTTCCCATCAAAATGTCTTATAGCAACATTAAAAATTGAATGGGCATAAACAACTCCAACAGTGTGCAGCTCATGACCACATTGCTATGATCTTTGTGTTTCAAGTGCAACAAGACTGGGGATATTTGCAAGGGAATAAGAGCAACTAATTACTGTCTTTTGCTTGAGGGCAGGTGTGCTGATCTCTACAGGTGTCGCAGCAGCAATGCTCTGCCTATTGCATGGCCTCTTGAAGACATTCAGTACAAGGACTTGATGAAACTGGATAAAACATCTGATAGAATACCAAACTGCTGGTGTCAAGGCAGAAACATGTTGTGAGTTCTTAAAGGCACCAATAAGGATAAAAAGCTACTGAGAGACTTAATAAAGTTTGGGAGAGAATATTACACAACAGTAAAAAGGTAAATTGAAAATGATATCAATCACATATTAAATGATGATACCAATGTTTTTTAAAGTTAGTGTTAAAAGTTTTTTCACTGTCATTTCTTAAGCAGGAAATGAAGAAACAAACTAAGTAGTAGTCTTATGTTGGTCTATCTTTTTTTCATTCATGAAAGTATGGTGGCCAGTTCTGGGTATTCAATCTTATAAGAACTAAAGAGATCTGAGAAAAAATCCACTACAGAAATTAGCAAATAAAATGATCACCAAAACACAGGTCAGTGTACATACCATTCCAATGATTCTATCTTTTCCATAACAGTTGGAAGCTAATATGTTTAGAAATGAGAGACAAGCACACCAGAGAGAGAGACAGACTTGCTACTTTTATGATCGTGCACAAGAGATCAGTGTATCCTTGAGTTCCTCATCTAATATTAAGAGAACCACCTCAACAGGAGTATCTTTAATGAGACAGCATCCCTTAAGTCTTTGACATATAATAAGGGATTGCAATTTGTAACTAGCATTATAAAAATTTCCTACGTTTTCGATTTTCTCAGTAAAACATTAGCCAATCAAAATCATTATGCCATTCATTAGTGGCATGTCATTCAGGAAATTTGTTACATGCCACATCTTTTTTTTTTTAAGATTTATTTATTTGTGCATACAGAACTGGGGTACAAGTCAGAGGCTCAGGGGCGGCGAGAGGCTTCACCAGAGACAGAGTGGGGAGCAGAACAGGCAGATCGACGAAGCACACTGCTGAGGGGAGCAGCGGGCAGGCCAGGAGAGGTCTGCTGCGCCTTGTGGTCACCTCCGGGGCAGGCAGGAATCGAACTCATGCAGAAGTGGCTTTAGCTTCTTAGTGCTGGGCTTTAACCTGCTGCACCACCAGGGAGGGCCCACATGTCATATCTCTTTAAAGAAAAATGTATCACCTGCTTTTTGAGCAAGCAATAAATACACTAATATGTTTAACCCTTTACTTTGTTTAAATTATTCATTTTTGTGAAAAGATCTTATTTTCTATATTTAAAAGGCTTTGTAGATGCTACTTTCCTATAATAAGCAGTAGTTAGAAAACTAATAATATTTCAAACTTTATTTAGGGAAGAATCTCTTTTTGGTATCATTATCAGGGTTTACACTCTCAGGCAATGAATCTGCTCAAAACAAGGAAATGCATAATGAAATGCGTATGTGAAAATATAAAATTTTTACCATTATTTTCATCCAAAATTCCTTACATGATGTTTTCTTAAACCAAATGGAATTAAGCTAGTATTTCAGGTTAGCATTGACATTATCAACTGTTTAGTGATCTCTAAAAGTTAATAAAAAAAAAAAGTTTAAATTATTTCAGACTATTCCCAAAGGTTCAAAAAGAAAAAAAAATTAAAGCAAAATATGCAAAAAGTACAGATATAACAGTAACTACAAAATTAAGAATGATTAGACCCAAGGGAGTGACCAGAATGTTTTGTTTGGATTTGTTTTGTTTTATGTAATATCCTTCCCATTCTCAGTAGAACTACCTCATCACAGGCTTATTTCTTCAAATCTGCACAACAACAAAGCTTTCTGTTCTCTCTTCCTTTAATCCTGACTTCCTCCTGCTCATCCTGTTTTCAGTGGTACCTCAACCCCATGGATGTTAAGGACCACAGTAGTCGTGTCCTTTCTTTTATACAGAACTACTTTGCTACTTCTCTACCCAAAAAATCTATTCTAATGATGGAGATTGACACATAGAAGAGTGTATGAGTGTGCATGAGTGTACACGTGTGTACATGCATGCATGTACAGACACAAAGTACAAAGACAGGCTAAGCTATAGTTCAATACATTTCGTCTATTATCTGACTCCGTACAACTGAAGACAGCTGGATGAAATAGTGCCTACAAACAAATTCAAAGCTCAAGACAATGGATATATACATCATGCTTTGATCTACCACATTCCAAGTGCATCCAACACTCTCTTCACACAGATCTACTGATATATGTCCCCATTCACTAAACATAGTGGACACACACACTGCTGGCACCAAATCTCTTCCAGTCCCTCCGCCTTGAATTCCTTTTTCATCTTCCTCATCATAATAATTTTTTATAAATATAATGCCCTCTACTCAGACATTTCACTCCTGTGACTTTTCTTACATAGTTAAACCAAAAAATCAAAAAGGCTTTGTACTGTGTGACAGCAAGCAGGAAGACAATGGAGTAATTATTTGAAGGAGAATGATTTCCAACTAAAAAGCTAATTATTCAAACAAAATATCAATCAACTGAAGAGCTAAACAAAAGTATTTTTCTCTGACATATGCTTTCTCAGGTGACTACTACAGGGTATGGATCACAAAAACACTGGAGGAAAACATGAGATTCAGGGGGAAACAAAGGGAGTTTCTAGTTTTGCCCAAAGGAAAAATCACAGAAAGAAAGCGGATATATAAAATGAGATGGAAGGAAGGGGAAAATCTAGTGGAAGAATATAGTCAAGAAAAAACATTTAAATACGTTAATTGTATAGTGTGATTCACTTTATGGAAAATTATACTAAGAAGCTACTGGAAGGCACAGAAATATTAAGCAGTACAAAGGAACCAGGCAAATGAAAAGACAAGGCATGACTATGAAAAACAAAAACCGCAGAAGTGAACTTTTTCATCAGAATTTATTACAATGCTCAGTTATAAATAATATCTGCAGCTAATTATTCAAACAAAATATGTTTGAATAATTAGCTTTTTAGTTGGAAATCATTCTCCTTCAAAAAGGTCAACAATGCATAAAATAAATGAATCAAAATGTAGCAATGTATAGAAAAACAATTTAGCTATATGGAGGTACATAATAACCAAAATAAAAGAAGAATTAAATAAATGCCTCTAGAAAAGGAGAGTAGGGGCAAGGAAACACTATAATTTCTTTTCTTATTTAGGTAATACTGTTTTACAACATTGTGATATAAAGGTATATCTCCCCTTCACCTGTTGAAACCACTGTTATTTCTAATAGACCTTCACAATGAATAGAATTTTAGATTCAGTGAATGTATTACTTTGACAAAATGAGAACTAATAAAAAGATGTCAAATTCACAGGAATGTTTTCAACAATAATTTTACTAACAGTAAAATATAAATTTTCATAATTAGGTGACTGGTTAAATTACAGTATACTTATACCAGAGGTAACTATGTAATTACTTTAAATATTATTGCAGCAAAAGATATAATAACATGGAGAAACATTCACATTATAAGGTGAGAGATAACAGCTCAAGTGCAAGTAAAAATGGAGTATCTATGAAAAATTAATTTTAGAAATCTCTTCTTTTTTGATTTTCTAAATTTTCTTGTAAATAGTAATTTTACTAAAAATAATTTTAAACGAATGCAATTCATCACTATGTTTAAAAAATAACTTGATGAAACTATTCCCAACATCCAAGCCAGAACTATTTTTCCCTCCCTACTGACTGTGTATGTGTCATATAGGAACATTTGAGCTCTCTCTCTGTCTTGTAATACAGGTAACTGCTTATGCCTGTTCTCACACTGTATATATCATGCTGAACATAGATACACTTTCAAAGTACAGGCTGAATGGAATATGCCTGTACTAAAAACAAATGAAAAATTCCAAATGAAAAACCCTAAAAATGACCTAAACATTTCTTTTTTAAAAAATACATATATATTAAGTGGCTAGTTTTGAGAAGAATAGCTATCATATAAACTATAAGTCTGATTGAATATTCTTTAGTCCCACCCCATATATGTAGGTAAGTGTCAAATTCTATTGTAAAATATGTTGTCTTATATTTGATAGCTTCCAAAAGAGAGTGCTTAAATATACTTCCTCAAGGTTTCTTACTGGATGCAAATTTATCATTCCAAAGGACTAAGTTACTTAAGAATATGATTAGTAGAACATCAGAACATCCAAAGTATTACTATAACTGCATTAAAATTAGCATTGTTTGTCTTTATTCAAGTATACAATTTCTAAACTAAAGGGATATTTAAATGTTTGCTGGAACAAAATGAAAAAAAAAAATCACAACATGCAGGGGTGTTCTTAGAACTAGTTTCAAAATTCCTAGTAAACAAAGCAGCCCAAATTCTAGAAACAGAACTTATCTGGGCAAAAACAGAAAACTAAACTCGTTCTAATATGTATGGGATCCTTAACTCTTTCCTTTAAAAAGGAGAAAGCATTCTGTACATGTAATAAAAACTCCTAAAAAATATTCTAGTATTTCATCTTAGTGAGACTATTTTCTCCATGAGATCAACCCCTACTTTTTAACATGCTTTCAGAATAGGCCATGTATGAGTAAAAGGATTCAAAGAAGAGAATGCTATGAAGTAAAGAGCTATTTTATCCACTCTCATGCTCCAATCCCCAGAACTCTGAGCAGGGGGGCATTAAGGACAAGAGAAAAGAACTTTTACAGAGCAAGGTTAAACTGCCTATTTACGGACAAGTGTGCAATAAGAAATGAATTTAATTCTAATAATAACAATCGAATTGTAGATTTACATTTCTTAAAATGCTTACCAACTTCTAAAAACAAACAAGAAGGTTAACAGTTTAACAACAAAGGATAAAGAATACCTTGCAAAATGTACCATTAGCTGGTCTTACAAGTTGCATGCAATATAGATTTACATTATTACATAACATAAAACAAAAAAAATGGTAAAAATAATAGCAACTGAAATGCATTTGGGCATCTCAAAAATATCAATATAATAAAACATATGATCCCTTTACAATCAATATTCATTTTTTCCCAGAATATAGCTTTTACATTAAGGAAAACACTAAGAATTTCAGAGAAAGCAAACCAATGTACAAAGCAGTACAAAGAACAGTAATTATATGGAAGCAGAGATCAGGGACTGACTTCAAGAGGTTGCAAGAGAACTTATGAGGTGATAGAAATGTTCCAAGACATACTTGTGATGATAGTTACACAGTTGTATGCTTTGGTCAGAATTCATCACACTTCCACTAAAACTAGGTACAGATTATTGAAAGTAAATGACAGATAACACACACACACACACACACACACACAAAAAAAACTGACATAAAAATATGTTCCTAGCAGTTGGTCATAGTTGATAATCATTCCAGTCACCTAAGAAATTTTATTGTAAATTTATCATGTTTCTGACACCCAAGGTTAGAGATGTCATGAATAAAACTTGGTGAGCAATCCATTAATTTGTAGTTCCAGTAATAGCAACAGAGAGAAATGCACTACCAGCAATGCTGGAATTTAACACATATTATGTTATTGGTTAGTTTTTTCCTCCTGAGATAGTCTTTAGGCAAAACAACAACAAAACTATTATGTGTTTAAAAGCATCCTGTAAGACCTAGGCTATTTCACAAAGTGTGTTATTCATTGAGTTACACCATGAAGTACTTAAAGACAATTACTACCTATTTATGAATACTAAAAAGGAACAGGTTGTGAAAAAACAAAGAAATAGATATTTTGATTTCTCATATCAGACAATGTTATTTTAGAAGATGAATACTTTTTTCATAACTTCATTTAAGATAAGTACTTCACAAATCTTAATAAAAGCACTTAAAACAGTTTAATAATAATTAGTTAAAAATTAATTATACAGCAATCAAAACAACGTGGTACTGGCAAAAGAACAGACAATGAGATCAAAGGAACAGAATAGAGAGCCCAGAAATAGACCTACACAAATACAGTCAACTGATCTTTGTCAAAGGAACAAAGGCACTTCAATGAAGGATAGTTTTTTCAACAGATGGTAATGGAACAAGTGGACATCTACATTCAAACATTAAACCTAAACTCCAACCCTATACCGTTCATAACAATTAACTTAAGTGGATGATAAATATAAATGTAAAACTATAGAAAACCTACAAGATAATATATGCCCTGTGCTTTGGTCTGACCATTACTTTTTAGCTATCACAGCAAAAGGGTGATCCAGTTTTAAAAAAATAATTTAATAAGTTGAACTTCATTAAAGTTAATTTTTTTTTTCTTTGCAAGGCATTCCCATTGTTAAGAAAACAAAAAGACAACCCCTAGCTGGGTAAAAAATATTCAAAAAACACATCTAATAAAGGACTCACCCAAGATATACAAAGAACTCTTAAAAATCTACAAGAAGAAAAAAAAAACAATCCTAATGAAAAATGTGCAAAACATCTGAACAGACATTTCACCGAAGATGACATATTTATGGCAAATAAGCAAATGAAAATGTTCAACATCATATGTCACTGAGGAATAACAGATTAAAACAATGGAATACACTACATACTTACTAAAATGACTAAAATCCAAAATACTAACACTAGCAAACGTTGAAGAGGATGTGGACCAACAGGAATTCTCATTCATTTTTTGGAGGGACTGCAAAAGCACACAGCCACTTTGGAAGACAATTGGCAGTTTCTTACAAAACTAAACAGACTCTTACCATACAATCCAAAATTCATTCTCCTTGCTATTTATTCAAATGAGCTGAAAACACACAGGCACACAAACCCTGCACACAAATGTTCATAGCAGCTTTATTCAGAACTTCCAAAAGTTGGAAGCAGACAAAATGGCCTTCAAAGAATGAATGGAAAAAAATACTTTGTCCATATATACAATGGAATTGTATTAAATACAAAAAAAATAAGTATAAAGAAATGAGTTATAAATCCACAAAAAGACATGGAAAAATCTTACATGTATATTGCTAAGTGAATAAAATAATATGAAAAGGCCACATTATTATATACCCCAACTACATGACATGCTGGACAAGGCAAAATATAGAGACAATAAAACTATCAGTGGTTGCCAGTGGTTCTACAGGAGAGAGGGAGGAAGGGATGAAGAGAAACCTTGAGACACAGAGAATGAACGCCAATTTAAAGACTTGTATTGATAACAGTGTGTCAGCGTTGCTTCATCAACTGTAAAAATTTATCACTCTGATGGAGATCTGATGGTGGGGGAAGATGAGGGAAGATGAACACTCTGTACTTTCCACTCCATTTTGCTGTGAATCTAAAATATTTCTTTTTAATTAATGACATAAAAACAAGGTCATAACTCCTGTGCATTTTAACAGACACATGTAACAATAGCTCTCCATATATATAAAATGGTCTACATTGCCTTAAAACATGTCAGATCCTTTCAAAAATACTTTTCTCTAAAAGACATTTATGGTTTGTGCTTTTCAAAAACTTATCCTTATTGAGGGGCATTTCATACTGTGACACTCTTAAGTTTTACAATGACAACTTCTATTTTACAATCAAACCTACAGCAAATAAAGAAACTCATGCATCAAAGCAAGGATGCTTCCCAATACATGTCAAATCCATGGTTTTAAAATATTAGACACAACTGATTTTATTCACTCAATCTCTTGACATTTATTGCTTTACTTCCCAATATATGAGAAAAAAAAATATGCTTACATGCTTCTCAATTGTTAAGAAGTTAACAATTTAAATGTGTCACATTAAAAATTAAGCAAGTTAAGTTTAAACATCTTGTTTCCAAAAAAATACTTAAATTCTAATATAAGGAATTTTTTACCACTGGCTTGTTCATATTTTCACAAAAAGCTATCCCAAATTATTGAATTATGGCAATGATATTACTTTGTTTTTTGAGGTAAGGCTGGTTTACACACCATCTATGTTTTAGGAGTATAGGTTCACACCTTTTCAAATGTACATGACTATGCCATACCTACCACCAAAGAACAAATAATCCTCTACCACAGTCCACTGGGAACCCTCTAGTGGTCTCAGTTCTGCAGCCGAGACACCCAGGATTTGTTTTTATTTGGTTCTCCATTCTTTGCTTTGTTTCTTTATATTACGCACACTTTTGACTTATTTCTCTTAATACAATCCTCTCTTGTTCTATCCATGTTGTCACAAAAGGCAAGAGTTAATCTATTTTTATAGCAGAGTAGTATTCTGTTGTGTATATACACCACACATCTTCTTTATCCACACATCTGTCTTTGGGTACTTAGTCTATTTCTATTATTTGGCTATCAAAAACTGTGATACACTGAAAAATGGAATGCATTTGTATTTCTTAATTAATGTTTTCACATTCTATAGATAAATATATAGGAATGGAATTGCTAGATCATATACTAGATCTATTAATATTTTGAGAAACATCCATACCTTTTCCATAGAGGCGGGACCAACCCACAATCCTACCAACAGTGAATGACGTCTACACGCTTACCAACACTTGTTGTCTCTGGCCTTTTGATACAGGCCAGTGTATAGACCATTCTTATAAATATGAAGTGATAGCTCATTTCATTATGATTTTGGTTTGCTGTTAAGTGATGATGTACATTTTTCATGTACCTATTGGTCATCTGTGTGTCTGCTTAGGAGAACTATTTAATAATCAAGGCCAGACTGATTTTCTGTAAACAATCAGACTGGAGGTGAAGCTTAAAAATACAAGGTTAGATGAAGTCATTAGAGAGGGAAAATTAAGCTAGAGAAAATAGACTGAAAATAGGGTTTTGGAAATGTTCCTATTTGAAAAGGGTAGGCAATAAAGAGAATGACAAGACAACAGACAGGGGTGGAGAGAGCATAGCAGAATCAATAAAAATAGCAAATAAACTAATAAAGGTGACAAAAGAAGACAATGTTGCCCCAATCTTTACTCCAGAAAGAAACTGAAAATAAAAAAAAAACCTAAAAGAACAAAAACTAATGTATACATCATCAATGAAACAAAGACACAGCCACAACCACAAACCACAAACTTATAAAAAAAAAAAAAAAGAAGAAGAAGAAGAAGAAGAGAAAAATCTGCCAAATTATATGGTATCAGGAAACAAAATGAGCAATAATGCTAAGAGGCAAATACCCGCCACCACCACTGCCAATCAGGATCCATGGCAGGATAAGGATTTTTTCCTAAAGTTGGAACAATTCTAAATTCCATTCAAAAAAACTCAGATTAAAGATAAAGTTTAAGTACCTGCCTGGTAGAGATTAAGAAAGTTTTCCCCAGAAAATCATGAGTTCGCCACAGAAGAACAGAGGAAAAAGCAACAAGACATTTTTGTTGTCAATGGCCTAGCCTCCTAACAGAGAAAGACTGCTAAATGAGGTGAAAGAGAAAGAAAGTAATTATTACCAAACCTACACAAACATCTATGACTCATAGGACCCCAAAGTCACAAAGACCTTCACAGCACTAGGAAGTGAAGTGAAACATATCCCCAGGCAAAGGAATTATCTTAGGTAAAGGAATGTTTAACATTAGAAATCCAAATGGAAGTGCAAACTGTTGTAGTGTATTCCCTCTCCCTACCATTCAATACTTAAATCGAGCCTCACACTTCTTTCAGGCAATGCCTGTTCTTAATGGAATTGAATCCATTCAAAAGTGAGTATGAAGCAGAAAGGAAATCAGCAAAGTATTTATATAGCACTACTAAAAACTAGGGTGGAAGAATGTAAACAAAAAGACAGATGAATAAAACTGTCTTAGGAAATAGAAGAAGCACATACAAGTAATTTTTCCACACCCTTAAAAAAAATTACACAGAACAGCACTACTTTAAAGTACTCAGAGAAAATTATGAAATATTTAAGAAAATACAAGCCAACTAAAGGAGATAATTGATAGGTTAAAAAAAGCAGGAGATGGGCCCTCCCTGGTGGCGCAGCGGGTTAAAGCCCAGCACTAAGAAGCTAAAGCCACTTCTGCATGAGTTCGATTCCCACCTGCCCCAGAGGTGACCACATAGCCTGGCAGACCTCTCCTGACCTGCACACTGCTCCCCTTAGAAGTGTACTTTGTCGATCTGCCTGTTCTGCTCCCCACTCTGTCTCTGGTGAAGCCTCTCGCCGCCCCGAGCCTCTGGCCTATACGCCAGTTCTATATGCACAAATAAATAAATCTTTAAAAAAAAAAAAAAAAAAAAAGCAGGAGATGATTAAAAAAAAAATTAAAGTCACCAAAAAAAAAAACAACAAAAAAGACCACTCAGTAGTAAAACAAAGAGAAAATGATGAAAAAGTACCCCCCCAAAAATGAAACTTTTAAAAATACCTATGAGATGATGAATAGAGAAAGTTAAAGAAAACCAGACAATACACATCTAACATTCCTACAAGAAAAGAAACAAAATGGAACACAAGCAATGTAGCAGAAGAAAACTTTTCATGGATGTCAACAGACGAATGGGGCAGGAATGAAATACTTTAAAAAAATTCCAGAAAACTTGATTCAACAATTAATACTAACTCATATTTTTATGACTTAAAGAGATTATAGAATTTAAGAGAAAGAAAAAATAATTCTGTTTGTGTGTATGTACATATATAAAATCAAGATTGGCCTTAGACTTTTCCGCAATAGCAGTAATTATTATCTGAAGAAGATACAGACATGTCTTCAGCTTTTTAAGGAAGATATGAAATGCAATTATATAATATGCAAATTTTCATAAAGTGTAAAATTAACAACGTATGGTTGTTACTCAAGAAATGTAATATCATGACTTCTTCTTGAAAAAAAAAAGTCACACACATAGATATACATAAATACACATAAGAGTATGTTTGGAAATACAGGTATGCATGTCATAAAAATAAATCAAAAATACAAAAATATCTAATAAACAAATTCTCCCAGCCTAGAAATGACTCTCCATTAAGCTATGGAGATCTGTATTGGTATAAAGTTAGTATACTAGAAACTGGAGGAGGCTCTTGGTCCCTAAAAGAAAGCTATATTTGTAGAGAGTGATAAAAATATAAGGCTGTTTTAGTGCCATCTCCTATCATCAGTGCAAATAAAGGAAAATTAAACAGTACAATATAAAAACTGAGAAGAATATTTCCTACAGGTGTCCCCAAAGAAACTGGGTCTTTCCATTTCAGTTCTTCCAGAAATAAGACTTCAGGCATAGATCTCAGCAAATGTAATAAAAGCAGCATGCACCATAGCCTCAAAATATCCTTGGAAATAGGTGCTTTACCTATGCTTTTATGGACCCAACTGGAATTATTACTGACTCTTTTGAGAATGACCAAGCAATTCAAAGTTTAATGCTTGGACACAAATAATTCACCAAACTTTTTTAACTACACAATTAAAAGAAAATTACAATTTTACATTTCAAGAACCATACTTAAATAAAAACACAAGCTATTATTTTATAATCAAGTTGCATAAAACAAAATTTTATTTTATTCTACAAGATGCCATTTCTTAAAGTGCTGGCTTTATAAAGACAAATTCATTCTCCTTAGCAAAATATTATAAAGCTTGTTTGGGGCCATCAGTGCCCAAAGATGGAATTTTATCAGGGATCACTTCCCAGACCATTTGCAAAGATAAAAGAGAAGATAATAAGCATTGAATGCTTTTAAATATAAAAGTGAGATTAAACTATTGTAAAAATGAGTGACAAAATAGAATGCAAAATATTACATAGCTTAACAAGGTATAAATTTAACATACTAATAAAACTAGGAATAGAAAAAATAAATAATTTTTTTGTTTTTCATAGCAGGTGAATGACAATATATATATAATATAGTGATCCTGATCTTTACTAGTTTCAAAACATTTCAAACTAAGTGAAATCATTTAAGAATTTCTCATTGCAAAGGATCATTTATTTAATTACTGTAATTCTTTTGGTTTTACTTTAATTGCATTGACTTCTGTTAACATCACATAATATTACTTTTATTTAAATAAAAGCAGTATGTAGGATGATGCTATCTTTATAATTTTTCCCTTATTTCTGTCTATAATTATATGTAGGGGGGGAGGTATGAATGTCTGTGCTTTCAAAGGGGAAATAAAATGCCTGAAATGATACACCAAATTATAATGATTATTTATGTACAGTAGGATTAGCTTTTTAAAATTTCTTCAATCTTTTCTTATTGCTTTTTTATCATGATTTTTTATGGGGTGAGTATATAATCATTTAATGCAAATCTGTATTTTAAGAACTTGGTAGGGCAACATAGAAATCATGAATGTGACTCAGAATAGCAAATCACATCTGCCTCCATGTATTTCTGTACTTATTCAATCATTTATTCACTCATTTATTCAACCAGTTAACTGTCTAATACCCATTTTATGTAGAAGAAATAAAAGGCATTAAATTAACTTAAATGTTATCACAAACTTAATAAAAGAAAGTTTAGAGTAGATAATTATAAAGCAAATATAAAACACATAATGTCCTATTAAAAGACACTGATCATATGAAATTTAAAACCTAAAAGAAAAAAGCACAAGTACCACTAACAAAACTTTGATTCTTTCTTAGTTAATTTAGAAAGTTTTTTTTTTTTTTGCAATAGAGCATTTAGGGGCTTTTTTTGTTTTTGTTTTTAGGGTGGTGTCTTCTTTTACCAATCTTGAAGCAAAAGAAAAATCTAAATAAATAAAAATCCATCTCCACATAGTGGTACAGGATTTGAGTCCTTCCATTTAGAAAAGCCCTTCCACTTATTTATTTCCCATGCTAAGAAAAACTAACTTCTTTCACTCTGATTTCTTGTTACCCAATACCTTCTACCTCAGAATATTCCCTTGAGTCACCTCCCTCTGTAGAGCCTACCAGTCTAATGGACTTTTTGGCAAAAAGGGGAAATTCTAATGCCTTCTTAGCATATTTTCCCCTATGAACACATTTAATCAAATGACACAGCTCTAATTCTTCATCTGACAACTGTGTTGTTCTTTTTAAGAAACAGTCCATAAGAATTTAACTGAACAAGCAAAGTGATGAAAGTTACCAGCTTACAGTAAACTATTTACCAGAAACATTCTAAATTTTGAGAAGGTGGGTATGATATTTAAACAAAAATGATCACTGGCAAAACCTAAATAGAGATATATATTCAAAAGTATGTACACTGATTCACATCTTGGTTTTTATCTGTTTTTGTTCTGAAAAGGGGGAAAGCCCAGCTAATAATACTTTGAAAAGGTTAAATATAACTTCCCCAGTTGCTTCTAGAAACCCATATATATAATGACATTTGTTGGCTGAGTCTCCCCATATGCCTTACAAAAAAAGTGGTAAACATTCTCAAAGATGATGCAAACTGCAGGTATGCAAAAGGAAATGCTAAGAAGTATACTATTTTTAGTGTTGAAAACTCTTAGGCAGATGATTCAAAAGTACTTTAATACCATTCTTTAAAACTTGAAGTACATCTAGCACCAAAACACAGATTTTATAAATATGAATGATGAACATTATATAAGTCATGAATTTCATATACCCTGCCGCTTGAAAAGTGCTGTTCTGAGGGAGACAAATAATGTGATAATATGTCACCTTTGATTATGATCATTCATACCAACAAAGAATGTTGGGGGAGGCAGGTTGAAGCTGGTCCATTCCAAGTACTTTTGCTACAAGTACATCCAGATATCTCCATATCAAGAATAAAGAGGAGGCAAGACAGGGGAGAAAAGAGCATGAGTATGATGGAAAGTGAGATTGTAAAGTGGAAGCAAGAATGAGACCTGTGATGTTTTCCTACAGAATGAAAATAGGAACAATGACACAACAGATCTACAGAAAAGGCCACAAAAGCCACCAGCCAGAGTTAGAAAAGGTGAGATTATTTAATGGGCCAGGCACTGCCACCCAACACTCTCCACTAGTGCCACAGACACAGGAGCTGGCCAGAGCTTTAGTCAGACACAGTAAGCATGCATGAAGCATAATTCAAAGAGTAGTCTTTGTAGTCATGTAGACCTTGGCTCAAAATCCACATCTTCTAGTTCTATTTTTAAGATTTCTTCATCTCTTAAATGTCAGTTTCCTCATAAGCGAAATGGGTACAACCATCAACTGGTTCCCAGACCTGTGACAACAATCAGTGTGGGTGATACATGCAAAACTCCCAAGATGTGGAGGGGCAAAAATACAGAAGAGTTCAGTGGGTGAGCTCTATTCCGTGTCCCCCTTTCACTTGGTTTGTAACCTAACACAATAAGATTTTTAACCTAGAAGATTCAAAACTATACACTTCCTTGTGCTAGCATAAAGATTTGCTAATTTAAGTTTTAGTATAGTGGTTTCAGAGACTATAAGCACGGATAGGTGATCTTTGAGAGTTCCCTTCATCTCTATGGAATATATCTGTCAGCCAAACAGGGAACAAGCGTATGTCATGCAGAGGTAGCTGGACCTCACATGACTATATCTGGGTTCTGGCCATGTACTAGTTATGGACTTAAGCAAGAATTATAACAGCCCAGGATTTCAGTTTCCTCAGGGAGAAAATAAGAGTAATGAACTAGAGGAAGACTCCTTCAGGTTCTAAAATGACATTTTATTATTTAAATATTGCTTGAAATTCAATGAGGGTAAGCATTATAAGATGCAAAAGCTTAAAGTTTTAGGTCTACCTAAATAAAAGGAACTAGAAAGCTTCCTAGAGAGAAAAGAGGGATATAAGCAATCAATTAGTAAGAGAACTATTCATGTATATTATATCGCATAAACACCATGATAAAAAAAAATTACGGCCCTCCCTGGTGGAGCAGCGGGTTAAAGCACTGCACTAAGAAGCTTAAGCCAATTCCGCATGAGTTCGATCCCCACCTGCCCCGGAGGAGATCCACATGGTGTGGCAGACCTCTCCTGACCCGCCCACTGCTCCCCTCAGCAGTGTACTTCGTCGATCTGCCTGTTCTGTTCCTGGTGAACCCTCTCACCCTCCGCATCTCTGGCCTGTACCCCAGTTCTGTATGAATAAATAAATAAATCTTTAAAAAAATTACACAATAATACATATCTAAGAAAACTGGGGGATAAAAGAGGAAGTTGTGGAAATAGCCTGAACTAAGGAAGCAAGATAAGAGTCATAAGAAGCGGAACTTAAACTCTCAAGCACTTCATGTTTAAAGTACAGATAATATCTCTTAATATTTATCTGTCCGAACTTAAAGAGGCTACATAAAATCTCTTATGGATCTTAAGATGTCTTAAGGAGAGTCACTATTCTATGTCCTACAGTAGATTAAAAGTTTGATAAAGATAACAAAAATGCAAAAACTACATAAAAGACATGGAGGAACTTAAAAAGAGAAAAACTGAATTGAGATGATTTTGGAATTAAAATCTTTATCAATAGTATGCCATCAGTCTGATCCCAATTTTCCTTTCTAGTCTCATCTCCCACATTTCACCACCAATAAATCTCATATTCAGATTCAGAGGGCTACTCACTATTCCCTGATTTTGGTTCCACATGGTTACAAATAAGGGCAGGAGACTGAAAATAAAATTAAGATAGATCAAAAACAGATATGAAAATCTACCCCCTTCCCTTTCTTCTCTAGCTCTTAAGATTTCTCTGCAAGTTAACAAAATGTCTCAACACTTCTAAAGGGAAAATGCATCAAACAGAAGGTAGAGGAAGTGGGGTGAGGGTGAGCTAAGTAGTCAGCAAAGGAATCAGAAAAGTCACCTAGGCAAAAATTCACAAAATCAAGCTAAGCCACAGGAGAGGAGGTCTTGGCTGAGTTGACTAGAATAATATGGTTTCCTTGGCAAAGCCATTCCTATAGTGGGTAAGAGAGTCTCAAGCTAACTCAACTGAAAATTACTTCTTCAAACAAACCTTCAAACAAATATTCCTCCTGGTTTTCTTTCAATACTCAAGTGGTGGTCTCTGCCACATGGCTTCCCCCATTTCTTGCCAGAAGAGAGAGAGTACATAAGTTAGAAATGCTAGATGAAGTTGGCGGCTGTACTTCTCAATCATCAACTGACCTCCATATATTAACAACTTGGCTCCTCAAAAAGTCTGCGTACAGGGAACAAGGTACAGTTCTGCCAACTCAAGCAACCCAATCTGCTTGACAGTTGTATTTCTTGTTGGAAATTAATAAATTTATAAGTGCACAGAAAGATAGATGGCAGATAGATAGATAATCTGCATTCAGTTTCTCAGAGTATGGTTAAAGTAACCAGATAAATCAGTAAATAAAGGAATCAGCAAATCAGGTACCTAAAGTCAAACCCCAGACCCTGGACTACAATGACTCCAGAAAGGCAAGTCCAGTCACTGTAGGCTCACTGGCAACAATGGACCATTTTGCACAGTCTGCATCAAATGCCTTTTATGATCACAGTAAAATATGCATATGTATTTGTGATTCCATTCCTCTACTCATACAATATTTCTTCTTTCTAGAATAACTTCTTCCCACACAGAGAACTGCTCCTCCTTTTGGCAACAGCTCAGTTTTTCTGTCAGATCTTCTCCAACCACTCAGGCAAAATTAATCATGTCCTATTGAGTGCTACCACACCAACTACCATCAAACCTCCCTCTATCACAAACCAGACCAGCCTGGTCCTCCACTGCCTGATGTCCTCTCCAACAAAGTCCATGTACTGATCTACATTAGCAATTCTATTTATGGCATCATGAATCCTGAGATACAGAGACAATAAACTGCTAACTGAGGATAGGTAAACAGATTGAGATGAAGTACTGCTATACAGGGGAAAATGGCAAGAATTAGTAAAATGAGAAAGTGAAACTAGCTGAAGTCAGTCTGAGAAGAAAACTAGGTCAAGAGCAGTGGGTTCACCATGGAGGGTTATTGGTAAAAATTATGAAAAATAAATGCATGCGCAAGATATTAAGGGTTCTGAAAGATCAATAAAGGGGTACAATGGGGATTAAGCAAGCTAAAGAAAGTCACATTAAGTTCTTAGAAAGAAGAGTAACACCAAAGATTTGATAAATGGCAAAATGTGGTTGTAATAAAACCTGAAGTCAGGAGCCAGAGTTTGAGTCTCTAGAGCACCCCTACTCCATTATATATCATGATGAGCAAGTTATTTCATTTTTGTAAGCCTAATTTATTTATCCATTAAGTGAGGATAACAATATTTACCTTGCACAGCCATTTAAGGATTAAATAATATTATTGAGCACAGTGACCGAGACATTGTACCAATCTCAGTAACTGCTACTGTGATTGGTTTTACAGACATTAATCTGAAAGTGAATTAAAGGCAAGACTGGAAGCTGAAAGATCATTTATCAGGAAATTACAGTCACTTGATTTGGACACAGGTAGAGACTTAAAATCACAATACCCTGGCTTTAGCAACATCTCTCTCCTCCATTAACCAGCGAGGATACCTTAATAGGTCACTTCCTCAGTACATAGTCCCTGACCTGCAAGTTAGAATAATAAACTCTACTCTTCCTATTTCACAAGTTTATTACATTAGGTTACTTTAAATATAAATAAAAACATATTTGAAAGTTTTTCACACATTGTAAGGTACTTTGAGGAAGATGATAAAATTAAGATGGCACAAATTATTGGAATACTTTCAAAATGACTCAAGGACATTAGAGTTGGGAGATGAGGGAAATAAAATAAAACAATGTCAAAATATAAGAAAATGCTCCTTTAAAAGAAACTCAGAAAGACTGAAATAGGACATCTGAAAGACTGAAAAAGCTCACTTCTAAAGCAAACACACCAACTTAAAACAGACAGAAATGCTGAACTATAGTGTGGGTGATGGGCAATGATGTGAAAAGGAGCTCTGAGAATTGTCAGCAATATCAAGCAGATTGAGTGTTTTGGGATATGTATCTATGACACAAATACAAAGCAAGAAGAATGGAAATTGTAAGATTCAAAATGTAGTAAATAAATACCTACCAAATGACAAGGACAATATGCACACACGCACGCACACACACACACCACACAAAGGTATTACAGGAAGAAGAATGCAGAGTTCAAAGCAAAAACTCATGGTAAATTGCTCTTGTAACTGAAAAGTCAAGGTCATGTGGCATTAGCATGCCAAAGCAATTGAGACCTAAGGGGAAAAAACCTCTACAATTGGCTAGAAATGGTCACCTTCAAGAACAAAGTTCAAGTACAAAGGTGGGAAAAAAGCCAGATTGCAAGGAGTTAATCACAATTCTATGATCCTAATATGAAAAAAGCAGTTGCCAGTAAGCTGAAGGTAAAATTCACGGATAAGAGAAAAGCACATTTAATAACTGAAATGGGACAAACTTTATCTTAAGAAAGCTTCTCAGGATTTTTAACACTTGCACAGGAAAAAGGGACATTAATTTTTTTTAAATCTCCCAAAAGACATATAAAGTAGTAAAACAAGGAAGCTAAATTTTTGCTGCAAGCTAAAGGATAAAATAATAAAGAAAAGAGAGAGAGGTGAGTAGCCCTAACAGTGATCCAAACTTCTGATTCCAATTAATTCACATACACTAAACAAAGTATCTCGGTAACTGACATTTAGTACTCTGGAAAAGTCCGAGTGTGAATGAATTTCTTTTTTGCTAAAAAAAAAACAGTTAAAAGGATAACTATGTTGCATTTAGATAGTGAATATACCTTTCTAATGCTCTCAATTTTCACTTCTTAATGTATGTATATGTAGATAAAACATAAGGCTTTTTTATGGCTCTGTTCATAATGAGCAATGATACTTACATAAATATTGTTACTTTTAATCCCATTTCAAAGTATAATATGTTCAAAAAAATAAATTTTTTAAAACTTATATTTGCAAACACTTAACAGAGGATGATAGTTCAATTCTCTTAAGAATTGTGATGATCCCAGCATCTACCTTGAGGTAGGTCTCCAAAAAGGAGTGAAGGACAACAAGAAAGTAGACAGGTCTACTTGTGTTTCAATCACACGTTAATTTCAAAAGTGTGTTTAAAATCAAGTTAATTCTTAACATTTTGCATTAAGAAAATGTTCTTCCAAATTACAGATATATTTGATAAAATACCATTTGAATCAAGTAGGTCCTTTTCAACCCCAAATCTACACACTTATTATGGAGTTGGGTCTTTTTCGCAAGTATGAAAAGGTTCTCAGAAAACACACCAAGCAAAATGATCAAAGAAAAGATACAAGGTACCAGAGAAAAAAATCCAAATCTCCTTGATTCTGACTAAGGTACAGTAAGAAAGAGCACTAAACTAGAGGAAGTTAGTGCAATCTTACCCATAAAAAAACAAACATTCAATTACTATACTACTCAGTTTCTACTTTTGGTAAAGAGAAATCTCACCTATCACACCTACTTCCAAAACTGTTGTGATGATAAAATGAAGAAGCATATGTAAAGAATATAAATAATTACATTTGTGAAGAATGACAACTATACACATATACAGAGAATTTCACAAATACAAAGCTATAATTCATTAATCATTATTTTATAGTACAGATGGCTTATTTTAATTAATACATACACTATCTTTATGCTTAACAAAAATTTTAACATTTTAATATCACATCATCACTTCAAGTAAACCTTAAACTTTAATGAACATATTTGGTTGCAAATGTCAATATAGCCAAGTTGTAATTATTCAACTAGGTCTTCTACCTTTTTCACAAAGTATTCTACCCAAGAAAAAAAATAATCACAGTTACATTCAAATTCAGTAAAAAACATTTCAGAGCTGCTCTTTTAAAACTCTAGCAGGAAAGATGCTTAAATAAATTATGTATTTAAGATTACTGCTATTCAATCTTACTTCCTTTTAACAAATTTCAGTCTCTAAGATTAAAAATACTCAGTATTTTTCTTCTTATTTGTCTGAGATCATCGCCACCAAATATACAACTAGAGCTTTTAATAAGTATTGTTTTCCAGGTTGACCAAAATTATCCAACTGTACTTCTTTCCTCTACAGAATAGCCTAAACTCTCCCCCTGATTTTTAGAAGACAGAGAGTATAAAGATTTTCCTTACATTTTCAAACAGAGGCTTGTTCTTCTATTCAACAAATAAAGTAACTTCATGGAAATAGCTGTTAGATAAAATCATCATGTCGTAAAACATAACAGCAGTCACAAGCATTTGAAACGCACTTGAAGTGTGACCCTATTTGCTTACACTCTAGAAATAAACATATAATCCATGCTGCTTTCTTAATCACTGCAATCTAAATATTGAACAGCTTGGCTTCCAATATTATTTTACCAGCACACAGAAGGAACCAGACTAGACATTTTGTGATTAATCAGTTTAAGAATAATCCATTTCTCAGACCTATGTCTCTCTTGAAGCCAGTTTTAGAGAAAAATGTTAATTTAGCGTCAAAAAGTAGTTTTCCAACATGAAGACTGAGTTATCACCTATAAAAATGTAAGTAATTCAAAGTAGGTAATAATATAAATACTTATACTTAACCTGACACTCCAGGTAGAGAACAAAACTTAGATGAAGTTTTTAAAAGATTTCAATGTCTTTTTATGCAGGGCATGTGGAAAATGTTTCTGCCTCAATTTTTACCAACACCTCCCCCACAACACACACACACCTTTAAAAAACTGCAATGAACAAGCAGGAAATAACTATAGGAAACGTAGATGAAACAAATCATTCCACTACCTCTGCCTTAACCTGAATCTCTGATTTTAAAACCTCTGACAATCAATAAATCTTAGTGGAGAGGGAAGTTTCAGGGGACAAAAACTAAGCATCGAAGCTTCTGTGTACCTCTCCTTGACGCCATTTTCCTCCCCCTTTCCCAAAGGTAGCTACTGTGCTATCATTCCTATCACTGTTTAAACATCATCTACATGTGGCTGCTTTTATAGAACTAAACTCCATAAACCCACAGGCTGTATTGAGATAGTCTTCTGTGCACCATCTAGTAATCAGTGTACTATAATCACTTAAATGCTACAAATAACTCTAAAGAAAAATTAATAAATATTTAGTAAAACAAATTAAACAGCCATACTTTATCACAATAGAAAAAAAAAAGAAAAATTTCATCCCCATTTATGAACCTGGGTGAAGTTATCTACTGAATTATAAAAATTACTGAAAAACTAGGTTTGAATTTAAGAGATTAAATAAAATTTAAAATGCAAAACATAATTTAGATTAGTAAAAACATCTCTCTCATCCAGATGACCACCTAAAATTCAACAATTATAATTTATACTGATATTTTTTATCTCATCACATTGAAAGTTATTTTTCTATATTCCCTAAGGGGTCACAAATAACGCCAAGCACAAGGACTGATATAATCACACGCCAAAAAATTCCAGCACCCTCACACTCCAAACTCTCCTCTGTGGATCCTTCATGCCCCATATGTTGCTAATAAAACCATTTGAATGATACCTATGAGACAGTTTTACTGACATAGTAGCAGGCCTCTTGGTTCTTTACAAGGCAAACCATACCACCAGAACTGTTCCAAATGCAAATTTTAGGAATAAGGCAAACAGAAATCTACATTGTGTGTGTGCATGCATGTGTATGTCAGATACACACACACACACATTTTAGAATTTAAATCACGATTCTATTTGATTTTCAAACTTTCAAAAAGCCCATACTAGTTGCATAGATACATAGAAGATTGAAAATCTGACAATATTATCCTTTCATATTGCTAATATGATCAATCCAAATTTCTGGTAGAAAATGATGACCTAAATTTTTAGGAATATTATAATTTACAGTTTATAAACATGGGGGTTGGAGGAGAATGGATCACTGAAACAACAGTTAGAAATTTACAAGCTACTAAACTGATAATCTAGTATCCATGTACCTGACTTTCTACTTCAGAAAGCTCAAATAGTTTTAGTACAAGTATAGTTAAATTCACCATATGCAAAGTTATCTTACAAAACATGAATGCTTAAGTTAAATGACTAATAAAAAATGTTTTCTAAGTCTTTAAGTGCTGACATTGTATGAATTTCTCAATTAGATCAAGACAAATGCATTCTCAATTTTTTCTAGTCAGGGGACCTCTCTCTAAGATGCTATTTCAACAGGACCTCAGCTAATAAATCCTCTGAGAACAAGATTTCTTTAACAAGTTAGCCTAAGAACAAAAGAGAGAAGGGGAATTTTAGTGTCCTTTGAGTTGTGATGGCAGCAAACAGGAAAGAAGAGGATTAAGTTCTGGTTCAAGTAAAAATCTTTCATAAGACTGTCTGACTATTATCCCAGGAAGCATAAGTCCCAATCAATACTACCATGTAGAAGGGCTCAGGCTGAGAAGGCCTGGAACTCAAAGGGTTCAATTCATGATCACATCTATACTCTATACCAATTCGCATATAGTGTAACTTATATGAATAGTTGTATCTCCAGAAGCAAACTTCTGACAAGCACAGAAATTATCAGAAAGCACATTTTTATTGGAAGAGGAATTACTGCATTTGAAGTCATAAAATTCTAGAATTAGGAGGGACTTGAAAGTCATTCATGTATCCTTTCACCAAATGCAAGAAGCATCATGCGGCATTCTTGATGACCTAGTCGTCTCTTTAGAAAGACTCGACCACAACAAAAAAACAAAAAACCAGGCTCTCCCTGATAGGCAACCAGTTAAAGCACCGCATTATTAAGCTCTCTGAAGCCACTGCAGCACAAGTTCAATCCCCCACCAAGGAGCTGACCCCCATGGCGTGAAGAACTCTCCTGACCCATCCGCTGCTCCCCTTAGCAGTGTACTTCAGTAGATCTGCCTGTTCTGCTCCCCACTCTGTCTCTGGTGAAGTCTCTCAGCCACCACACCTCTAATCTGTACCCTAGTTCTGTAAGCATAAATAAATAAAATCTTCAAAAAAAAAAAAAAGAAACTAAAAATTTATTAGTGATCCATTCCTCCAGGTTTTGACTGAATGCTGGTACTCTATTTCTGCCCTAACCCTCTTCTTCATCCATCACTTTGGCTTGCCTTGTTAGACTTCAAACCGGACCTGCTTCATCATATCTTGATTTGACTTTGTCCAAACTTAAAGAAGACTTCAGGTGGCCACTTACTGAAACAAACTTTCTGAATGCAATTAAAACACTGGTCTGATACTACCTCAGAATTATACCTCCTTGGCTTTCCCTCATCTATGACATGTCACTACTACCACAACCACAACCCCCAATTCTGTCCACTACTCAGTCCTAGCAGCCCTTTGATTACAAGCATACTTAATACTAAAGGAATCCATCTTGGCCTCCCCAGTCTGTTTTCTATGACCCATATCTGTGCTGGTCTTTGGCTGGCTGTTAACATTTTATCAGGATCTCAGACCACTTGGAGTTCTAATAAAAACTCCAGATCTTGTTCTCTGAAGCAGGCCTGACTGCATATATAAGGCTTCATATAATTTCAGAGTTCCCTATGAATCCAAAGTTAAGAATCTCTAATATCTATAATAAGGACTCATATTTTAATTAAATACAGACTCCATATACACTTTATTCTATATACATCATACACACATACAAACAGAAAAACTTTGTTTCTTTCTGACTAGAGAGTATCTAAAGATAATACTGAAGAGAAAGTTAGGTAAAGGCAGTCAGTTAGTAACAGTGTTCCAAACCTCTAAGTCCACTTATCAGCCTGACTGAGAAATAGCCAATAGAGTCAGGAGGCCACATCTCCCACAAATCAGTCTGACTCGAGAGCAATCCTGTGCCCCCTCCTCCACAACCCAGTAAAGAGTGTCATGTCAGAATACCAACACAATAGCACAGTACTAGAGCAATGCGAAGGTAGGCCAAGTAATATGTGCAAACCGTGGGGTTAGGTAGCCTAGGAAACCCCATGGTTCCAGCTAGCTAATCAACAAGAAACACAACATGGAGACACACAATAACCAAACTCAAATAAGCACCAACTGCTCACCACCTCAGTGGTGACCCACTTGGGACTCCCCTCTCGGCTCAGAGCTTTCCTAGCGTTCATCCTACCTACCTACCTACCTACCTACCTACTGATGCTTCCACTTTACTATTCTATGGAAGCTATAATCTTTTAAGAGAACAAAGATGTTAAATTAATTTGTCCTCTAGACTTCTGCTTTGTAAGGGACTCTCAACACTCGCTCAACCCCATTCCAGTTTACCTATATAACAGGGGAGACTCCCTTATAACTTTGAAGAGCCTTATATACCTTAGGCTTCTCAAGGAACAACACTCCCAGGAGACAAAGGGGGAAGAACAAGGTGAGACAGCAACCACCTTCACACCGCTGAGTAGTGACGGAGAGGGAGATGACAACACTCTGGGGCAGCAGCACAAACCAAATCAACCCAGTCAGCAACGCCTAAACTTGAGGAGGCCAGCAGGATTCTGTGACCAGAGATGGCAGCGACCCTCTTAGCAAACTAGATGAAAAGTGTGGTTTTAAGGAGTTGTTCCTAGTTCTCAGCCCAGCCTAGCCTATTCCTTCTGTTTGTTCAAAGATCCAATAAACTATTACATCTTAATAAATCCCATTCTGCTAACACCAGCTGTAATGAATCAGCTGTCTACCATTAAGAGCTCTTTCCATTATACAGACCAAACAAACAGAACACATGAAATATAATACCGAAACCAAACTTTAAAATGTAAGTCCATGGTTGTATAGCAGTGACTGTACTCCATCCCACTGAATTGTACAGTTAAAATGGTTAAAATGGCAAATTTTGCTGTAAAATCTATTATAGTTAAAAAACACAAACACACATAAATATATAGAGAGAGACTTAGAAATCAGGAGCTCTCAGATAAACTTGGTTTTGTTAACTTGTGTCTTCCCAGTAGGAGCAGCCAAGCAAGTCACTTATCCTGTTGGTCAAGCTTCTAGGACTCTTGAGTATAAAAAGTAGAAGAAATCTCCATATATATTCAGAATTAAAGACTAACTTCAGGACCCTCCCTGGCGGCAGAACAGGTGAAAGCATAGCACTGTGAAGCTAGCCGCAGCCACTTCAGCACAAGTTCAATCCCCAACAGGGAGGTGACCCACATTGCACAGCAGACCTCTCCTGTCTCGCCCGCTGCCCCTCAGCAGTGTACTTCCTCAATCGGCCTATTCTGCTCCCCACTGTTTCTGGTGAATCCTCTCACCACCCCTGTACCTCTGGCCTATGCCCCAGTTCTATATGCATAAATAAATAAATCGTTTTTTTAAAAAAAAGTGACAACTGGTTGTGAGATCAGTTTTCATTAAAAAAAAGAGAAAGAATAAACCTTTGTAATTGGTGAAATGAAGGAGTGAAAAGAAAAAAAAAATATGTTGCAAAAATTAGTATGTGACTACTATGGGCCATGCTTTCTATACATTATCATTTAATCCTCACAAGAACAATGCTCACCCAGCCCCATTCACAATAACATTTTAAGGTAGATGCTATAATCCTTTTCACAGTGCTAAGAAAATAAAGAAAAGCTAAGCACCTTGCCCACGAGGTGCAGCTAGTGACTGCTGGAGTAATGGCGATCAAGATCTATCTGACTCCAAAACCATAGTTCTTTCTATGCTGCATTTCTCTCCTTTTTTTAAAGATTTTATTTATTTATACATACAAGAACTGGGGTACAGGGCAGACGTGCAGGGGGTTGAGAGGATTTACCAGAGACATAGTAAGGAAAAGAACAGGCAGATCCACTAAAATACACTGCTGAAGGAAGCAGCACAGGGACAGGAGAGTTCTGCTGTTCCATGTAGATAGCTCCCTGGCTGGGGATCGAACTCAGTGCTGCAGTGACTGCTGACAGCTTCACAGTCATGAGACTTAGTCCCAGCGCCACCAAGGAAACCCCACATTTCTCTTATTGACTGCCACAGCTACAGTGCTCAGCAGGCAAGGGCTAATTAAATTATCTGCTGTGATGGAATCATCCCAGAGCCAGGAAAGCAATTCCTAGAAAGTGTCACCTAGACCATTAATACAGTAGGCCCTGTAGAGTCAAGTGTGATGTTCAAATATAGAAATAACTAAATGATGATGATGATAATGATAATAGCAACGAAATACCATTTACTGAGTGCCTATTATGTTTAAAGAGCTTCTTATACATTGCTTCATTTAATCCCCCTGAACATCCCAGTAAGACATGCACAGTAGGTGTTGCCTTCATTTTACAACAGAAGAAAATGAGATGTACAGGTTAAGAACAAAAAGAAAGATTGCACCACAAATTAAGTTCAGAGACAGAATTTGAACCCAAATCCCTATGATTCACAAACATACGGGGAGAGGGGATGGTAAGGGCACAATTTATATTCCCCCTTATCCTCTTAAGAGACAAAGGTGGGCCTTAGACATGTAAACATTCAATAAATCGCTGACTTTATGCTGAAATGAGGGACATAATGCAAAAACAAGAGGTGATATAAATTCAGCAGACTAATGCCGATATAGAGAGGAAAAAACATGAAGGAAGCAAGAATAATGAAGAATGAAAATTAGAACCCCCTTTCCTCACACTCTTCCAGTCTGGCCCAGTCCTCCATTTACATCCCAACCCCAAGGAAAAGTGCTATGGAAAGGAAAGCACAACAACTTGCTCTATCAGCCTGAGCATGCTACTAGGAATCACACATATTACTGGTCCTACGAAAACAAGGAATGTACCTACAGGTTGTCTAGTTCACATGTCTGCTCACAGGTGATACTGACACATCAGTTTTAATTATTATCATCCTAAGACTCCTTTGTCCACCAAGTTCAACCATCAAAGAGTAATGACAATTGGGGAGATGGTGTTCATCTCTTCCTTTGTCCAGCCTGGCTTTATAATGGTGATATAACTAACAAGTTGGGAAATGGCATAACGATGAGGTAGATTGGAAGCCAGGAAGCATACATAGTCTATACCCCGAGACCCAACAGGTCCTCAGTGAACAAATAAACTTTTAAAATCATCAAATACATATAATCTGCATTTGTTACACATTCAGCAGGACAAGGTGTAGTTAGTAGAAAAGGAAATAAAATCTGGATAAAGGTAATATATTTTGAATGAGGAAATAAAATTACAAAATATATAACTAAATGTGGAAACTCACAAAAAGAGAATCTCGCATTAGCCAAGTACAGCACCTTACCTTTTAATAAAAAATATGCCTAATATTTAGCAAAATAACATTAATGAATATTTCTTAAGTGAACATTACTACGTTTAGCAGCATAAAGTTAACAGCAACAGGAATTCAGTATATTCCCACATGACAATAATGAGCTGCAAAAGGTCAAGAAAGCCCAAGACATTACATACACAATGACGGAGTCACTGTTTTCCTTTATTTACAAACAGAGAAAGAAACTTATTTATTATCATTATGACAGGCCCACCCATATATGGAAATAGTAGCTTGTGGAGTTCACTCAAAAATATGGTACAAAACCACATGTGCTGGACTACATGAAACATCCAGTCTCAGAAAACAAAAACACTACCATTTAAAATTAGATGCTAGCAAAATTAACAGCTTATAGAACACAGGCTTCCATTAAACAAAGACAGTATGTGACTTTGGATTCTTTTTTTTTTTTCCCTTCAATTTAATTAACATCAGGACACTGTCACCTGTCAAAACACCAAATCAAAAATAAATTAAAATTGTAAAAACCGCTATGAAGAAAATGAAACTGATAGCGCAAAAATAGAAAATAACCTAAATTTCCATCAACAAGAATAAATATAACTTAAAAGTAACGCAGTCATAATAATCACTGAAACATAGAGGTGGTGTTATGGGCTGAATTGTGTCTCCCCAAAATCAAATCTTGAAGTCCTAACTCCCAGTGTGACTATATTTGGAGACAGGGCCTTTAAAGAGGAGATTAAGTTAAGGATGTTTGGACATACGCTCCATCCAATCTGACTAGTGTCCTTATAGGAAAAGGGAATTGAGACACACACACAAACACATCTAACGTATACACTCACAGGCCATAACAGAACCTAAGTAGCTGACCCAAGTGCAAGCAAAAACACAAGAGAAAGCACCTTTGAGCTTGGACTTCCAGCCTCCATCATTTCCAGGATGATGAGAAAACTAATTTGTGCTTTCTAAGGCACCCATGCTATGGCATTTTGTTATAGTAGGTCTAAAAATAAATACAGGGTCCTCCCTTGTGGTGCAAGGAGTTAAGGCCCAGCACTGCAAACTGGCAGCAATGGCAGTGTAAGTTAGATTCCCCGCCCCGTGGGTGACCCACATGGCGCCCCACACCTCTCCTGTCTCACAGGCTGCTCCCCTGTTCTGCCCCTGTCGATCTGCCTGTTCTGCTCCCCACTCCTGTCTCTGTTGAATCCTCTTACCACCGCTGCACCTCTGGCCTGTACCCAGTTCTGTATGCATAAATAAATATATCTTTTTTAACAAATACAAACAGCTGCAAACTTTAAAACAAGTAGCTGGGTCTTACCATAAGAGGTTTTGTTTAGTATGTTTGGAGTGAGACTTAAAACAGATCTAGTAGCTTAAAGGGTATGTGAACATGCCCACTTTTGATTTAAAGCTCTGCTGTTGCCATCTTAAGATTATCCTAAATTTTTGAAAATAGGATCCAGCATTTTCCTTTCAGACAGGTTACACAAACAAATACCCAGTCCTGTGTTGAGGATTTGTATTCTAACAAGTCCCCCAAATGCTGGCTGTGGGAGAGCACTACTCTAAGAACCACTGAACTATATAGCAATATCTATCAACATAAGTTGATGATGTAATTCGGTCTAAAACATTAAAAAAAAAAAAAAGCAAGAAGCAGAAGGACAGGCACAGAATAACATTAAAATAAGATTTTTTATAATGGATACATACATATTAAACAAAACTATAAAAATAAGCATGGCCATGTGAATACCCACCTCAGAATACTTGCTCCCCAGGAGATCAGGGAAAGAGGAGAATGGGATTGATGATCATTACGATAGAAAGTTTCACCAGTCTATAAAGTTCTGTTTAAGAAATTAAAAATTGAAGTAAATACAACAAAAAGTTGTGAGGAAGTTACATTGTATCATTCTATATTTTTGTGCTTTTAAGTAAACTACACATTAGTAAACAATTTAAAAGTGAAAGGCACTTACAATATGTTGTAATAATCTGAATGGCTTTAGTATCACCTACAGCCAAGCAAAATATTTCATTTGAAATTATAAAATTAAACCAGTGGGAAGAACAAGTAATTTAACTTATAAAAAACCTTTCATGATAACCAAGATAAAATATTATTTGATGCTTGGCAAGATAAAATGAATATATAAATCTACGTTAAATGTACGTTAAGAGTACCTTAACTGTACACTAAAACTTAGAATATTATTGAATAATTAACACTGAAATGGGTACTATCCATTGGAAATAGTAACAGCATACAGTTTAGTTTGATTAATATGTCTTGCATTAAAAGATAAAAATAAATATCTACTTGTTTTAGAATAACACAAGTATACTTACATATATTTTTATATTTAAAATTTAAACACTTGTATATTTAAAGAAAATTTCAATCTAATATATAAAATAAATGTAGATTTTTACAAGCAATACCTTTTAACTGACAAATTAGCCAACTTCCTTTAAAAAATGAATAGTGTTCTCTTATCCACAAAGGATCTATTCCAGGATTTCCGGTGGTTACCCGAAGCCATGAAAGGTACTGAAAATATATATTGTAGGTTTTTTCCTACTATACACCTATGATAGACTTCAAGTTTTAAAGAATGCATAGGAAATGCATTCTTTATGTAATATTTTTTTATGTAATATTTTCAGTCCTAGTTGACAATGGTATAACTGAAGCCAGGGAAAGTGAACCACCAAAATGGGGACTGTGGTTCACACTGCTAATCTCATTTTAGTGGGAACACAAAGTGGTGAAACTGTCTGGAAAGTGATTTTAACACAAAAGTCAAGAGCCTTAAAAATATTCATACCCCTTGATCCAGTAACTTTCTTCCTAGAAATACTTTCCATGGGGGGAAAAGGCAAAATAATCAGTAACATTCA
The DNA here is from genome assembly GCF_000260355.1 of Condylura cristata. Taxonomy (NCBI): domain Eukaryota; kingdom Metazoa; phylum Chordata; class Mammalia; order Eulipotyphla; family Talpidae; genus Condylura; species Condylura cristata. The sequence continues at coordinate 66,188,142 of NW_004567103.1, read as the reverse complement.
TTAAACATTCCAAACTAAGGTATCATAAAATTTAATAAAGTGACCCAGCTAAGCGTAATTGCCTTGATAAATCTTAGAAGCATTCATTTCAATAAAAAAACTGATGGCTGAGAAAGGATAAGTATCTTTCAATATGGTGACATGTTCTAGAATTCCTTTTTAGATTTTCCTCCAACTCCTTCTAGTCATCAGCACATTTGTTCTCATTTCAAAGTATTTACATATCCTGTTGATTTTTTTAATAGGATTTAAGTCATAATTTATCCTTCCAAGTCATTCATTTTCAACAACCTGCCTAGCAACAGTTAAGACCCATTCTCTATATTAAGTATCATTACTTTGACTTTGTAGATACATGAACTTAAGAACTAATATAACTGTTTACAATGTCACACAGCTAAAAAATGGCAGAACTAGTTCTGTAGTCATAACAAGTTAAAGAGTTTAGAGCTTATTTCATGCAAATGTGTATGATAACTTTATGTAATTTTCTCTTTTTTTTTAATTAGCTGATAAGCATAGCTCCTTTGACTGTGAGTTGGTCTCTGAAGAGTTGAGTCTTCAGGGCTCAACTCCTCTTAGAATCAAGCTTATACATGCTGAAATAAAGTATCACCTTAAAAAGAAGTATTTTATCTTTTCAGAGGAGGTCTAAGGAGGGTGACTAAGAAACTGCCCTCTAAAAGACAGGCATGATACCCGTGTTCTTACTTATACCATAAAGATGTTTGGAGAAAGTCAACATCAATTATCAAAGCTCCCTAGAGTATAGAGATTCCACAAAATATTAATGTGCTGAAAAAGAAGAAAATTGTGCAGGGTAGGGAACAGAACAAATGTGGGGGAGGGAAGAATCACACTGTGTTTCTGACATTCTGAACTCTTAAGATTTGTCTACCAGTTTAGGCCAGTGTACATGACTACCTTGACTTCATTTCTTTCCAAGGTGTTTTACAAAAATTAGTCAGAATTGATCATTTTTGCCAGATTAAAATACATCTGTAATTCCTGGGTAGTATACAGGAGAAAACATAAACAAGCAAATCGTACATAAAAGAAATGAGCAAATAGTCAACTACTGTATTCAAGCATAAAGTGACATTCTGAATGAATAAAAAAGACTGTATTACAGCTTTTTTGTCACTCATCTATTCCAGAATATAAGAAATGAGAAAAACCACAGACACATAAAGTATGCAGATGGAAGCAAGTATAAAGTGAAAGAACGGCTGCAAAGATTAGAGAGAGTGGGAAGCACCTGCTTCCAATTTGTCTAGTATATACTGTAAATAGTACCTGCTTCCTTGGTTGGAAAAGCTCTAAGAGGAAACTGCAATACTGCATTACTATGTGTGCAGAGAAAGGCTTATGCTCTCCTATCGTTATACTGAAAGACAATGCATGGGTCTCTACACACAGGCATGGCAAATCCAGATAAATATCAAGTTCAATTCTAATGATATATCCTTAGGAAAGCTCTTGAAGGTGAGAACAAATCTAAATATAAGCTTTCTCTGTATTCACACAGCCTGTGTTTCAAAGGTAACTAAGTGAGGATCCTCATATTAGAGAAAACGGCAGCATTTTACTTTGGGGTATGATATCACCTCTGACCTCTGGGTATAATAATGAAACCAATTATTTTATATTTTAAGAGACATTATATAAAGATTAGATTTCTAAGCTGTAATAAGAATAAAAATGGTTTACTATCTATGTACAGTAATAGAGTTGATTGAACACCTGTCCTTGTCTTTTTTAACTCTTAGGAGTGCTTGGATTGACCATTAAGAAATGTTTGACTACTGTCAAATTAATTGCTTTACAAAGAACTATATAATAACCATGTTATATCATGGACTCCTTTGAGGTTCAAATGAATATTAACAGCCTCATCATGAGGATAAAGTGTTGTCCCTGTACCTTTTGTTGTAAGCTCATAATTATCTTGCAAATTAGGTAACTATATGGTTTAAGCTTACTAATTTCATTATTTTTTCCCTTATTTTCTTCTCTACTTCACTGTGAGCTCCTTCAGACCAGAAATTAGCAGGTACCTTCCTTTAGTTCCAGTACAGAGTTGCTGCAACAGCGCCCAGTGCAAGTAAAGTATTCATTAAGTACTACTGATAAATAGAGTTAGTAGGAGAGGTCTTGTATTCTCCTTGTCATTCCTCTTTTGACTATATCTGAACAGTTTCAATATTGCAGGAAAAGTCTGGAAAGTTGAGACTTACAGCTATACAACCATAACCTTCACATACATAAAACTCAACTAAACTGGCCTAATTCTGCCTCAGTGAACTCGGATCAATGAGTAGAAACAGAATGTTTGATTTCATATGAGAAAGAGCTAATAATTAAAGGGCTCTGAAAATGAAGCTGACTCCAAGGAAGAAAGAGAAAACCCTGACAACTGGACTAGTTATATTCAAACAGGAGTTGGCCCATCAGAATGCCTCTTCTTGCAAGGGTTTGCTGTCTGAACTCCAGCTTCTCTGGCCTTGCAGCCGCTCAACTTGTCCTGGAGTATCCATCACAAAAGCTGCTCCCACAGCAATGTCCTTCAGATAGCGGCTCAGGCACACTCCTCAAGGAAGCCTTTCCTCGGGGATCAGACCAGGTTCTTTCATTACATGCTCTCAGACAACCACAATCCTTTCCAGAGAACAGAGACCACAGGTTTTCGCTCACCACAGTATCCCCAGAGGCAGTCTTGGAGTCTGGCATGTTGTAAGTGCTCAATAAATATTTGTAGAATGGATGAGTGAATACAACATTCCCCATGAATCTAGCATTTTCATAAATTACGATGTAAACTGAGTACAAGTCAACTTGCCAAAATATAACCAAGCTATTTCTTTATCACAAGTGATTAAACTACTTCCCTAGAGGCTAAGGACATTAAGAAAATAGTTAGCTAGCTCCCAAGGCAATATTTTTATACTTGTTTTATTAAGAAAATGTAACACACTTCCAATAACTTTACCTTCACAATACACAAAAGAAATTTATTTCCCAGACTTCTTTTAAGATTCTGACAAGCCAAATGATTCTCAAGTCAAATTGGAGGTTATTAGGCTGAAAGAATATTTTGGATAAATGTTAAGTTTAATGAGGCCATTTAGGTAATGAGGAAGCAAAGCGAGTTTCAGGACAGATGGACAACCATCAGGATATATAAAATATTTCCAAATGTGTATCTGAAGAAAGAAAATACCCAGGATATGAATACTTTATGTTGCTAAGAAACACTGAAGATTGATTAGTAAATTATCTCTTACAGAAGTCAACTATTATTATAACTCATTTATCAGTGCAATACCTTTCAATGATTATTCATTTTTGAAACCTTCATAAAATATATTAAGCAAAAAGAAAGATATAAATTAGGTTTAACCCTCAAAAATTACTGTGTCTAATATTTACAGGGACATTTAGAGCCGAATTTTATTGATTTCCATCAAATGTCATTTTTTAGGGCAAAGTGCAAGATGTTACATTCTATACTAAAATTGATATAAAAATTCTATTAAAATATTAAAAGTAAAATAAAGAAAAATCCACCCACACTGAAACTATCACTATAGATAGCACATTTAAATTTCTAAATAAATAAATTACAATAAAACTTAACACTAGGTATTAGGACTCCCTCATTAATTTGAGAGCATTAAGTATTTCCATTTTATCATTAACTCTGTATTGCCTGGTGAACTGAAAGCCAGCACTGCACCCTGTTGAAATCCCTTAGACTAAACTCTGCTTTAGCTTTAATTTTGGACTCCTCATGAACTTCCATGCAGACACAGATCCAAATGCACATTTGGAAATATTTTGTATGTTCTGATACTTGTCCATCTTGAAGTTTTCTTTACTTCTTCATTACCTGAAACACCAGTCCAACACTTTGCCCCAGGGCATTCATTTCATTGTTAGTGCTAGTGCGGGAGTTAGTCGAGTTCCTATACTCAGAAACAAAGTGAAGAAAAAGTGAAAGGAGTCATAAACTCCAAAGAATAACTGATTTTTTAAAAAGATTTATTTTTTACTTATTCATATAGAACTGGGGAACAAGGGAGAGGTACAGGGGAGGTGAGAGGATTCACCAGAGACAAAGAGGGGATCAGAACAGGTAGGTCAATGAAATACACTGCTGAGGGGAGCAGTGGGCGGGTCAGGAGAGGTCTTCCACAACAATGTGGGTCACCTCCGGGGCCAGGATCGAACTCACAATGAAACGACTGTGGCTCACTTGCAGTGCTGTACCCTAACCTGTTGAGCAACCAGGGAGGGCCAAATAACTGATTTTTCATTAAATAAATAAATTTTCTTTGCAGGAGTTAAGAATGTAGAGAAGAGTCAGCCTAATAAATGACATATGTTAAATACTCAAAAAACTGGATAGCTACTACTATCCTTAAATTTTATAAATTGACTTCTGCTAATATTTTTTAATATAGTGATTTATAACATGCTAAAACAAGAATTAGAAAACACAAAACTCTAAAAGTCCTTTAACTTTTATTATGAAACTTTTCAAAAATATACAATAATAAAGAGAAGTGTTTATTGAACCACATCCACATTGAAATAGAGGAAAGTATTTATCGTAGCTTTGTCTGAGCACTACTGCAAGCATTATTCAGCACTGAACAATGTTTAGAAGTAATCAGCTAGAATACATACTGCAATATGTCTAATCTTAAAACAACAAATGAAAACAGAAAGTTTGAGGTTTGTACTTAAAATACATACAACATAAAAAGCATTCTCTATTTTTCAAAGATAATATAAACCCAAGGACATATATCAAACACGTGTGAGCAACGGTCTACAAGAGGAGAGTTAGATGGGTGTGGGCAACCAGAATAGGGGTCAGAATTAAGGGAAATGACACCACAAAACATGAAAAGGGTCTTGTCAGAGTTGTCATCAGCTAAAAAGCTAATTAACAAAACTACCTGAACAAAAGACCCAAATGCTAACTATTGGGTTGTCAGAAAAGTCATGATATATTTTTTCGGTGTTTTCCAAGTAAAAATTCATCACGACTTTTCCCACAACCCAATATATTTCCTTTTCCAAATATCTATAAATTTTGAGCCCAAGGTACTTTCATATATATAGCATTTAATCTGACCATCTGTTTACTAAAGGCCAATATATGGGGTGGGGGGAGAGATTAAAGGAATAAAAGAAAGTTGGGTTTTCTGCCAAATTTATGTTTTTAAATCTTTATTTTTAAAAAAATGATTTAGACAACAAAATCCTTCCACCTGTTTTTTTTTATCTCAGTTATCATTATACAAAGGACCACAGAAATACAATATTAATAAAAGGCATCTCTTTAAGAACATTAACTACTGACATCCTTGCTAATAATTATTTCCCAAACAGTTAATTCCAAACATGAACATATCACCAAATTCATAAACGCAACTGAACTCTCACTAAACATGGGATCAGACACAAAATGTAATCCTAGAAGGCTGTTTTTTAAACTATATTCACTACCAATGCCTACATGCTTATTAAAGCAATACTTAAATATTAAATGCCAGGCTCCCTAAACTAATCACTAATCAAGACTCAGGAAGGCCATTCCCACTCTTCCAAGAGGCCTATCTTTTAATCTTGCCAGTGCCAGTACAGACACCAACACATTATGGGTTCTTAAGAAAATATTTTTTGAAGGGATGACCTCAGCAAATGACAGAGGGTATAAATAAATGGAAGCGTACAAAATTAAGCAATGACGACTGACTTTCACTATCTGAGGGACCATCTGAAAATAGACTGCTCAGTCAGTAAAAGTTATACTAAGTAAAGCACATTTGGTCCTCCCTAATTTATACACCTAGATATAGATCTCCAAGAACCTAAAAGCAACCAAATATCCAAGTACTCCTCCTCTGTTCTACCAGAGCACCCATCTCCTCTTACTCAAAACAGAAAATATTTACCTCTCTACTATTTACACACAAGTCATTGAGGGCTTGTTTGTGCTCAACCATGCTATTATAAAGAGCACCTACCCACAATGAAAACACATTATCAATACAAGTTAAATGAGAACTTTCATAAAAAATTTGAAGAAAAAGGGATAGAAATGGATTTTATCAAAGAATCACTAGACATCACCTGAGGTGACCTATACCAATTCCTCTTTACATTATTAAGATGAAATGAATAGACCCTTTGTTTGGGTCTGCTCCTTACTCTAGAATTACAGTCATTCAAAACAATGTATCTTTAGGGGAGTAAGACACCTACAGCAGCTAATGTTAAAGATGTTTTACACAACTATGTGCCAAGTTGCTTCAGACACTATGAGAGAAACAAAAATGAGTAGAGCATTCAGAGAATCTGCAATTTAGTAAGGAGGATTTGACAATTATTCAAAGGACAGTAACATTCTACTAGGAAAAGCACCGCCATAAAGAAACAAAGGACTTTGAAGAATGATTAGGATTTTAACAAGAAAGGTGGATAAGATTCAGCAAGGGCAACAGTATTACCAAAGGAAAAAGAAGCAACTATCGGAGTATTGACCAAGACATTGGAGCGGTTGGTGGGTATAAAAAAAAAAATCAAAAAGCATAGGAAAAGCAGATTAAAGTCTAACTGGAGAGACCCTTAAGTGCCAAGGTTAAATATTCAAACTTTCCTGAGTAAAAAGGGCAATAAAAAAGTAATGTTTTCAAGGAAGAGACTTTTTTTTTTTTTAAGGTTTATTTATTTGTGTATACAGAACTGGGGTACAGGCCAGAGGCTCAGGGGTGGCGAGAGGCTTCACCAGAGACAGAGCGGGGAACAGAACAGGCAGATCAACGAAGTACACTGCTGAGGGGAGCAGCGGGCGGGTCAGGAGAGGTCTGCCACGCCATGTGGTCACCTCCGGGGCAGGCGGGAATCGAACTCATGCGGAAGCGGCTTTTAGATTCTCAGTGCTGTGCTTTAACCTGCTGCGCCACCAGGGAGGGCCCGGAAGAGACTTTTTAAAGAAATGAAATTGGTCTCAACAGGAACAAAATACTGGAAAATACTATGAAAGGAACATTTTCAATATTCTAAGGCTATAAAAGTATAGTTAACATAATCAAGAAGTCATCAAGAAAGGGGCTGAACACAGCAAGGTATTCACTGTCACCCCTTCTATTTAACATTGTACTAAACAGCCTAGTAAATGCATTAAAAATTTTTAACAAAGACATAAAAATTGGAAAGGAAAATGTAAAATGTCCTTTATGTGTATTTAACATTATAGTTTACATAAAGCAACCTCAGAATTACACCCAAAAAGTAGTAATAGCTAAATTCATAGGTAGTAGCATACACATTTAACATACAAAAATGAATTATATTTTTGTATACAAAACAAAATGAAGTTAGAGAACTTATAGCACTGATTCCAGACTCAGTAATAAACAGTGTAGCACTGACATGATAAATATATGGATCCAATGTATTTATCTAAGAAAAGAGCCATCCATATAGGATTATTTGATTTTTAACTGGAATAACCTTAAGGTTCACCTCATTGATTTCCCTTTTTCAGGGATCACAGTTCTGTGTGACTATGTAGTCTAATGTCTGAGAACAGCATCTTGAATGTCTCTTGTATAGTTTGTATAGTTTTCTGGTTGATTACAGGGGGAGAAGGGGCATATTTGAAGCCAGTAGCTCCACCAAATCCAACATTAGAATTGCCCTCTTATTCCCCATTTTAGGATTCAAGTTTAAGAAGAAATAAAGGTTTTTGTGTATATCAGTAATAGCTACTGAACAATTAAATATGGAAGAGAATGAACATCACACTTTTCACAAAAGTTAATTCAAAATGGATTTGAGTAAATCCATTGTAAAACTTTTAGAAAACACGAGAGAAAATTGTCATAACCTGTAGTAAATCAAAAATTTTCTTAAGAGACACACAAAAAAAAGGGGGGGGGTACTGAAGGAAATGAGAGAAGGGTAAGGGAGGGACCAGAAAAAGAAAATATTGAAAAAATGGGGTTTGATTTGAAGAATTACAGGATTTGACTTGTTTTAACCATCATTATTTTGGACACTGTACTAACACTAGATTGATAAGTTACCAGGTTGAAGGTTATAAAGTTTGGAGACCATTCAGGAAATTTTTTAAAACAATCCCAGTAAGAAATCGTAATAGTGTGGACCAGATAAAGAAGTAATGAGAAGCAGCCAGATTCAGATTCTAGATATATTCAGTAAGTACAACCTATGTAAACTACTGACAGATGAGATGTAGGTGTGAGTAAGCAGAGTCAAGGATGACAAAGGCTTTTGATCTGAGTAGCAGGGACCTGTCATTAACTTAGATGGAAAAGACTATAAAGATTAAACACGTTTGGGTAAAAAGATAGTTGAGTTTTGAGCATTTTAGATTTAAATACATTTAAATACCCATATGGAGGTTTCATAAGACAATTGGATATATGTCTGGAGTTCAGAGAAAAAAAACCTCTTATAAGAAATTTTTCATTGCCCCCCCCCCCAAAGTAAACCACTATGGAGGATAAGGATAGTGATCAAGATAAGGATGACGAAGATGACAATGTTGAGTGTGTCTAACCTTTAGGAAACAAACAATAACTGAATTTACTACATTAGGCATCAGCACTGATGGATTACTGTGTTTTCTGATTTACATAAATCCATACAAGTCTGCTAGGCACTTCACACCTTTATTTTTACTTTCACATCTGAAGTACAGCAATATGGATAGATAAGGTGTGTATTTAAGATAACAACATGAACAGACACATTCCTGGAGCTACAGCTATTTAAAAGTGACACTAGCATCAAGATACTCATTCTTATTCTGGGAAGGCTTTAAAAAACAATCACTTGTTATGAAACTAATTGCACTGCCAAATGCTTCTTAGGATCATATGTAAAATTATTGTCTTCTCTATATTTTACTGTTTTAAATCAAGAAAAGTAATAGACTTTGTGATTAGACTAGGAAATTTTGTCTTGATGCTTAAAACCACATAGATTCTAAAGTGAGTAACATTTCCATACTATATCTCATAAAGGAAAGACACTGCATTATTAAAGAAATGCAAAAATTATATGGAAAAAATGCTAAACTTCAGGAATTATTACATTGGCCAGCATAATTAACTAGTGGTTGGAGTTATTTTTCAAAGTAAAATTTTCACCTTTCTAGGGCGAATGTGCATTATTTCTTCTCAGATCCACTTTCAATGTTTTTGATTATTCTTTCATGCAATGCCTTTCTTCCCATCTGATGTCCTTTTCTACTTTCAGTCCAAATTCAGCCTCCTCTCAATGTCTGCTCTGAATCCCAACAGTAATCAGATTTTTTTCTCATTCCCACTGCAGTATCACTCACCCATCTAGAGCACCTGTTTTCTGCCATGGATTAAGTTTCATGTTTACATTAAAGCAGTTTCCGAAATTCCCAATCATCTTTGCCTTCCCTAAATGACCATCACAGTACCTTACATATAGATCAAGTTGTAGGCACTCAATAAAGGTTTGTCAGACACATTAAAATCCTGTTAAACTAAGAAAATGATCAAATAGACTGAACTCAATGGGTACATTTTAATTTCCTTTCATCATTTTGAGCATACTAATGTAGCTCACATCCCATTATTTCCATAACATCCCAGATAAATCCTAATGCCTATGTCCACTTTCCAGTATTGTGAAACATACATAGTCAAGTCGAATATAAACCTTCAATTTCACCTTAAGAAGAGCATAGAGTATATACATCCATGCAAATCTACCTCAACCAGGGTTCAGCCAAAAGAATATGATTATTATTCTTTCTGGTTCATTTACACTTCTTACTTTGTGGTTTCTCCAGATCAGGATAAGCAGAGAAAGATGGAAACATGTCTTGTAGACCCAGTTCCAAGGGGAATTACTGGATAATCCTGAAGCAGAATGACCTGTTAAACTTGTGTAATTACTGAGAGCAATCACTGTCATTCTCGAAGAAGCGCTATTTTGACATTATGTCTCAGGCCTTTATAGTAGGGGGACCTAAGTCACAGCAAAGGGGCTGGCTGTTCCACCCTGCAAAGTTCCCTCATGTGAGGACATGTTGTCAGGCTGACCTCTTGTCATCCCACCCAGTGTCCCTTACAGGTCAAGCAGACCCCCATTGACAGGATCCATCAAGATATGCTTGGTTACCTCCCATGGAGTCCACTTGTTCCACAAAAATGTTACACCATCTCACCACACCAGATGGACAAGTGCAACTCTTTCCACTACTTCCCTCCAACTCAACATGCCATCTCACCAGTTCCACTGTTCTCCCCATTGAAACAGGTCTGTATTCTATGCTTAAGAGTACCCAAATTCTAGCAAGCATGTCACACTCTTTAAAGAACTCTCTAAAGGTACAATTTGCAGTATCAAAAATAAAATAAAACAAGATTCTGTGGCTCATTAAACATGTAGACAAGATGTTAAATACAAACTACATTTCTGGCAGCATATCCAAATCCCAGGGTGAAAACAAAAGGTTCTTTTGGAAAACAACTAGGAAATGTCACAGAACTCCCTACTAGATGAACAATTCTTCACCTGAATGACACTTGTAATACCTCTTTTCTAATTTCCCTCCTATGTGGGAAGTGGGTGTACAGATCTATTCTCTTTCATTAAGCCCCACGTCCATCTTTAGAATGCAAGGATACTTATTACCCTTTGTTTTCCTCTTCGGAGCTTTAGCTAAAATCTTGAAACAAGTCCTGGTTATCATTGTAATTTCTAAAATGTGATTTCCCTACACAACATCTATCACTTACCTATTAAAAGGAAACTTTTTTTAAAGCAACTCTGTAAAATAAAGATTTACCTAAAAAAAAGACTTACCTAAATGACAAAACACATCAAAAGGGGAAAAAAGATTTTTCACTTGATCATACGAATTTTACTTTAGTATGTTATTCACTCATTTTTCATAGTGTTGATATTATTTCACAATAATCATTCATATTATTTCCAGGTTTTATACATATACACACACGAACATTTATTTCATGAAGAGACACTGCATAAAATAGAGAATGTATAAATTAAAATTCAGATTAAAACTGAAAACTAAATGTTCTATAAAAATCAAGTTGGTTATGGAAGCAGCCCAAATGCCCAAAAGTATATGACTGGATAAAAAAGATGTGGTACATATATACAATGGAATATTACCCAGCAACCAAAAAAGAGAAACACATGTCTTTTGCAGCAACTTGGATGGAGCTGGAAAAGATCATGCTTAGTGAGATAAGCCAAAAAGAGAAAGAAAAATACCGGATGGTTTCGCTCATAGCAGGAGTATAATGGACTAGGCGATAAAATAACAAAAATAATGAACAACCATATACCAGAGACATTTTGTGGGGGTGGAGTGGGGAATGGGATCAAAAACGGGGGGGGGGGGGGGGGGGGGGGGGGGGGGCGGGGGACTAAGGTGGGGGGACACCGGGGTTTTGGGGGGGGAGAAGGGAGGGAAATGCACGGGACTATGGTGGTGGCACACGGGTGATTTGGTGATGGGAAACCCGCAGGGATTACAAGATGGAGAAAAAGAAAATGTGCAAAATGATGTAAAAATAAACTTTTGTAATAATTTAAAAAAATAAAAAATAATAAAAAAAACCCACAAAAAAAATCAAGTTGGTTATTGTGTACCTTAAGTCACTTTTATAATTTCTTTTTAAAGATTTCTTTATTTATGCATACAGAACTGGGGTACAGGCCAGAGATGGCAAGGGCAGTGAGAGGCTTCACCAGAGACAGAGTGGGGAGCAGAACAAGCAGATCATCGAAGTACACTGCCGAGGAGAGCAGTGGGCGGGTCAGAAGGGGTCTGCCACACCATGTGTGTGTGATCCCTCGGGGCGGGGATCGAACTCATGCGGAAGTGGCTTTAGTTTCTCAGTGCTGCACTTTAACCTGCTGCACCACCAGGGAGGGCCCTACTTTTATAATTTACTGATTTTTCAAAAATATAAAGATATTCCCTAATGTGTTTTTATATGAAGAATACTCTTAAAAAGTTATCTGGAGGGCCCGATTCCCGCCTGCCCCCGGGAGGCAACCACATGGCATGGCAGACCTCTCCTGACCCACCCGCTGCTCCCCTCAGCAGTGTACTTCGTAGATCTGCCCGTTCTGCTCCCCACTTTGTCTCTGGTGAAGCCTCTCGCCGCCCCTGAGCCTCTGGTCTGTACCCCAGTTCTGTATGCACAAATAAATCTTAAAAAAAAAAAAAAGGTTGTCTGGAAATGATTCACTTAAAAATCAATTAGCACAAACCACTATCTATACCTACTACAATATGTCGACACAGATTTGAACTAAAATGCCATGGTGGGAATGGTATAAGCACTTTGGAAAACTTAAACATACACTTACGAAGTTAAAAGATATACCAATCCTATGACAACAATTTCACTCCAAGATTATTTAACACAAATACTAAAACATGTACTCAAAAAAAAAATTTTTTTTTTAATTTTGTTTAGATACCTTTATTCACAATAGCCAAAACCCACAGTGGAGTGGAGGAGGGGGAGTCAAATTTCACTAACAGAATAATAGGTAAACAAATTGCAGTAAGCAAACACTACTCAGCAGCAAAACAGAACAAAACACTAATACAGCAACATGGATAAATTTCAAAGTCATTATATTGAAGAAAATGCAGATACTCTATGAACCTGTGCATTTAAAATCAAAAATAAGCTTATCCAATCAATGGAAATAAAAATCAGAACAGTGGTTGCCTATGAGAAGGGGAGGGAAGGACTAAAAGAAAAAAGGGCATAAGGTAACTTTTGGAAGTGATAAAATGTTCTATTTTTTTAATGGGGGTACTTACATAGGTGTACACTCATACATCAAAATTTATTTGGTACAAAAATCATACTTAATACAGTTGATTTAAATCACATGATATCTTACTTCTAGGTAATATCAAGGATAGCCAACTAATGTGTAATCTCTTGCCAATAGCTGTTTAACTTAGTAATAATCAGGAACAGTATAAATCAGATTCCAAAACACAAATCCAAGTCTAAAGTGTTTACCCACTGTTACAAGTATAACTGCAGGTTACAGGAATACCATAAGGGCTCACAATATGTTTTTTCTTGGGAGGTCATGCCCTAGAGTGATTACCATAAAATATGAATACAACTTCATGTAAAGATCACTTTCTCCCCACTTAACAATACTAAGTAGTTCAATATCCATTTCAGTAACACCTATTTCTAAATCATTTGTCCTGATCTCACCCCAAGATTTCTCCTTTTTTGAGTAAAAATTCTACTTAGGAATATCATGCAACCACTTCACTTATAAATAGTACTTTTTATCAAACTGCCTTGCTTGTTTACCTATGAGCTGTTTTTCTATATTGTCAAAAATTTTTTTTTTATATTTCCATTCTAACATTTTGAACTCAGTGCTTTTTTTCTGTCTGCATTACCACCCTTCACATATGGATGCTGTAACATGGCATCACTTTCATCTGAAAATATAATACTGTAGTATCAAAGGCAACCACTATGTAGTTGGGGTTATAGAACCAGCTATTTACAAATATATTATCTCACTGCTTTCCAAGAAGCACCAATGTCTTTCAACACCAATGTGAAGTCATTTGTGTTAGAAGTCATTAATTTTAAAATCTTCCCATAATGTAAACTGGTCTTTCAGATTACTTGTTATTTCTTCATTTATCAAACACTGGTTAAAAAAAAGGCCTTAGCACAAAATGAGGCACAAGCTCTACCACTTTTAACACTATAACCTTGTAATTACCATTTAACCTCTAGTTTCCTTATCAGGAAACTAGAATAAATGCACCTGCTTTCAAAACTGTAGAAAAAACTAGAAATAAATTTCCATGCTCAGAACCTTGTAAACAGGAATATACAAAGATTTTTAATAAAATAAATAGTACATAATAATAATAAACCATCCTCTTACACTGATATCCTTACTTGAGCATTTTTGTCAACCCAAAACTACATAAAGTGTTTGACTGTGATCTTATTACCTACCACATTTACAATCTTATTCTCCCATGTCCATTTCACTAGTCTCCCAATGTCTGGAATAACATCACCTACGTTCACAAAATTATCTCTCATTAACTTCAATGAAAAGTCTCTTTAATCAGGGAGTATGAAGTTGAAAGGGGGAATAGTACTGGGGCAAATATCCAGGGAAACAGTCACTGCTCTACTAAAATAGAATAGTTACATGTGCCTACTATAGCTTACTTCACACTAATTTTTCTTTAAGATCCCTTGAAGTCCAAACAACTTAGTATCACTGTCTTGTTCATGTCCTATAAATATCATGACTACACAAGTCCTATGGAAAACACAATAGACAAAAAGAGGCAACTGATGAATTCACAAGACCCTTTAAATTCCAATGTTTTGTCATGTCAGAAATCAATTAATGAGAATTCACTACATAGGCTGGGGAGGAAAAAACTAAATTTTCCTTTGACCCCTGAAATAAAATTCTACAGCTAGGTTTTCTTCCTCTCCTCATTAATCAAAGATTCACTCAAGAACCATCCAAAAGATTAACTCAGATGCTTTTTGGCAACTATGTTCTTCAAATCCAATAAACAGCACTAAGCTTTCTATAATGAGATACTCTTTCATACTTTCATGAGATGTCTTCTTTAGTTCAATAAGAACGGTCAAACTAAGAATAACTGTTAACTTATCGAGCTATATTTATGCAGGCTTCCTTCTTTTATACTTTGAAAAGATAAAGACAAAAAACAATCATTACAACCTACATAGTACTAATTAGTCCCTACCCTCTCACATAAAATTTCCAAATGCCGCAATTCCTGATTTGAATAGGCTATCAATGTCAAATCTACATATTTCTTATGTGCATCTTACTTCCAAGGTAAAAAGGTGTTTGTTAATTTAAACACATACAGACAATCAGACTTTCCTGACATGCCTTATAATTGAAGGTAGCGAAGTTTTCCATATATTAATCATAATAATCCCAAACACAATCCACAAGGCAATCCAGTTATGGCACAATAAACAAATGCAACATTTTATTTCAAAATCCCTGAGTTCTAGGATCTAAACATCTAGGACAACATCCCTTCTTTCCAGATTCTGAAGCGTTTAAAGCACTCAAATGTTACAAGACACCTGTCTTTCAGTTATAGGCACTGCTTCAATGAAAACTAGCTTAAAACCATGAAATGAAATCAATTCCACATAAAGCTTTCTTATGATTCTGATCTCTAATCTGACTTGTAAATTAGATGGTGTGTAACTTCTTTTCCCTGCAAATCTTTTTCCTGGCAGGATAGCTAAGATAGCTGCACTGTGCTCTGACCAAAAACAGGAGTGACAGTAACACACTAACAAACTCAATACTATATGCCGTGAATAAAGATTTCAAGGTAAGTCCTGAGGGAATCTTTTCTATTTGTAGATGAGCTATATGAACTACATAAAATGTAATCCATGTTTTATAACTTGGGTGGCCAGAGTTTTTGCTGAATGCTAAAATGAAAAAAATATTTAAGATTCACTGTGGGGAAAAAATGGAATTCAACTTTGAGAGAATCCACCCACCTCATTCCCCAGCAATGTTTTAAAACCCTCTGTAACTAGTATAATACCAAAAGCAGTAATTCCGACCAAATAAAACACTGATTTGGTTCAGGAATACTTTGATGTTCCTGTTTTCTTGTAATCTAATAGCTCTAGAAAATACATGGGTTTATTTCCAGTTCACACCTGCTCATGAAATTATTTTAAGTGCATTTAATTTTAAGTGCATTTAGTTAACAGGCATGAAGATATTGATTCAACTGTTCTAAACAAACACTGCACAATGTGATTTTTCTACTTACTACTGAGTTTGAGAACCTGCACAAAAGAATGTTTTCCCAGAAAATTCTGGGTATAGTAGCTTTTTGCAAATAGAAACATATTTTAATACTCTAAGGGAAAACAAAATTTCAAGAATTCCCTAAGCAAAAATTTTCCATGGGAAAATCATAATCCTTAAATTAACCTTTTTAGGCTAGTTCTTTTAGGTTAAACAAATGCTTTTATTTACTGTATGTACCCTTAGGGTAAGAGAATACAGTACTAAAAGGTAATAACTACGTAAGGTGCATAAATAAGTAAAATCTTTAAGGTATGATTCCCAAAGCAATTAGCATGTGTCATTACAAAATGATGATAATACATTACACAGTCCCCCCAAGAAAGATGCAAATTGACTTCAAACATTCCCATCCATACCCCAAGCAAAAAGAAATAAATTAATTTTTATTTAGTCAAGAAGTCCTTGGAATCATAGTAGGGCTTGATGCCATATTGGTGTCACACTCTGTCAGTCATCCACAGAATATGCCAGCCTTCTTTTTCAACTTCTTTTGTCTACTAGTGCATCACTGGACCCAGCAGGCAGCTCACACTGACAATTTTCAGTAACGGATTTGGGCTCTCTGTGCATAACAGATGAAAATCTTTACGAAGTATCCAGTTTGTCTTATAGCTGAGATTTGAACCTGCTGCAGATGTCACATCTAAATTCTTGAACGATTTTTATCATCAGTGCCACCTATAAAACAAGACAGTGTCACCAACAGCATTGTCCTAGAGAACATCTATTCCAGTAATGTTAAGCTTTGTGCATCATGACATTTATTTGCCTAAACAGGGATAAACAAAATAGAAACTATAGACCAAAAAGGAGCACACTGCCTGTTCTTATATATCCATGCTTTAAGAATGGATTTCATATTTTTAAATGGCTAAAAACAATGTTAAAGACTAACATTTTGTGACATGTGAAAGTCATCAAATTCAAAGTTCAGTGTCCATAAGTAAGTTTTACTAGAATAGAGCTATTTATTCATTTATGTATTTTTCTATGGCTGCATTCACCCAACAGTGGCAATAGTAGGTACAACAGAGACCATATAACACATAAGTCTTACTAGCCCATGCTTTTTAAAGAAAAGTTAGCCAAGCCATCGCCTAAAGGGTATTTAGTAAATAGGTCATAAATATACCTAGTATCTGTAATATGAAGAATCTGAGTGAAAATATTATAATAAGGTTGTTCCCCCAACTTTCTTTTTTTCTTTTTTTTTTTAAGATTTATTTATTTGTGCATACAGAACTAGGGTACAGGCCAGAGGCTCAGGGGCGGCGAGAGGCTTCACCATAGAATAGAGTGGGGAGCAGAACGGGCAGATCAACAAAGTACACTGCTGAGGGGAGCAGCGGGCGGGTCAGGAGAGGTCTGCCATGCCATGTGGTCACCTCCGGGGCAGGCGGGAATCGAACTCATGGGGAAGTGGCTTTAGCTTCTCAGTGCTGTGCTTTAACCTGCTGTGCCACCAGGGAGGGCCACCCCCCAACTTACTTTCATCCAATAGTTTAACAAATAAAGGCCTATACAACAGTGCAAGCAGTTATAGTACCTTTGTTTCCCACTCTGGCTCAGCCTTGTTACAGTCCGAGTTAATATTGCCCTTGGGAAAAGCAGCTAGGAGTCCACCTTCAGGTCATAATCTAGTTCTCCAATGTTCTTTTCTGTATCCTCACGTTTTCCTGGTTCTGGATTTCTGTTTTAGATCAACCATTCTCCAAAACAGGCTTTTTACACTCAATAATGGTCTTAAAAGTTTATATATTTGACCATAAGCAATACAGGTCTGAACTATGTAGATTTGTTTAAACAGATTTTCTTGTAAACAGACAACATGAACTTACAGTATCAGTAAAAATAGTAATCAGTAAAAATTATGATTTTCTTAATTTTCTTCTACTTTATTATGAAAATACAGTATATGATACATATAATAAGCAATATATGTGTTAATCGACTATGTTACTGGTAAGGTTTCTGATCCACAACAGACTATTAGTAGTTAAGTTTGGGGGAGTCAAAATGTATATGCAGAGTAACTTGTCAAGAGTCAACTGTGGATACCACCAGAGCCCTTAGGGCAGTAGTTTGAATCATAGCATTGTTAAGAGTGAAATATGTCAGTTGATTACCAGTCCAATTCTTGCTCTAACAGTCACCCTTCTACAATGAGTAATTGTTTAGGGCTCTTATAAAACAGCTTACACATCCCAATACTCTCCTCTTCCTGATCACGATCAACCCTAGAGCACACAGATTCCCTTTCATATTCAAACTTAAGCCTACATATCTATGAATTCAACCTTCTCTATGTCCTGTTTTTTGAGTTCAATTCAAACAATTGCACAAAAAAATAAAAAACAACTCTTGTATACAGAGGACTGCCCAACCTAAAGCTACCCATCTCAAGACAACTTTTATATTTTATCAACTGCCCTAAAATGGAATATACAGCCCCAAACCTCATGGAGGCATCCCTTCTTCTCCCTCCATCATTCCTAGCTAACCCAAAGTTTTTAATAACAACCTCATCTGACAGTAAAATCCACCACTCTCACCCACTTGGGATGTCCAGGATACCTGTGTCTTTTTGAGCATTACTTCAGAATGTTGTCTGTTACTGTGAAAGCTTTAACAACCCTCTTCCCATTTTAAGAGGTAAAGGTGCCTTTCTTGGCATGGATGGAGCAGAGAAACATATTTGGCCAGACTTATAGGAGTCAAAACATAATTCCCCCAAGGAAGATGTTAAGGGTCCACAACGGAGGTATGCCCATACTATTACTGGCACTACAGAACCCATCTATAATTCATATTGCATATAATTCACAAACACATTCTGAGGCTGTAGACTAAGTGAACTGAGAAAATGCTATAAAATGTGAGGAAGACTTTACAACAGACAAATTAGCCTACTGTGAAGATTTTAAGGAAAAATGACAATTAATTTTCAGCAAAGTGAATTTTACCACAACCCTGAAGCAGCTGGCCATGATGAGCAGCTCCAAAAACTACATGAATAGCTCACAATCAAAAAAATGATATCAATAATGAATAGCCTGACTGGAATGACCATTAACTATATCTCAATTCTGGGTAGCAACCATATAGGTAGCCTTAAATAAAAATGAGACTAAATAAACACTGCTAATGCAAGAAATGACATGCAGTCCGGAAATATACCCCTGCATCTAAGAGAAGAAATAACAGACACACAGTCCATATTTCAAAGGAATACTCACAAGAATTTTACTTATTTTATCAAGCTAACATCTTCCTTTAAAAAATAAAGTTCCCAAAAATTTTAGCAACATGATTTGTGTTCACAAAATATTTAGAAATATATACCTGATAGAGAAGATCCTAACATTGCCACAATTAAAATATAATAAAAATTGAGAACTCCCAAGTTTTTATTAATGTGAGCTGTAATTATCAGTATTCACCATTTAAGAAGTTGAATAACACTTTAAGAATTTATTAATTCACTTTAAAAAATTTAGTTGACATTTAACATGGCAAATAACATGTCATTTTATTAGTTTTATCAAAAATTACTTTCCTAAATCAAAAAGCTTAGTGGTAAAAATGGCAGTTTTACAATTTTTACAAATGTCTTTTATGTCTCATTAAAAATCAACCGGATTCTCATATCTGCTTCTATATATATTTGTTGTTACATTGTTTTAAAATTGTGTATTATATTGCATAAGAAAACAGCCTTACACAAAGAGTGAGGGAAAAAGAAATATATATTAATATCAGCAATCTTTTCAAATAATCTAGATTGTTATTCTTTGACACTAAGCTAAAACTTGACAATGAGAAGCATACGGGTTGTAATTTCTAATCTAATTCACACTAACTTCTTGTATTTTGCTACTTGCTTCTTCATAAGGATGTTTACCCATAATTTTAAAATACTGATAACTTTGAAAATACTGTTAAACTGAATGATATAAATGTTCTAAATCTTGGCATAATTAATTAATACCACAGCAAAAACTCACTTGATTAATACTACCACCCATCTCATCATAAAAATCTTTTAAGTATTAGGAAAATGACAAGAGCACAGGAGGTGATAAAACTTTTCCACAACTTTTAATTTTCATTTAAAGTTCAAGTTTTATTGTTGGCAACAAATATTGTCAGTTGTTTTCCCTGAAGTAACAGGCTCACTTGGTTCACTTTCAAGAAAATGACTGCCAAATTTCTAAGTCGAAATAATTTTTGTCTGGTAGATGTTCAAATAAAACAATGTTTCATGCAAAATATGGACAGTTCAGCTAGCAACTCAAAAATTCACGTAAGTTTTCCTTGAAACAAGCAAAGTACTCTGGATGTGTAGAAATGCTTTATGTTTATTTCCTATGTCACCACACTAAATATTAATACAAAATGTACTCAAGGGTCAAGACTTACTAAAATTAACAAATTTTTACTGCTTCATCAAAGACATTCTCTGTGAAATTACCTTTTTGTGTTATTTTTTCTATTGTTTTCTTTTGCTGTAAATACATGGCAGGGAAGAAAGCCATGTACAGTTTGGTGTCACTGCCATTGAATGTCCACTAAGTGACCAGTTTTATCCACCATTTCATTTGTAGTACTAGGACAAATAGCTGTACACCAATTTGGGAGCTAATGTCATCAGGAAATACTGATACTATGAATGGTAAGTTTCCCCACATTTATAGCAAATATCCCCCAAAATATTTATGTGACGATTTTCATTTTAACTCAAAGTTGGTCCAGTTGGTTCTGAAGCTGAGTTTATAATAATATAAATAACAATAGCAGTTAACATTTAGTGAGCACTTACAAGTATACCTCATGTGTCCTTATAACTGTTAGTTATAGTTAAATGCATCCTATATAAAAAAGGAAATCTGAGGTGGAGAAAGGGGAAATCACCAGTCCAATATCATAATGATAAACTCAGTATCTAGGGATTCAGACTTACTAAGTACTTTGCCTACCGCACCTCTTAAGCATTTACAACCTTTCTATTAACCTCTGTCACCCAATCTTATTCTTTATACTTTTATTATCCATTTTACAAATGAAAACTTTGAATGAAAACATATTCTGCCCAAAGCTATCCATTTGTTGGGTCATCAATATACAAAAATCCAAGTCTGTTTTACAACAATGAGCATAGTATATATTCTGACTCTCCATACCACACAACATAATACCCTTTGAATATAAACAGATTGAAGGTAATAAGTCTTAACGAGTTTTTGAAGTCAAAAGATTTGTAGTATTGTGGTTTATCTATCTTCATGGAACTGAATCTACTTCCTTTTAAAACAGTCTATGATGCAGACAGGTGATTCACGCTCTTAAATATTTATCTGTATGAGACAATAAATCTAAGACTACTCTTTAAAAAAACATTCAATGTACCCAGATGACATTATCCCCATATTATAATAAAAAAAAACCCAGAGAAGAAACTAATTTCCTCCAAAAACATGGGTTTCATAAATGGAAGTGATACTGAAGTATAAATTCTTCAGTCATGTTGCCTGCACATTTAAGGTGTCAGGCAGTGACCTAGGAACTGTTCACAAGGTCTGCATACAGTATCTACTGATATCATATGCACTCAGCCAAAGGTAATCAAGATATAACTCATCTTATATCTCAAAGATCAAGAGGTGAAAAGAAAGGTAGTGTTTGCTGAAAATAAAAAGCTATGTCTTTCAGGTCTGCTAAGTAAAGCATGTATAGTTAATATTGAAGAAAGGAATAAAACTCATTTACAATGGTATCCAAAAGTCTACTTCTCTGCTGCTCAACAAGTCTTCCTCTACTTAAAAACAAAACAAAATATGTCCAGAGGAAAATGTCATCAAGCTACAGAGTCTATCTACAGACTTTACAACAGCTTTCAGCTGCCAAAGTCCAGGACTACTACAAACCTTAATCAAGGGCTGCCAAAATCATTCTACTAAAATTTTCCTGAACACTCATCAAGCAGGAAAATTTTCATATTGGGTTAGGCTCTATGATGTTTATGCCCCAATACCTGTTTTATGACCTACATTACAAGATGCTGCTTAATATTAAACCTGAAGAGGGACAGGGAAGAAATAAGATTTATCTAGCTTCATTCACCTTAAAACTTCTTGAAACTCAACTTTCAGCAGTATAAACATTTGAAATTGGGCAGAGAAGTGTGACTTTAATTTCAAACAAATTACATTCTCAAGGAGCCCACACACACATCTGACAGGAAGGTGACAAAATGGAAGGCTGTGGTGTACCACCTAAAAGGGCAGGCAGTACAAGCTAGAGATGAGCAATCATACTTGTTACAGAATACCCCATACTGGATTCCCTCTGTGGCAAGGGAAAAAAAAAAAAAACACTACATAGCAAACTTTACCACCTCCAATCAATGATCCTAGGAATGACTAAAAGGAATCACAATCTAGTAATGTAAAAGCAGTTAACAGATATACAGAAGGCGGGGCAGGGGGGATCAAAATTGAGGCCATGTTCCTTGTCATGCATCATTTATACTAAGGATTCCCCCACTTATCTGAATTAATTTCATGCACCTCATTTCATACTGATAATTGAAGTTTTCCTTTCAGAGTTGTAAAGTATTTTACCTCAATATAATTAGTAAAATGTCCACTTAAAAATAGCACTACAAAAATTACCAACCCCTCCTCTCTACACATACACATAAACTCAAGTATGAGATTTTGGCCTTCACGGGAAATCTAGTTCAAAA
The DNA here is from genome assembly GCF_000260355.1 of Condylura cristata. Taxonomy (NCBI): domain Eukaryota; kingdom Metazoa; phylum Chordata; class Mammalia; order Eulipotyphla; family Talpidae; genus Condylura; species Condylura cristata. Next base: position 66,165,428 of record NW_004567103.1, on the reverse strand, counting down.
GTCCTCTTTTAAAAATTTAACACAAGAAATTCTACAAAAGTTATGGTCATTACCTTTTTAATACAGTGTGTTTGCATTACTTGTTAAAAACATGATAATTTGTATTATCATTTGTTCGATCCATGAGTACTGTTCTGAAACCAAATTAAAGGTTTAGACTACTAAAGAGTTTGATGCCTTGTCTCAATACAATAACTGAGATAGTATAGAGAACATAATCAAAGAGGTCTCTCTTTTTTACGAGCATGCATTTAAGGGCCTTTTAATGAGAATTTGCTCTTTAGTATATAATTACTAATGAACAAAAATAGGACCATTAAATTCTCTTCTTTATAGTGCCATAAAACTTCTATGTGTAAGAAATATAAAATAATATATTAATCAAGCTCAAGATAAACTGAAATGTGCAATAACTGACAATATATTTTCTTCTTAAATAAGTGCCTTGCCAAATGACTGATAATACAATTTTTAATGTGGATATGCTTATAATTTGAAATACACAAACTCTCTAATAATATCAAAGGCAATAAATGTCCAAGCTTCTTGTATGAATTTTAAATTTCTATATAAAAATTGGTTTCCCATGCTAACAACTGATTTATTGTTGATATGAATTTTTATCTAATCAATATTTATTTTGATTTATTATCACTTTTATGCAGTAGACACTACACTGAGTGCTGAGGACACCACCAGGAACAGTGCAGATTCCGTCCCAACACTCAGGGAACATATATTCTAGAGGAAAAAAGAGATAGTAAACAAACATGCTACGTCAAAGTACAAGAGACTAGGTCAAAAGAAAACTCAAATCTGGGAGAAAATAAACGTAGAAAATCAAACACTTGAAAATAATTAGATACCATTGAAATTGGATAAAAATCACTCATTTAATGACTCATCTAGAAAGGCAGAAAGCCCTGTTTCAGAGTAGTCAGAGAAAGGATCTATTTAAGGATTGGATGAATTCAGTGTATACTAGAGTACCTGATGCAAATGCAAAGTTGACTTTCTTTATACCAAAGAGCTTAATTGTAACAGCCAACTCTTGTTTAACCTTTAGGGTCAATCTGATGAGCAGGCAGGAGTCTAGGACAGAGGACAGCAAATTCTGCCCTGTTTAAAGAAGGGCATAATGAGATACCATAATTCTAGAGAAAGAGTAAGTCGGGCCACCAGAATGTCAGTTACCACCTCCTGAAGGGAATGGGAATCTTACTGCATTTTTCAGTCTTAGAAATCAATCCTAGAACTGGCAAAAGAGACATACGTGGCAATAAATAGTAGTGAAAAAAGAAAAGAATCAGCAATGATAGATGTGAAAGTATTTGCTCCCTATATATTCAAACTCATCCTACTCTGTGTATAGTTATTTTTACTAATGGTGTCAATGGGGGGGGGATGGGTATAGTCAAAAGATGTTTTCCCTGTGAAGGCTATTATTTAAATGACTCTACATATCCAAGTAAGAATCACTCTATGGAACTGGCTTTGTACTTGCCCAAATATTAACTGCCAAATCTATTCAAGGGTCGAGTAGAGGTACTTTCCAAAAGAAATGCTTGAAAAATTTCCTCAGAAAAAAAACATTTTAATAAGCAAAACACACCCTGATAATTTTTAAAGAAAAAGAAGATAAGCTTAACAAACAAACAAAAATTACAGTAGTTTTTCTTTAAGTATCACCAACATAAAGTAAGACATCTCTGTATAGCCTCAACTGTCTAAATTATCATTTCAAGGTAATTTGCTGGTAGACGAAGCTTTGAATTTTTTATTCCTCACAAAGGTCTATATCTTGAAAAATACATACTTATAAAGTGAAATCAAGACTTTGAAATATGGCCTACAGTATCAATAAGAGGACCATCTAATTTATGGTTGTCAAATTTCACTTCAAATGGAAAGTCACATTAATTTTTGTAAACTAAGGTGTTCTATCAAAAAAAATTAATAATTGTATCCTTTTCCACTTTCAGAGTAACAAACATTAAAGAATAAAATTCTCGATATTAAGTTTGTTTACTGGATTCCCAGTTTTTTCTAAAACAAATGACACCTACAACCTCTATCAATATTGGAATTCAGCCTAACAGAGTATATGACTCAATATGAAAAAGGAAATGAGTTATTTCGAGTTTACATTTCATGATTCATGACTTCCAGGCACTCTGTTCCTTCCTTAAATTGATGAAGTCCAACAAGACAGTATGTCTTTACATAGCACCTACTACATTTGACATTGAACATACACACATGAAAAAGACATAGACTGGCAAGTTGTACACAAACCAAGAAGTATTTATAAATGGCTGAACTAAACACTGTGGTCTAAGAAGTACAAAGGATTCACTTGCTCCAGGTGAATGTGGTGAATGTGCCCCAGAAAAGTGGTGCTGGGGAGGTTGGAATTCAATTACTACATATGTGTAAGACCTGTTTTCTTAATATCAAGGTTAAATACACCATAACTTTTAAATACACCAGACTCTTAAATAACAAATCTTCTGGAATTGTCATAGACTCTGAATCAAGAAAATGAAGAAACATCCTTGAAGTGAAAATAATGACTAATTTCAAACAAACTGGAAAAGTACTGTTTCAATTGATAAGGCTGTAAACAATTCTAACTATAATTTCTATCGTGTGTATATTATCACAAATCACAAATCAAAACATTCAAAGGGGGGAAGGAAAATTTATTAATTACTTAAAGGTCACACATATTATGTGAGTCTATTAAAAAAAGCATATAGTTACTACTTGGTTCTGTTAAAGATATCAAATCAAATTGTGGTACGAGAATATCCATTGGAGAGTTCTAAATTATCTGCTTAAATGTTGATCCAAACAGTTCTACTCAGTTCCTGCTAAGTCCCTTCAAGAAACTTTAATTTCTAAATAAAGGGGTTGGCTTACACTGCTAAAGTCTCCTACAAATAGAAAATTCTGTATTTCTGTGACCCATACGATTAAAATATCAAATCAGGAGTAAAGAGGACATCAAATTGATAATGCTATCTCAAATTGATACTATGAAACTCACCCTTTCCTTACTTTATTTCAAAATCATGGTTCAGATTTTACTTACTGATAAAAAGATACTCCTTCAATCCTCCGTACTAAAACTGTTTTATTACATCCAAGATCCTAATGAAAATGCATGATAAAAAGAGGAACAAAGAATCTATTCCACATCATACCTGGTATGCACTAATTAAATTCAATATTGTACTTGGTATGTGGGCTGCTGAGACATCTGACATGCTTCCACTTGATATTAAAGAGGTTAATAGAATCCAACGAACTGATTCTACTGCATTACACTGAACTTCTTTACAGCAGCTTCACTACCTGACCACTCTATTGGGCTTTAAAACTTCAAGGGCAAACCAAAGCGAGTCACGCACTGCTCCGGGTTGCATCGGAGCTGCATTCTGAAACCCACCTCGTGTGGAAAATCACCGTCAATTCACCTTTTCCATTTCAAACTGATACAGGTAAAGGAAAAAGTGTGAAGCCTTCGCTTTGAACCTCCCATCGCACTGCCTCAAGGCGCTAATTTAAGAATTATCTCAAAAATCACCTAATGCAATAATAGTTCTCAGAACACACTGAAAGTTGTATTTACCAGAAGGGGGGAAAAAAGCACTCGAGACTAAAAGGTTAAAACTGTCTTGTTGCAACTTTCGCGGCTTGAGACAAAGTTGGATTTACAAGACTTAAATGCAAAGACCTTTCCTACCCCAACAGTATCTGGATCCCGATCAAAATAAGTTTATACTGGATCCTCCACCTTGGGACTGCGGGGGAGGACAGAGTGAGTCTTTAAGTCTCTGCTGACACCGTGGGGGGCGGGGGGGAGCGATCAGCAAAATGAACGCGAACGAATAGCTGAGCGCAAAGGTCCCCCCCCCCCCCGAAGGCTTGGGGGGCGCGTGGGCCCATAGGCCCGGCCGTTTCTGGGTCGGAGAGGAGGCCCCGCCGCCTACTCTGACCCAGCCGGGAAGCCGGCGGCCTACTCCCGGCGCGAGGGTAGCGCGCCCCCACTCTCCTTCCTCCAGTCGCTCGAGCAGGCGGCAGCGCAAGCGGTCGCGGGAAGACGGTCTGCACGACGCGCAGAAACCCAGAAAATGAAATCAGAAAATGGCCTGTGTGCACGAGGGCAGAAAGGCGGCGGCCGGGCAACCCGCTCGGAGCGCCGACAGGACAGCGCCGGGAACGCAGCGCGTGCGCCTGGGAAGCGCGCGGCCCTCAGCTCCGCCCCCCAGCTCCCCGC